>NC_133756.1:25895592-26198622 GCF_036562045.2 Rhinolophus sinicus | reverse complement strand
CACATATACGAGGGATTACACGGCATTTGTCTTTTTGTGACTGGTTATTTAATGTAGCGTAATGTCTTCAAAGTTCATCCATGTTGGATCATTTTCTTACTTTTTAACACCAAGTTGTATTCCATTCTCCACTTATACCAGATGTGGTTTATCCATTCATCTGTCAGACATTTGGGTTGCTTCACGTTTTAGCCATTGTGAATAATGCTGCTGTGGACATGGTATAAAAATATGTGCTCAAGTCCCTGCTTTTAGTTCTTTGGGGTATATACTGGAATTGCTGGATCACATAGTAATTCTGCGTGTAGTGTTTTGAGGAACCACTATACCATTTCCCACAAAGGCTATACCAGTTTACATTTCCCCCAGCAATGCACAAGAGTTATCATTTCTCCACATCCTCACCAACACATGTTGTTTCCTTTTTCTTTCTCTTTTTTTTAATAGCCATCCTCATGGGTGTGAAATAACTGTTTATTGCCTCTTTTATTTATCCGTCCATCCACCCATGCATCCATCTGTTCATCCATCTACCAAACTGTATTGGGAGCTTACCTTGATCCTGAAAATCAGAAGGAAGAAAGCCCAGTTCTTGTTCTCAAGGGGTTCGACACCTCATGAGCGAGGCGGCAAGATCAATACTCAAAGTTCTCCACCCCTGCCTGAAACCTGCAGGCCTTTCATTGATCTTGGGTTAACACGACTTCACCTCTCCTTTCAAAACTCCTCCTCCTGTCTCCGTTGGTTTACAGTCCAGTGCTTTGGGTTTGAAGTGGAGGGAATGGAAGAGTTTAGCTGCCTCTTGGCCCCGACTCACAGGCCTGCACGTGTGTTTGGACACATCCCCTGATTTTCTCCATCTTACCCCCTTGGTGAGGGCCCTGCTTGGGAGCCCAGGGCTTTGGAGCTGGCAGCTCTCTGGCGGCAGGTTCCTTTTTGCTATCTCATAGATGTGACAGTAACCTGACAGGTCAAGTCATTTAATGCCCCTGAGCCTCTTGCTTTCTTTCCTTCTGGGTTGTGTGAAAGGCTGAGTTAAGGGAAGCCACCGCCTGCCCTGCCCTGACCACTTCAGCCCACTGACAAGTATCTCTGTGAACCCCAGGATGCTGACTCACTCCTAGGAGATGCTCAGGTTGAGAGGGCATCAGAATGTGGTGGCTGGTTGCCAGATGCTCCAGTAATACAGTGCAGTGGATCAGACCAGGGGCAGTGATGTCCATTCAGACCCAGGCTCGTATCTGGCTCGCCTGCTGCCAGCTGGGTTACCTTGTATAAGTCATTTATCCTTGCTATGCCTCTATTTTAAGAAGTGGGAATAATAACAGTGCTTTTTTCATAAGGCCCTTACATAAAGCATTTAGAAAATAACGGAGGTTGTTGCTTTCCCTGATGTTGACCTCCTGGTGACGTTTGCAGAGGCAGGAAGAATACAAGCATCCAGTGAATCAGATACCTGTCCCCAGCCTGCCAGTATGCCTTTCTCTGTCTCCCTGAGGTCCACTAAGAGATGGGCTCCTGGACATTAGGAGTTTTTGTGCGGAAGGCATGCAGGCAAGGCTTTTATCTGTTCTTCTCTGTCACTCATGTGGCTTCCTGGTTCTGCACTTCCCAGTGTCCACCCACCCTTATCGATATCTTCAACTCCCTACCCCTGCCTGGATAGCCATGGCCGAAGTCCTGCCCATTGCTTCTCCATCTTAGTACAGAGAGAGTACGGTGGGCAGCAGGGGCAGACGACTTGAGGTCCATCACCTATGGCCCATGGGTGACACCCTGTGAGCTCGGAGATCCATGGAGTGGCTGCCTCCGAGCAGCAGGTGCTACAGATGTATGGCAGGGAAGCACGCACAGCCATCTGCTTCTCATACCAGATCTGGTCTGTGCCCATTCTGTATCCAAATAGCCTTTAATACAGGACCCATTGCCACACACCTGGTCAGAACCAAACCTCATCAAGACTACATTTATAAGGGGGCCTGCATACTTAGTTTTGGCCATTGGAAGTGCTAAAACTGAAGTTCCCCATAACAGATCTACATCTGTAACAAAACAAGGAGAAGTTATGCATTAGATATTTCATTAAAACCGATCCCTGCAATGAAAATGCTGTATGACTCACAAAGAATGTTGACACAAGCATAAATGGTTACAACAAAAAATGAAAGACAGACTAATAACATTGCTGGAGCGTTTACTCTATCTGGCATGATGCTAGCTGTTTTAAATGTGCCATCTCATTTAGCTCTTATACCCCACGGAGGGAGTAGTATTATGGATCTGATTTTGCAGAGGTGAAAGCAGAGGCAGGAAAACGGTAAGTATTCAAGTAGTGGTGATTGGTGATTCTAGGATTTAAATGTGCAAGGAGACTCCCAAGACGGTGCAACAACTGGGCCAGATGACCGGTCAGGCCAACAATGATGTAAAGCTCTAATCCTTTCTTCTAAGGAACCGTGGGCCCCTAGCCAGGCGTGGCCAAGACCATGTGGTCCAGGCTACATTCCTGACATGTGAAGTCTAGTGTCTGCTGACCTTCTCATGTGCTCTCGTCCCACTGCTGAGCTGGCTGGGATGTACCTTTCATACATCTGGGCCTTCATTCCTCTTTGTGGAGTTATTTCTCTGCAAGCCAATGCTGATGGCATGCTGTCCTGATACTAAATACAAGTCTCTAACAATCATATTTCTGAGGTGACAGTGCCCCACGCTCAGAAGTTCTGCAAAGTACCAATAATCTACTTTGTTTCTTGCCCTAGAAAATGACTGGGGTTCTCTGTTTTAGGTCTAGTGTCCCATGTCCTCATCGGGATCCTGCCTTTTGCTCTGGTGGGAAGGGTTTTCTCCTTCAGCTAGGACGTGCAACTACTTGATTTTGGTTCATCTTGAAAATTGATTTTGCCCATCAGGAAGAGAAACAAGTCTCAGAGCACTTTTTTAACATGGTGCCATTGAAATTCCTACTGCCTCCTTATACCCCAATGACCGATCATGACATCTCAGGGGGTGTCCCTTTTAAAAGACGCTTTGTTCAATATTGTATTTTATAAGCTACCGAAGTTGGAGGGCAAATCAAATTAAGCTAAACAGACTTCTGTTTTAATGCAGATGAGAAGGCACGCCCATATCTGTTCTAAAACAATCTGTTTATAGCATACAAATGTCAGTTGAGAGTTCAGACCACCACTTGTAGGTTAGGATTTTCCAAAGTGTCCTCAATAGGTCACAAGAAAGAAAACCCCTGATCAAAAAGATTTGACAAGTGCCTCTGCTAAGGACTGGAGAGGTGACTTCTAGTACATAGCACATGAAGCCCACTCTCTACTCTATCTGTCTCCCACCCCCAGCCTTGAAAATGAAAGTTGGCTGATCCTTATTTACTTACTTTCAGGGCTATGGTAAACTTAGATGTTATTGAAAGGTGATACGCAAGAGCGAAATGTAGTAATTCAGCAGAATTTTTCCATCCTCCATAAGAGGGAGGGAGGGAGGGAGGGAGGGAGGGAGGGAGGGAGGGAGAGATGGAGTGGGGGGAGATAGAGATAGAGAGAGGGAGAGAGATTTTGACTGTCTCTGGAAAAGCACAGACAGATTTCTCTAGATATACATCATGAAAGTGGCCCCGGGAACCAGCAGCCATTTGTGGAATATTCCAGGGCCCCTGGTGATGCAGACAGAATCCCATTCATCACAGTCATGGCACCATCCCCGCCTGGACTACCTGTGATTGCAGCGGATTACAGATGTGCTGTCTAATAGCCAGGTAATAAGATGTGAAAGAACAGGTGACACACAGGCTGCCTTAGTCGAATGCACGCCGTCACTTAGCAGCACTCCCTGGCTGCTATTCCTGGGGGTGTCGGCAAAGTTGTGTAAACAGCTGCTGAGGCTCAACACATCAATTATGGGTAGGAAACTTCTCGATGGAACAGTTAGGCCTGCCTGACATGTCTTGAAAATAACGGTGCCGATGTGCTGGCCTGAACTTCCCGTCCCTCAGGTTCACCTGAGGCTGAGATGTGAGTAGTAAATATTTGGGAATGGTGAGAATCTGTACGCTTCCTCTTCTGGGTTCTGAGGTTGAATTTTTGATGGCTGGGGCTGGGGCCATTGCAGTGGCCTTTAACTTGCTGGTCTCTCTGGCTCCGTATTTTTTCTCTCCATCATTCATGCCTGTGGCTGCCTTAGAGGGATTTTCATAAATTCGCACTCAACTTGTCATGTCACTCTTTAAAACCCTTGGAGAACTCCTTTGGATACGATCCCTACTCCATGTCTTCCTGTGCAGCCAGTTTTAGCCCTTGGTATTGCTTAGTCCTTTGCTGCCAGACTGATCGTTCTCAAGCAGAAACCTGATCCCATCAGAGGTAGTTGAGGGTAGTGACTAAGAGCATGAACATGGCAGCCAGGTTGCCTCAGTTCAAATCCTGCCTCTGTCACTTTGGAACTGTGTAATCTTGAGAAAGCTACTTAACTTTTCTGTGACTCAGTTTTCCTCATTGGTAAAGTGAGGATGGCAAAAATAGAAGCTAAGGTTGTCAGGAGAATTAAATGAGGCCAATGTGTATAACAAGTTAAGTATAGAAAGTGTTTAGAACGGTGCCTGACTTACAGAAAACAGTCAATACTGTTTAGCTGCCGTGATAATAATGGTTCTCTTTCCTCACAGTAAGGCTCAAGAGCCTCCATTTTCATACAAAGTCCTGCTTGATATGCAAATGTCCAAGTCTTCAGCCTCACCCCCAGTTCCCATCATGTGGACTAGGTTACGTTCCCAGTGCATCCCAGGTATGACCCCCCGTGCCCTTTGGCACTGCCCAACCTGCTCCCTCTCACTTACAGGCTTTCCCTATGCTCTACTCCTGACTGTCCCACCTCCAGCATTCAGGCCACTGAGCACTGTCTCCTCCAGTCCTAGAACCTCCTGTCATCACCTCCAAGGTGACGTGATGACCCCTTTCCATGTGCTGCTGTTTTGCTTTGTGCATCTCGTCACCTTCGGCTGGACACACTCTGTTACAACTTTGACGTCACCCAGCTCTTTTCTCCTCTAAGTCACAAGTACCTCAAAGTCCGTTACTGCTAATCTCGGCATCTCCAAGGGCTAGGACACGGCCTGGCACACAGCTTCCATGGCGGACTGGTGAAAGAATGGATACACGAATTTCCTCAGCTACATTTAATGTATCTGTTCTCGGATCATCATGATAATAATAATTCACATTATTTAAAGTATATTTACCAAGTGCCAGACACGGAGCTAAACTCTTCCCTTATCTAATACAGCCTTTGCAAACCGTCTCTGAAGTAGGATCAGCTATCAGATCCCCGAAAGACCACCAGAAACACCTGTGGAGTAAGCCAAGCTAAGTTATCTGCTGTGTTAGGGAGCGGATCACTGTGACAGTGGTGTTAGTACCTCAGAAGGGGCAGAGTGGGGCGGGTATTGATAGACTTTTCGGGCCTGCATGGGTGATTGTAAGGCAGGTCTTGTGAAATGGGGAACAGGTCGGGCCTGAGTAGTTTATGACATAATAGCTTTGGCATGGTGGGCTCAGCAAGTGAGGATCTTAGAGTGAGTCTCGACAAGCACACTGTTCGCCTTGAGAAGCTACTTTACTTCTCATTCTTTTCTTCCAGGGGAAAGTATTCCTGGAGCAAGGAATCCTGTTGCTGGTACTTAGTATTGTTTAACAGAGGGACAAGAAAATAGGGAGTAATAGTTCTCAGTACGTAATATTAGAGCATTAGGTCTTTTCTCAAACCGAGGCAACCAAAGCGAATTCATGGCTGGAAACGGATGGGGACAAGAAGTGTACTACTCTGGTTTTCCTAAGGCCACGGCCCTTGCACGAGATGACAGTACCGTGACATGTCTCCTGGCACTGAGCTTCTGTCTATTTCTTCGACAGCACCCAGCACTTTCTACTCTGTGTCAGTTGCTTGGGTGACTGCATTGTGCTGTGTGCCTGGGAAGTCTGCTGCCATCCGTCGCCATTGGGTGGGTTCGTCCCACACTTACTGAGTTCCCCCTATGTGGTTCACACTGTGCCAGGCCCTGGGGACGGAGGAATGCTTACCCTTCAGAATTCTAGGGAGAGGGGCTGTGAGAGGATTGGGGCAAGCAGGGCTGCCTGGCTCAGCTGCTCTCCCCTTCCTTGACTGGTGAGAGGCTGGAACACACTCTCCAGGGGGCTGCATGGCAGAAAGATCTGTGATAGGAGGGCAGAGAAAGGGAGAGAATAGGCTCTCAGGCAGACGACAGAAGACTGTAGTTTGGAACATGACTCTTTCCCCTGAAGCCCCTGGTCTTTAATAAAATGACCAAACTCTCATTTTAGAGCTTCACTCTCGGTTTGAGGCAGGGAGCATGCCAACGTTGGGAGGTGTTCTCCAGGAAGGAGACGACAGGAGAGGCAGTAAGAGCAGCTTTCTGCTCCGGGCACAGCTATCCTAGTAACCAAGGGCATGAGCTTCCAGGACTGACTTCCTCTGTGCCTCCATCCTGCTCTCCTTTCCCTGCCTTTCTCCATCCTTTTCTTTCTGTTTCCGGCACCTGAGCTGTAGCAGCTCTTCTTCAGAGAATATGGACATTGCAGTGACAAGGGGGGTAGGTTACTGGGATGATCCTCCATTTTAAACTAAGAATAAGATGGCAGCACAGGCACACTGCTTGCCCATGTATCTCAGATGCCCTTGTCTCTGACAGATAACTACAAATATTCTCCTGGATTTCCTGTCCCAGCTCATCGTCTGCTTTCGTTTTGACAGTGTTAGAGGAAAATACAACCACAGAAACAGGCAGAGAGCAGGACTAAAGCAAAATTGGAACTGAAAATCATTTCGGTTTTTCTGTTTTGTTTTCTTGACTATGAAATGCTACTGGCTGAAAGAGGATGCAGCCCACAGTGGTGTTTGCTTCAATCCTCTGTCAGTTTAACAAACTCTCACAGGCTGGAAATCAGAAAAGGCCAATCAGCAACTTCCTCACTGAACCATAAGAGAAGTAGGAAGAGAAAGGCCGAGTGGCTTTGCTCCCCCCTGTCCCCCAAAAGTGTAGCCACAATCAGCTAATTGGGGGCACCACATACCTGCATGTAGGAACACAGGTTAAGATAAGAGAAGCCAGGGACAAAGGCTTGGGGTGGGGTGGGGGTTGGGGCGACCCAGCTCTTTCAAACACGTGCTTTCCAGTCCCTTCACTGTTCTCTGGATGCAGAAAATTCCTGTGTGTGTGAGAAAAGCTTTTTATGAACCGAGCCAGCCTGGGAGAGGGCTCTGCCCTACACATGTGGAGTCTTCTTCGGGAAGGGAAACATACTCTTTCTGGACTTGGGTTATGGGGTCTGAGAATTTAAGACAGACACCCAGAGACGGAAGCAGACCAGCACAGATAAAGAGCACAACGCTGTGAAACAGACATGCAGTCAGAGACATACAACAGACATGTCAAAAATAATAATAAAACACACAACCAAAAAAACACGTACTTGCTGACATGTATGAGTGCCGGCTGCTGGTGGGAATGAAGTGAGCGAAGCACAGAGAATTGAGGGAACTTGCTCATGGTCAAACAGCGCACTGGGGGAGCTGCAAGGAGTCTAGCTGACTGGAATTCGAATGTGTTGGATTTTCTGGCAAGCCTGTGCTGAGACTAGGACCACTGAGGTTGTAATATGCGCGGCAGATGGAGGAGCTTTCGTTCCACAGGCCTGGGGAGCCATTGGAGGCTTTCGAGGATAGAGTGACATACTCACACGAGTGCATTAAGACGATGCCTCTGACAGTCTGCCTTCGAGTGAGAGGGATTACCGTTGCTCTCAGTGGGAGAGATTCCCGGGCTGGGAAGTACAACTCAGGTGGGCTGAGTCCCACAGGCCTAAGGCCATTCCTACTCAGAGTAGCCTCAAACCCATCATTATGCTTCCATCTATCAGTAATGGACCGGCTTTCAGGCCTGTTGCTCTGCCCTTTCACCTGCTAGAGGACTCTTTCTTGCCCAGGAGTCACACGTGAGCTCTCGAGTTTCCTCAGTGGGAAAGACATATATGAAGCGACAATGAAGAAGGTTGCAAAGATGTTACTGATTACATCTCATTGGTCATGGGAAGGTGTGAACTTACTGGGACCCCTTCTCAGGTTATTCAGTGATGGAAAATAGGTTTCGCCGTCACACGCTATGCATGAGACTAGTCCAATCAGTGGGTAGTTGCTGCCGGGCATACTATGTTCAGAAGTTCCGAAGGGCGCTCTGCTCAAGTCATGCAGGCATCACCGTTGTTTGGGAAGCCTTTTACGGGTACAGGGGAGGGAAGGGGAAACACATGTGCCAAGGGTTTGCCATTCTTGGGCTACTAGAAGCAGCCAAGTATGCCCCCCACCTCTTTGGAGTTCCTCTCCATTCTTGAGGCTGCAGCTTTTCAGGCTCTGTCATGGAGCTGAGCGCACACCCCGCTCGATTCACCAGAACTCATCACGTGTTCCGTGTCTGGCATACTCACTGCTCTGGGCTCTGCACAGAGTGTGAATTGCTCCCAGCTTCTGGATGTTATGCCTGTTCTTTTGAGACAATGCTGAGGAGAAATGATGACAGTGCGTGTGTCTTAGGAAGGCAACGTTAGTTCTAAAGAA
Organism: Rhinolophus sinicus; assembly: GCF_036562045.2. Taxonomy (NCBI): domain Eukaryota; kingdom Metazoa; phylum Chordata; class Mammalia; order Chiroptera; family Rhinolophidae; genus Rhinolophus; species Rhinolophus sinicus. The sequence goes on along the minus strand of NC_133756.1, from coordinate 26,189,991 downwards.
TTATCTGGTTTGGGGAGAGTTCATGCTGTTGGGAACCTTCAGAGGAGGGTGGGTTAAGGGATCATATAGCCCTGGCTTAAAGTAGTGCCGTTGACAAGTTATTGATCTACTCTGCGTTTGGTTTATTCTTCTGTGTAATAGGAATAATGATGATACTATGATAATGCAGAAGAACATATCTTAACAGTCTACTTCCTTCACCAACTGGCCAGATGAATCAACATTCTCTTTTTCCTTCTATACGTCACACTGGTAGTTGTCCCCAGCATGCTGAATGCTCATGGCTTGGGGCTACTCTCTAGGATACCCACTCACTTCTGCTGAAGTGACCTGCTATGGTTCCTAATCACATTTCCTAAGAAATATCCCTGCTCTCCCTATACAAGAGGGAACACAGTGTAATGGCTAAGAGCCTGGACACAGAACCCAGATTTCTTGGGCTCAAATCCTGCTTCTGTCACTTAGCAGCTGTGTGGCCTTGAGCAGATTACTTAACCTCTCTGTGCTCAGTTTCTTCAGTTGTATGATTAACTTCCTTAGAAGTTAATCATAGCTATCTCATAGGGTTGTGATGAGGGTTAAATGAGTCAATATTTTTAAAACACTAGAATAGTAAGTCCTTGGTGCATACTAAGTGTTAACTACTGAGTTTCTTTATGACAGTTAGGAGTCTGGCACATAGTGGATTCTTACCCACTTGATCCACCTTTCCTTCTGAATCCAAGTTCAGTTTTGTTGTTGTTGTTTTTTGTTTTGTTTTGTTTTTTGTTTTTTTTTATAATTTGCTTCTCTGTTCTGAAGAAAAGTATATGTCCAAAGATGATGGATTTTTCAGCTCCAGGAAACTGCACTGATTATAGGATGTGGTCTCCAACTGGCAGGATTCGGGTGAATCGCTCAACCATTTCCTTGCCTTCAGTGAACTCATCCTTTGTATATGGCGTGACAGGACGCCATCGGCCATATTTGACCAGATGGAGTTCCTCACGGAAGCTGAATGGGAAGAGAGCGTGGCTGCAGGTCAGGACTGAAGCGTGGAGGGAAGGCTGGGTGGGTGAAAGTTGACTAGAAAATTGTAATGTCAGTGTGAGCAGACAGGCTAATGAAGGACTGCAATCTGTAGATGCCTATCTCACACTTATTCTCAGTTTGAGGGAGATGGCATGTGCTAATCAGATGCCTGTATGCCTGGCCCGGGATCAGTGCAAGCGCTGGGTGCAAGAGAGTGCCTCCAGTACGGGAGGGGGACCTCCCCACTGTGTACAAACGATGACCTTTAAGTGTCTGAAATCTCTGTAGGCAAACCATACTCATTAAGAGAACAAACAGAAGACTGGAAAGAGCCTGAGAAACGTGAGAACACAGGAAAGGAGGAGGGTGAGAGGAAGGAAAACAGTTCATATTTATGTACTACGGGGCAGGCATGTTGCCAAGCATTTACTATTAGCTTATCTGTGCTGAAATTCAACCCGATTAGGTAAATATCGATGCCCCCTTTTACAGAGGAGCACACAGGCCCGGAGGTCCCCACACCACACAAGGACCATGCGGTGATGTTCAGATAAATGCTCAGGTCTCTCTGATCCCGAGCCTGGTGACCTTTTTCATATATGGCTCTGCCTTCACAGCATTCAAAACATAAAGTGATTTAAACACACACACGCACACACACACATGCACACGCACACGCACACACTCACACACGCACGCACCCAGGGATATTTCCCTGTTGTTACTGGCAGGATGGGGCCATGGTTAATAGCTGAGGTACCAAAGACAGCAAGACCTGGATTCAGTTTCATCTTGACTGTCGACCACCTCTTAACTGTTGCAAGTTCTCTGAACACTGATTTCTTCTGTGGGATGGAATCTGGACCACGGGATTGCTTTGAAGATCGAATGGAATGATGGATAGAGAGTGTGATAGTTAATACGGGGACAGAGTACAGTGTGCAGTGATCATAAGTGCTCAGTACACAGAATATTCTCCTCTTGGTATTTCTATTTTTATCACTTCTGTTATTAATTTAGTTAATCAGCTTAGGTGTGCTTGAGGGCTGTGAGCCAAAATTAAAGAATCATCAAGATCTTAGAGCCAGAGAGAATCTCAGAACAGCCATTCCATTCCCACCCTGCGTTCTACAGATGGGAAAAACTAATAATATCAAAAAAGGGAAGTAATGTATCTTAGGTCATGTAGGATAATAAGTCACACCTCTGATATCATCACACCTATCACATCTTCTAGGCATATAGAAAAGACTTTAAGAAATACTTATTCAACTGATTCTGATTTCTTAGTACATATGCTTTAACCTCACAGGAGCCCAGATGGTATTTCTGATTCATGAGCTGGTTGTAGGTCTTGCTAGGAGGCCACATCTGAATCTGGGGGAAATACTTGTGGTGGTCTTGGCACACCTGACTCTGGCTCATGGCTTTTCTTTCAACCCCACAAACCCTGCTTTAGTTTTCTTCAGGGGAAGACAGGAAATGAGCAGACATGTGGCCCCTGTGAACAGCGGAAAGGTTTTAATGGGAAAGGGGAAGAATTTTCAATGTTGTGGTTATTTGTGGCATTTCATCAGCCAACAGTGTAAATTAAATTAATTAAAAAGCATTGTACATTTCTAATTCTGACACTGAATTCACTCAGTGGCTGTGGAAATTTTGAATAATGGATAATAGTCATCTCCAATTTCTCAACATATGTTTTTTTTACTTACACAGCTGTGAAAAACATTATATTTATATTTTTGTTTATGCATAATTTCCAGGCTAAAAACAGAATTCATATTACCATTAAAGTGCTAACAGGTGTCGGATTTCTTTCTTTCTTTCTTCTTTCTCTCTTTCTTTCTCTCTTCCTTGTGAGCTGAAATAATCCTTTCTTTGACAGGAAGTCAGTATTTTTTCACAGTCATTTTCACATCTCTATGAATACCTTTAAAATTATTTCCTACTTGATGAAATACATCCTCTCTAGGCTTCATTATTTTCATCCTGGTGTTATCTGATTGAATACTTCAATCACAAAAAAATGGGAGACTTGAGTCATTCCTAACTCAACTGTATAGAACTATGGTTGGGTGTGTAGATAACAATTTGCAGGGATTTTTTCTTTTTTTTCCCTAAGAAATAGCCATGACTATAATGACCCAATTGCATTTTAAGGCTGGATACTATTTATTTTAACTATTGATCACAAAGTATATTCTAGGTACAAGGTAATCAAGGCAAACACAACTGATCACTGCATTCCATTCAAGACGGCCTGTAGGGAAAGGAAAAGTCCCATGAAACCTTGTCAGTTTCTCCAAAATTGCTTTTTTTCCAGTCTACAAAAAAATTATCCTGGACTCCATCAGAGCTTAAGAATTCAAAGCGAAGTGGAATGGAAGTTTGATAGGTATCCTAAAACTTAATCCTCTTCTTTGGGCATTCCTTCCCAGCTAGTGTTACGTCGTCCATTTTTATCTCCAACCCCCACCCCTAACAACACACACACATACACACACACACACACACACACACACACACACACACACAATCCTAGACTATTTTTAAAGTCTTTTAACTGTTCTCCTTTTTTACTCCCCCCACCTCCTAAATCACAAGTCTACTTCTATGGTTGAGTATTTCTGTGTAAAGGCACATGTAATGTGGACTGTCCTGCTTAGTACGCTATATAGTGGCTTTCCCTTGTCCTGACGATACACTTGGAATTCTTGAGATGTACACACAAAACCCTTCATGCATGATCTGATCCCCTTTGCCCCTAACTCAGCCTCAGTTACTAACATCTTGAAATCTATGCTTGAGCCATGAGGAGCTTCCTGGAGTTCCAGGAACAAATATATATGATGCCATTTCAAGCTCCAGTGATTTGCTTAAGCCACCTCCCCTTCCTGGTTGTCCCGTGCTGTGCTTGCTCAGACTGTCTTCTTCAAGACCCAGATCACAGGCTTTTTCCCTAGCAAAGCCTTCCCCCTTCTATCACCAGCACTATTATCACCTGATACCCTTCCACCCACACTGTAGCTGGAGTGGCTTTCCCCTCTGTTTCACACTGTCTGTGTAGTTCAAAAGGGAGTATATCATAGCTGTTAAGAGCTTAGTTTCTAGAGACTGAAATTCTGGGTTTGTGTCTCTGCTCTGCCATTTACTAGCTATGTAATGTTAGGTAAGTTATTTAACCTATCTGTGCTGTGCTTGACTTGCCCATTGGAAAATGGGAGAAATAATTGTACTGACTTAATAGGGTACTTGTGAGAATTAAATAAGGCAATCCATGTACAGTACTTAAAACAGTAGCTGGCAGGTAGTAAGTGCATGACTTCTGATAAGTATAGCTTGGTCCTTATCTGTATAATTTTCTGTATTTGTTTAGGGTCTACTTCCCCCACTAGACTGAGCGTTCCTTGAGAGCTGGAATGCAGTTCTCCCATCCTTATATGTTGGGTGCCTGGTAATGTGCTTTGCATATAACAGGTGCTCAGGAACAGATGTAGGTGGAATGAATGAATAAATCAATGTAGACAGACAATCTGGAAATTCAGCAAGCAAAGAGACATTTCTCCCCTCAGTGATATAATGTAGTTATCATGTCTCTGATACACCTTCTTACTAATTTTTTAATTTAAAAAAAAGTCCTCTTCTTCCATGACTACTAGCTAAAACATGGGGTGAGTGTTTGTTGCACATTTGCAAGAGGGTTTGAATCCAACATCCACACTCTGGTGTCCTGCCTGGTTCTATTTTATTTTCCTTTGCCTTTGCCAAAGTGAATATCCATTGATGAGAGTTCTAGTATTCATCACATGCAGCCACCAGATGGATCTGAATAGTTTCTCTAACAACCAATTTGCATTTGGACTCTGCTTCCAAAATGCCTTCCCATTATAGCTTCCATTCACCCTCCGTGCACTCTAACGTCTTCCGCTCTGTCCTAACCTAGATGTGTGGCCACACCTCTAATTTTGGAAATCATAGATCAATGTGGTACAATTGAGCTGTATCAAGTTAAAACAAGAATTGTATTTTATTACTAAATCATGACTTGCTCATATATTTCAACCACTACCATGTAATCTAATGAAAATTTTTGTTATAATCATCTTTTGTAGAAAGTCCCCAAGGTATGATTGTAAGACTGATACTCCCGCCCCCTCCCCCCCTCACACACACAGACACACACACACACATACACACAAACACACACGCACTGCTCCTAAAGCTTCATCTTTGGGCTCTGTTGCCTAGTAGGCATGGTTCTTGAGCCAAGAGCTTCTTGTTAAGGTCATTATGCTTATTTGGGGCTATGTTAGGTTTCATGAACTTAAATGAAGAGTAAGTAATAAATTCACAGAGAAAATTGGGTTAGCATGTGATTAACATCCCGGCTGATGCAGGCGAGTGTACCAATGATGGAAACATGTGCTTGTATCATGATGAAATGCAGATTAGAGGCCCTGGAGCCAACCCAAGGATGTCTGCCCAAAACTGTTTCATCTCTGTCAGCTTTAATCTGATCGAAAGAGAGCATGCTTCAGTGCAATGAAAAAAATGTGAACTCCTAAAATAACAAGAGGCAGAGTCTGTTCCATTTAGATGCTATAAAAATATCCACTTTTCATTGTGGTAGAGTAGAAAGTGTACTGCACTATAACTTAGAGGACCTGAATTCAAATCTTATGTCAGCCACTAAATTATGCTGTGAAATCTCAGTCTTAGTGTCTGAATCAGTAAAATGAATGTGTTGGGCTAGGAAAATGGTTTTCAAAATGTTTTTCCTTCATAAAGCAAATGACAAATGATATTCACACACTCCTATGGGCAGCCCCAGGGTTGTGCACAATTACCCATGTACTAGTTATAGCTCAGCGCCATTCCTCCTGCTCAAGTAAGCATATCACAGAGCACATGAGTGAGATTGACATTTTAAGATAACCTTGAATCTTGTCCTGTCTAATTTATTTAAAAAAATTAAAAATCAAATAATTTGGAAACTTGGGTACATCATTGTTAATTTTTTTAAAAAGTGATTTGCTACATAATTCCCAAAAGATGTGTGTTACAAACTTGATTTTAACAGTCCCTTGCAATAGCACCATTCTATATCTCCATGAGTTACTCAAGGCATCAGTAGAGACAAGTCCAAGGCCTCAAGTCTTTAGCTATTTGGAATAAAATAACAAGGTATTTATTTTTGTAGGTAGTCCTCACTTTGGTGGGTATTCTCATTTTCTCTTGGAGAAATGCTAGTAGCAATAGTAACTTCCTGATTCGTATGTTAAGCAGAGTTATTTTTATAAAATGAGGTAATAATATCATCTCTTGAAAACAAGATGGTATCTTTTTTAAGATTTGAAAATATACAAGGGTGTGACAATTAAGTTTGTGAACTCATCCTAGAAAAAGTGCTATATACCTCATTGATTAATATTACTACAGTCACCTTTGAAGTACTTCCCTTGGGAAGCTATGCATTGACGCCAGTGGCTAGTTCACCCTTCAGAGCCATTTTGGAACTCTTTTTCTGGAATGGCCATCAGAGCTGTCATCGTATTACCCTTGATGTCCTGAATGTCATCAAAATGTCTTCCTTTCAGTATTTCCTTTATATTTGGGTAAAGAAAGGAGTCACTGGGGTTCAGATCAGGTGAGTAGGGAGGGTGTTCCAATACAGTTATTTGTTTACTGGCTAAAAACTCCCTCACAGACAGTGCCATGTGAGCTGGTGCATTGTCGTGATACAAGAGTCATGAATTGTTGGCGAAAAGTTCAGGTTGTCTAATTTTTTCACACAGACTTTTCAGCACTTCCAAATAGTAAATTTGGTTAACTGTTTGTCCAGTTGGTACAAATTCATAATGAATAATTCCTCTAATATCAAAAAAAGATTAGCAACATTATGGCAACAAGTTCACGAACATAATTGTCAGACCTCGTATTTGTGTGTGTGTGTGTGTGTGTGTGTAATATATAATATATAATGTTTAATATATAATGTATAATACATCTTTAATATATAACATATATATATTAGGCTATCATATATATATATATATATATATATATATATATATATATATATATATATATACATACATACACACACACAGTGTTTCCCCAAAAATAAGACCTACCTAGCTGGACAGTCAGCTCTAATCTGTCTTTTGGAGCAAAAATTAACATAAGACTGGGTCTTATATTATATAAGATCTGTTCTCATAGTAAAATAAGACTGGGTCTTATATTAATTTTTGCTCCAAAAGGCGCATTAGAGCTGATGGTCCCTCTTGGTCTTATTTTCAGTGAAACACGGTATTATATATATATTACATATATTAGGCTGTCTAGTTTTGAAATGAATGAAAGATATTATCTTTGCATGATTGTAGTTCATTTCTCTAGAGTATAGATTCAAATAATTTTATCAAATACCCAATGAGCCTCCACTACATGCAAAACACTAAGTTAGACATGGAGCCAAGAGACTGAATCAAACATATTCTTTGTTCATCAGGAGTTCATAACCTATTTGGACAGACATACATGTTTACAGATAGTTCCAATGCTGGGCAAAGAGTGAAACATTCTATGAAGAGTTAAAATCACATCTTACAAGAGCGTAGGAAAAAGGAGACTCCAGTTGTGTGTGGATGTTGGAAGGCAACTATGAAATCTCATCTTTTCTATGGATTGTAGATCACACATGTTTCCCTAGTATTATTTAATTTGATTTTGAAGTGTACAGATAGTTATTCTTGCATTTTTACCATCAACTATTCTGAGATGTGACGAGAAGGCAAGCCACTTACCTGCTTGGAATGGAAGACTAGTTTATCTGGGTCTTAGAGCAGTCATTTATTCATTGGAGTCATTGAATACTACTATGAGCGAAACACTATGCAAAGTACTATGGGTCAGATAAAGATGATAGGCCACGTCTTGTGACCACTCTCCTCTTATAATTTTGTACTACTTCAAAAAACACCATAGTGAAGAGCTCAGATTTTCCTTTCCCAAATCACCCACATCTTTGACTATAGAGGAAAAAGTCACCCTTTTGTACTGAGCACACATACCTCTTCAGAAGGTGTATACATGGAGTTGTGTTGGAGGAAGAAGGTGGTTCAACTGATCAGATCAGTCAATTCTGCTCTGAAACTCAGTGGGAAAAGAAACGTTATAGCAAGATTGCCTGTTAGAGCCAAATCACCAAGTCCAGCCCTCGTCAAGTCAGGGCTTTGAACAAATCAGGGCTAGTTCCCAGGCCCTTAATCTGGACTCTAGAAATTCTAGTCAATGACTACATTTTTTAAAATAAAAAGAAAGGAAAAGGACTTTTCTAAGGAATTGTGGCATTTTAGAGTCACGTCGCCTTGTAAAATAATAAGTTTAATAGACTTAATAGGTCTATTGGAATATTTGCATACTGCAATTAGAGACTATTAGATGAACACACAACGGGATTTATAGATGATGTAATACAGAATTGTGCACCTGAAATCTATGTAATTTTGCTAACAATTGTCACCTCAATAAATTTAATTTAAAAAAAAAAAAAAGAATTCTCCTACTTTTCAAATTCTGCTTCCTTTGTCAAATACATACAAAATTACATGTTGATCAACACAGGATTAGGGTCTACATTACTTTCTTGAATTGGCTCTTTCACTACACTGCGTTCTTATAAACTTGTGTTTTAACTGGCTTTTTCAAAAGACCAAGTAGGTAATGATGACATCTTGAATTATACTGCGTTAGAAAGAAACTCAAAACTGGAGTTCTCCAGGTTTCTTTGCTGATTGGTGTTGCTTTTTGTGTGAGAATGGTGTTCAGAATCATAGCACCTTAAGGTTGGAATAAACCATAACTAAAATGGAGTTCAACTCCCGTTTCCAATTGGTGCTGCAATTTGTACCACAAAACAAAAGGCTAGCAGGGCCAGGCAGGTAAATTACGTGAGTGAAGTCAGCAGGGAGTGAAACAGGAGGGCTTGGTGAGGCCTGCAGCGAACTGGAGAGTGCTTAGCCCTGAAGCAATATTTTCTGTAGCGTAGGAGGTTAGGGCCAGTCTTGAGGTGGCTTCCAATTTTTCAGAAGAAGCCAGAAATCTGGATTTTATAAGGAATTGTCTGACTTTTTAAAATGATTATTCATTAAAATGTTTTTATTAAAAGTCTTCCATAAGCCAAGCAGGATCTTAATTTTGGTGATAGAGGTGACTAAAGCATGGTCCACATCCTCAAGAAGCTCAGACCAATGTAAAATAAAATATATAATAAAGAAAGTAAAGTCATTTTATAAGTGCTAACATAGAAGTAGATAGAAATATTAGAAGAAAACATGAGAATTTGAATGATTTTTTCCAAGTTGAGGGCTAGGATTTCCTCCAGGAAATAGCTTCCTGGAGGAGCTATATCTTTTGAATTATGCCAAAATCCATCCATCCATCCATCCATCCATCCATCCATCCATCCATCCATCCATCCATACATACATACATATTTACCTTTGTGTGAGCAACAGGATAGAGTTATAAATATCATGGCATGTGCAGCAGAAGATGAGACGGATGAAGTAGTTGGAGATCAGGAAAGTGCAATAGGCAGTGGCTGGGTTGGGGACAGATCTATATTTCAAGGGAAGGAGTTTGTTCTCTGATCTGAGAGAATGAGACACATACTATGATTGTGCCACGGTTATTATTTTTCGTATTAGAATTATTATTATTAGTAGTAGTAATGGTAGTAGCATTTTATTTAAGAAAATGCCATGATGGTAGCTAGGAATACTAATTAAGGATATTACACTGGAGTCAGGAAACCAGTTGAGAGATAAGGAAGATCTGAGCTCAGGTAATGACTGCGGGACAGAGTGAAGGTCCAAGTCACCAATTGTACCTAAGAGACAGGGAGCGCGAGAAGTCAAATTAAGTGGAAAGCTGAGTGACTGGTTATCCCGTCAACAAAATTAGGAAAGGAAGGAGACGTTCCGGAGGGTGGGAGAGCAGACAAATGGTAGAGAGGGGGCAGTGATACTATTAAAATATCATCTTTGCATTTTATACTAGACTGTTTCCTTATACCTTGTACTCATGGTCCTCCACTTTGCTATGTTAGAGTTAGGATCACGTCTATGAAACATCATCTCTCCGTTTTGTTTTGCCTCCTCCTCGTCTCAACACCCCACCCTAAGGCTTCTTGATTGAGCCTGAGTAATTTGGGGACATCAAGGTTAGTCGCAAAATGGGTTTTCACCAGCTCAGTGTGATGTAAACCTTGAGAAAGAGCCACCTTCTAGTTAGGTGATGCAGGGCAAGTTTGTAAACTTCTTTTTGTCTCAGTTGCTTAACTGTGAAATAGGGATACTAATAATAATAGCTCTTGTTTCAAAAATATGTTGTGAAATCATAACGAGTTATTACAACTAAAGAACTTAGTGCCAAGAACATCGAAAGTACCTGATGGATGTCAATTTTTGTTGTTGACGTTGTTATAGTTCGTGAATCTAATTTCGATCATAAACTAATGTAGACACTAACTCAGAATTTTGAAGTTACCATATTCTTTTCATTCCCTTCTGAATTTAGGAAGAAGGAAGTGAAGCTTTAAGTGCCAAAGTAATAGTGCTCCTGGTCAGACTCTGGACATCTGTGCTGAGGGAGCCATGTGCTCATGAATGTGTTCATTCATTCATTCACTCATTACCTTTTCTTTTTTCATAGTTTTAAAGTTTACCTTTTTTTCCCTAGCACAAACATAAATCAAGCACATTTTATAACATGAAAATAACAAATTACCCATGGCTCCCTTTGGAAATATCCAATGTTAGATTATTATGTTTCTCTTCAGTTTTTGTTTTTTTTTTATTAAAGTTTATTGGGGTGACAATAGTAAAGTTACATAAATTCCAGGTGTACAATTCTGTATTACATCATCTATAAATCCCATTGTGTGTTCACCACCCAGAGTCTGTTCTCCTTCCATCACCATATATTTGATCCCCTTTACCCTCATCTGCTACCCCCTTCACAGCTTACCCTCTGGTAACTCACTCATTACCTTGTTCATTTATCAGTCACTTATCCCTCTGTCTACCTTTTGATTTGCTCATTCAACAGATAGTTGTTGCAGGTCTACCATTTGCCAGGCACAGTGCTATACATTAAGAACCCCCAGAAGACATAGGCTTGTTGGAAACACAGAGGGATAATTGAGTGAATATAATATATGTGGTACGTGATACATGGAGATCCCCTCCCCCGCAAAAAAAAATCCATAGGGAGCACAGAGGAGTAACTTGTTTTTCCTGAAGACATAAATCATTTGAGTTGGGTCTTAAAAAGAGTAGAAGTTTGTCAGGCAAAAAAAAAAAAAAAAAAAAGCGTAAAGTATTTAAGACAAGGAGACCTGTCTATGCAGTCACAGAGGCACCAGAGAGCCAAGTGGTTAAGAGGAATCGCCTGTATGTAAATTCATTGGGAGAGGAGCAAAAGGAGAATGGAGGAGCATTTAGGAGATGGAGCTGGAAAAGAGATGGAGCTAGAAATCTAAGAGCTCTGAATCCAATACTGAGAAGATTGAGATCTTTCCTGTGGTCAGTGGGGGAATCCTGGAGGTATTTGCGTGACACACTGCAACTTGCATTTTTAGAAGAATCTCCCGGGGAGAAGAGGCTAGAGTTCTTAGGTATCCCTCTTCAGCAACCTAAGAACACTGGGAAATGATCACTCACACGATATGTTTGCAAAGCCAGTAAAAAAACTGAAGGAATTTATAAACACCTCCTCCCTACCTTTCCTCCCAATCCTTAAAATTCAGTAAGTCTGTATTAGAGTAGGTCTTGAGATGTTAATGAGTTTAACTAATTGTCAACACTGGCAATTACAATGACTGATACCTTATCATTTCTTACAATGAGCAATGCTAATTAAAATTAATTGTACTAGAGCTTTAGCAGCCATTGCACACCCCCTCCACCACCACCACCATTTTTTGTTTAAACCATGAATTTATTGTGCTGATTTAGTGAAAGGCACAAGGCAGGCTTATTATCCGGGTGTTTATTTCCCAGTTCTGCTTGTGAATCACATTAGCAGCAATTATGAAACGTCAGGAAAACAGTAGAAAGAACTGAATTCATGGCATAAGAAACGTCCCAAATTTTGACTGATTGATTGATTGACTGATTCATTTATTCATTCATTCATCTGACAGAACCGTTATTGAACATCTATTATGTGCCAGGAACTGTGCTAGGCTCTGGGGATGCAAATAAACAAGCTCGGACTTGAGGAATTTGCAGTCTACTGAGAGAGACGACTCATTACAAGATAATTGCCTCTAGTCTGCAAATGTCATCGTTTACAGACATTAGCTATGCCCATGAGAGTGCAGTTAGATTTCACAGAGAGGGTGACTGACTTTTGGACGAGGACTCCAAAATGTGAGCAAGTACTTCTTTCTTTGACTTTTATCACTACTATTTGCCTACACCCAGTGAATTTGCAAGAGTTTATATAAGTGTTTCAGAAGAAGAGCACATGTAGTGTCATAATGATAAATTAGCCAGAGAATTCAGGAATCATGACCTGGAAAGGAAAGGTGGCATAAAATATGTAAACACCTAAAAAAGTTAAAAGGAATCAGTCACATGTTCCAAAGGATGAGAATGTCATGCTGACGTGCAGGGTGCCTAGAGGACAGCGACAAGCAAGAGCTCTGGCTGTGCAGCTCAGTTAGATGAGCGCTGCCTGAGTATCATTCTGCCCAGACCCCACTGTAGGGTTGAGGCATTCCTGTTCTCCCAGGTGCTTGGAATATTGGCTACTAACGCTCATAGCCAAGTCCCTGTTTGGGCACTGCCCTTGGCACAAGGGAGTTGTTTTGCCCAAGGTTAAGCCTCTGCTGTAACAGGTAGCTTGTATTCAATGGCTGGTAGATGTGGGTGGGGCACACGAACCCAACCCCTTGCCTAGATTTGGGACAATTATGAAGTGATCCCAACCCCTGAAGGGTCAGCTGAGGCATCACAGTTCAACACATCCTTCTGCTCAGTCCTAATCACCACCTCTATTACAGATATCATTTCAGAGAACAGTGCTTGGCAAACCTCCTACCTGCAGCTCTCTGGGTCTCAGGTCGGTTCCCTGGGGAAGCAGGTGTAAAACAGCCTTCCACTATGTGCTCTATTCTGGGGATTTGACAATGCAAGAGACAAAGTTTCTGACCTCAAATGACTTACAGTTTCTTGGGGTAAATTGGGGTCTTCTAAGGGTAATGCAGAGGCTTAGACAACAGTTAAACCTGTGAAATACATGAACAGAAGGAGGAGAAAAGAAAACAAGACTTCTGAGTACACTGTCTAAATGGTCCTTATCAGACATAATTTGTGGGTGTTAGAGTTCTCTATTGAATTCATGATGTCTTCAGAATTAATGAATGTAAGGTTATTAGGGATCATAGGGAAAAAAGAAAAAAGAAAACACCTCCCTCCTAAGTCAACACGTCATCCAGGCATCATTTCCCTATTTAGAGGGCTATTGTCGCATGACTTTTCTCGGGTTACATATTCTGTTGTATGGGTCTCATGACATTCTATGTCTCGGTTTGCTACCTTGTTTTGCAACATAGCTTCCAAAGAAAGGCAAGTGAAATTCCTGAGAACTTGCCTGCTCCAGCGACAGGCTCCAAATTAATTTCCCTGTTTTCATCCTTATTTCTCAGTCCACATCTACAAAAACTCTTGGGAATTCAGTAGTGCTGGAGGACCATCTTCATTCATCAGTAATAAGTCTCCATTCTCTGTTTTTCAGTTTTTCAGTATCTTTTGAAATCTCTCATCTACTGATGGTTCTATTTCTATGTTTGGCCTAGTTTTTATTTCTTCACCATATTTTCAATGTAATACCAAAAGGGTGAAGATATCATTCCGTGTTTTATTCCTGCCATCTTGGACCAGATGCCTCTCCTTGTACTTAGATTTTTTAAATAAATAGCCCTGATTGCTCCATCCACTTTTCATAATATCCTCTTTGGTCACTGCAGAAATCCATAGGCAAGACCTTTATGGGTTGAAATATGTCCCCCCAAACAAAGCATGTTGAAGTTTTAACACCTAGTGCCTTAGAATGTGATCTGATTTGGAACTAAGGTCATTGCAGGTATAATTAGTTAAGATGAGGTCATAGGGTAGTCCCTTAATACAATATGACTCGTGTCTTATAAGACAAGCATCTGAAGACACAGAGACGCACAGGAGAACACCATGTGATGACGAAGGCAGAGATGGGAGTTATGTCGCGAAAAGCCAAAGAATACCAAGGATTGCCTGAAAACCACAAGAAACACCAAAAGTTAAGGAATGATTCTCTCTTATAAGTTTCCAAGGGAACATAGTCCTGCCAACGTAATTATTTTGGATTTCTAGCCTCCAGAATGTGAGACAATATATTTCTATTGTTTTAAGCCAAAGTTTATGGTACTTTGTTATGGCAGCCCCAGAAAACTAATGCAGATAAAGACAACAATTAAGAACTTGATAAGCCTTCAATTTAGAGATATGAAGGTAACCTGAAGAAATACATTCCCCTCAAAAAATGTTTAAAATTAGTTACCTCTGGAAAGTGAGATAGAGGTAGAAAGTAGACACAGGAGGTAGAAAGTAGGCACCGGACTTGCTTTTCCTTGTAAGCTTTCCTGAGCTATAGCACTGTTTGCAGCCATTTTGTTTCTTCTCTAGGCTTCATCCCTTGGCATAGAGTGTCAACATCTGTGTCAGGCAGAATAATAGTTCCCGCAAAGATGCCCATGGCCTCACCCCTGGAACCTGTGATGTGTCAAAGGGGAATGTAGGTTAACAGAATTAAGGTTGCTTATCATTTGCTAATTTTAAAGATAGGGAGATAATTATCAGTCCAACGTAATCACAAGAGCCTTAAAAATGGAAGATGGAAGCATAATATGAGTCAGAGACAGAGATGACATCAGAAGCAGGTCACTGGAGTGATGGAGTGATGTGCCCTGAAGACTAAATCCATCATTGCTGACTTTGAAGATGAAGGAAGAAATGTGGGTGGCCTCCAGCTTCTGGAAAAAGTGAGGAAACAGACTCTCCCCTGGAGCCTTCAGAAAAGAATGAAGCCTTCTTGACACCTGGATGTTAGTCCAGTGAGACTTGTGTCAGACTTCTGACCTACAGAACTGAGACAGTCATGTTATGTTGCTTTAAACCACTAAATTTGTGGACATTTGTTACAGCAGCTACAGCAAACTAATATACCATCCCTCTAAAAATGCAGGCTCAGAGCTAAAGCATAGTACCACAGCTGGGGACTAGCTATTGCTGAATATCCTGGAATTCTTCTCTTTCTTGTCCTAGATCTTAATCCAATTATATAGCAAATATTTGCTTTTGTAGCTGCCACTGGGTGCCATTTTCTTACACTGAATTTGCAGAAAGTGATAACCCATAAAGCTGTTAATGCACATGGAGAGATGATATTTACCATATTGCCATTTCCATCCTAGCATGCTGGCTAAGGACATAGACTTTAGGGTCAGAAAGAACTGGACTCTAATTCCCATTCAACTAGCTGTGTGACCATGAATGAGCCAATCTGCCTCTTGATCACTAAATCTAAGCTAGCAACAGTACCAACATCCTGGGGTTACGGTGTGTCTAAATGAGATTATGTATTTAAGGCATTTAGCACAGTGCCTAGTCCATTGTTAAGGCATAATAAACAGCACCTTAAACTTCAAAAGTGAAGGACGGGGCTGATGTTGGATTTACCCCAGGCACTCTTTCCTGTGGTATTCCCAAAGGCTTAGACTGAAGATGATCTGTTTTGCGTATATGGTCGTATGTATGGTATCCTGGAATACTACACAGGTGTTGTGTGTGTGTGTGTGTGTGTGTGTGCGCACCAAACCCAACACAATTCACAAGTGCTATTAACATAACAAGAGGTGAAGAAGTTTCAATAATCAAACACACACTTTAACTCAATTCTGTGGCTGGTGTATTGTAACCACTCCTTTCTCCGTCACCCCATTTCCATGACCCTGGCCCGAAGACTTTCAGCAGTGCTGTTGGGATGGCCAACGATGACAAAGTGCCTCCCCTGAGCTGCCACCTGAAACCCCTTCCAAAGCCTCTGTTCTGAAGTCGGCAGCCCATTCAGCAGTTAACAGATGCCTTTAGCTATCGCTTGTCTACTCGTTCTGAGAACTGCCCCTATCAACCACCTATAGAACCTGCTCTGATTTCAAGACGTGAAGGACAATCTTAGTTCTTTACCATATCCTCACCAACTTGTTTTCCCGATGCATCCTCTCTTAAAAGAATGCCTAAGATTAAGGGAACCTGCTATAGAGTCTCATTCGGATCCGACCTAGATTCTAACCCTAACTTGGCCACTTAGAAGCTGTTTGCCTTTGAACCAGTTGCTTAATTTCCCTGTGTACCATGTTCTTCCTCTATGGAACGGGGATGATACCTACCTCACAGGATGAACACTGGAGATGATATATGGAAAACAGCAAGCAGGATGCCTGGCATTATATGGGTAGATAATAGTCATTGTGATAATAATATTATTGCTACTTTATTGCTTCTGTTTTCCCTCCAAAGAGACCCTCCACCCCGCATTCACGCCTCTTTTCCCAGCCTCTCTTCTGAGGTCCTATGTCTAGGAGAATTCCTCTGCTATGCTCAGTTATAACCCTTATGATAATGGTGTAGCTGGACCCCGTCTTTTATGTTCTATTAGTTTCTGATTCAAGCAAAGAATACACTTCAAAGTGGCACCATTTAATAAAAGTCTAACCTGCCCCCTACCCAGCAGAGATGATGGGAGCCTATTAAGATAATGTCTTTCTAGTACTTACAGCCCCTTGAAAGACATTCACTAAATAAACAGTGGTATTTGATTTTTGTGTTGTTTGTTTTAGCTCTTAATGCATGCTCTCTGAATTGTATTAATAGGCCCTCTACAATGCTTCTCACAATATGGGCACTTGTTAAATGCCACTGAGTGCAGAATGGTAGTGAATGTTGTTTATATGTGCCTCTGCTCTACGCTTGCTCTCCTCTCTCTCTCTCTCTCTCTCTCTCTCTCTCTGCTTCTTTCTATTAAACCCAGAATCTCCCTCCTCCTTCTACGTTCCTAGCCCACTGACTTTCGACCTTCGCTGCGCATTAGAACCACTTGGGGAGCTTTATGAGACTCCTGAGAGCCAGACCACACCCCAGACTAATTAAATAAAAGTCTCTGGAAGTGGGACCCAGGTATCAGTGTTTTCTAAAGTTTCCTAGATGATTCCAATGTGTAGCCAAGGCTGACTCCTACACAGTCAGCCAGACCCTAATCAAATGACATATGAGAACAGAAAAGTAATATTTAATGTTTTATTTCTACTCAGCTCTGTGTTCCTTGAGGGCCAACATGATCCCCTATTCTTCTTTTCTCCCAGTGAAGAACAGTACCTGGCAAAGAATGAACACTCAAACGTATTTCTGTTTGGGCTGAAAGCATATCCCTCCCAGCCCAAAGGATTTCCCCATGCCTCTGGTTTCTGTAACAGTTGACATATGAATACCTCTTATTAATTTTAATTATCTATCAGTTTGGTTGTTCAAATTCTCTCAGGTTTACGATTCTACCATTTACGAGTAATTTTATTGTACTATTTAGCAGGGAGAACAGCTCATTGCCATGTGGTATGAAGACTGCTATCACCCAGGGGTGTGCCAGGTACGTCAAGCCTGTGGCAGTCCAGGGGAAGGCCTGAGGTGCAGGGACATGGGCCAGAAAGAGCACAGGCCTTCTAATCACACAGGCTCACGTTCAAATCTTCACTCCGCTGTGTGCCTATGAGCACGCACGTTATTTCACCTTTCAGGGCTCTGGCCTCCTTTTTGTGAAAGGGGGAAAATGATGCCTACTAGTCTGGTAGTTAGGGTGACAGAAGAACGTAAGGTAGGAAAAGACATACTGACTCTCTTAGCTCAGGCTACCATAACAAAATACCACAGATGGGGCGACTGAAACAACAGGCATTTTTATTTGCTCACAGTTCTGGAGGCTTGAAGTTCAATATTAAGGTGGGTCCTGGTGAGAGCCCTCTTCCTGGCTTGCAAATGGCCACCCTGGCTGTGTTCTCACACGGTAGGGAGAGAATGAGAGTGAGCTCTCTGGTGATAGGCCACTAACCCTGTCATACCAGGGCCCCCTCTTATGACTTCATTTAACTTTATCTCCTTGTAGTCTGTCTCCAAATACAGTCACACTGGGGACTAAGGCTTCAACATATGAACTTTGGGAAATATTGCTGAACTCATATTAAATATAATATGAGTTCAACAATATTAGTATTCTTTCTCTTTTCCCCTGACCCATCTCTCAGTTTCCCCTGAGAGAATCAGAAAAGTATCATGGAAGACGAATCACACTTACATCTTGTAGGTTGCGTAGAAATGTCTTAGCTAACAAAAAGTTCCCAAGCAAAGGGAACACCAATTCAAGTCCATTAAAAGACATGGCATATTTTGAGGTCAATGAAAACTTCACTAGTTTTCACCAGAATTTGGGGTTGGCAAGAGAAAGGCTCCTGGTAGAAAATACAAGAAATGTAGCTGGGGGACATATCATTAATAATGAAGGCTACCCAGATGAGGACTGGATTTTCCCGTTGGGGGTCAAGGATTACTGTGCCGATAATTATAGTTCACTGGATACCTCTTCTTTTCCAGGCTAACTGGTTGGATCCCTGAGAGCAAAGTGCTTGCCAAGTGTTGCTTAATGATCCACCCTTGAGCCTAGGATTGTGCCTTAGAAATGTAACAGCAGAGACTTGCTCCATGACCTTGGCATATAAGAACTGTCATTATCTTTTAGTTGTTCAGTTTCAGTTAAAGCCAGCTGTAGCCTCTCCTCCAGACTGGATTGAAACTGGCATTATTCTCTTGAGGCTCCTTCACCCCCATCTGCTCCCAGACTATCCGAGAACCCTGAGTCTGGCTTACATGTTGCAAACAGAAGGTCTTCTCTCCCCGAATGGAAAGGGCCCTGCTGTCTGCTCACTGCAGCGGGCTCCCCCTCTGCCCGTGGGTGGCCCTCAGCATGGGGACAGCTCTGCTTCTCCTTCATCACCTGTCTATGCTACTTCTCCATGCTATGACAATGGCTTCCTGGGCTATGCTGCTGTTTGCTGGCTTGTCTCCCAGCACAGCAAGCTCCGCTCCACCCGTTAAATGCTCTACTCCACCCAGGAAGCCCTGGCCTCAGTCCTTAGCCATTGGTCCTTAGCCCTTGGTTCTTACATTTTCTACAGCCATATTCCCCAGCTCTGGGTGATGCTCTGCCACTGGCTTGGCTGTTTGTCCCTTCCAGCTTCAAATTTCTCCCTCGCTCTTCTTTAGACTTGGGATAGTTATATTAATCATCTTCCAAACATAAAGCTTTTATTTCTCTCCTTCACTTGGGCCATCTGAATTAATTGCCTTGATGGGCCTGACCTCCGAAACATAAATGCCTGTTTAAAATAAAAGGCCGATTATTATGTAATGAACTATATTCAGTTTACTAAATAGTTAACTTAAACATAAGTATATGTATATATTTATGCTGAATAGATGTATAATTTATGCTAATGATAATTACAAATAATACAAAGGCACAATAACTCCTCTGAAGCTCTGGCATTCATTACCAATGCTTCATTCCACTTCTGCTCAACAGCCATGTACTATCATTTGACATGCCCCAGGAACGGTGCTGGGCACGGAGGACGTAGAGATGGCTGTGATAGCATCCTTGTCCTCAGAGATTAGGGTTTAGTTGGGGAGTGAGACAGGTAATAGCTAATGCATGGGGAAGACCTTTATGAAGGAATGATTAGGCTGACAGTGTTGTGTGATCGTGCCTGTACAGAGCTGCCTTATTTTCTGTGCTCTTTCGGTTTTTGTGTTGCATGTATCTTGTCCGTATCTCGAATCTACAGTGGCCCTTATTTCCTCAGTCATATCCTTGTAAGGTCTGACTATGCTATACTGTTGAAACAAAATAACTCCCCAATATCTGGATGGGGGGTGGGGATTGACATATCAAAGGCTTGTTTTTCTTACTCATATGAACCCGGATGTGATTAGGAAACACACACTACTCCATGTGGTCACATGGAGGTCCAGGCTCTCTGGGCTTCTTACTTCTTACAGGGAGATGGTGAAGCCACCATCTCAGCATGTTGTGCAATGAAAGGATACATCAGCTTTTAACCGTAGCTACTCAGGAATGACACCTATGATTTTTCCCATAGGCCTTTAGTCAGAACTTGTAACCAGGCTCTCAACTAACTGTAAGAAAGTCTGGAAAACATAGGGGAGCCTATGGATTTTTTTTTTTTTTTTTTTTTTTGGTGTTTGTTACTACCACTACAGTAGTGATTTTACAGCATGAGCTTTGAATTCTGATTCTCTGTTAGTTACTTTCGGAGTCTTCAAGGGGAGGGCAAAATAAATAGCATCCTTCTTTCGTGCTGACTTCTAAGCATATTAAGTAATAAAAGAATAAAGATGGAGGCCAAAGTGTTGACTATATTAATACTTGAGGACAGGATATAGGATGTGACTTTATTAGCCAAGTTGTCCTATTGATGAAATCCCAGAATTAGGCTGAGTCCTGGAAGGTAAGACTGACAGCATGATGGAACTGAGGAGAACTCATGTCTTCTACAAGACTACTAGCTCCCAAGAGATATGGAGGAAAAGTGACGGTGAATAGAGCATGCTTAGTTACTTTCACCTACTTACCAATTCGGAAGGTCATCTCAGCTCTCTAGGAGTAGTAAAAGAAAAGATAGAAGAAACACTAATGGAGCTCCTAAAGAAGCTCAGAGTGAAGAAAAAGAATTTCTCAGTAACTCTTACTAGTTGTGTCATTTGGGTCACTCACCCAGCCTCTCTGACCATCAATTTGTTCCTCAATAAAATGGCCATTGTAATATCTCAAAATGTTTCCTCTTGGGTCTTTTAGAAGTGCTAGAAATTAGGAGATGTGCTGGACTTATAAGGGGAAAGAGTTCTTCAAGTGCCTCATATAAAATACTCGTGAATACTCGAGATAGAATTACTTACAAGTTTATGAGACCAGATGGCTTTAAACACGTCCCCTACCCCCAACATGCACACAATTTTTAAAATATTCTGAGCTGGTTTTCTCTGAAAACCTGCCTGCTTACCACTCAACAAGCATTTCCTCAATAACCCTCCAGTGTTTTTCCTGTTCGCAACAATAAATGTCTGAAAACACCCTTTTCCAACAAAGGCAAAACTATCTACTTAATGTCTTTCCATGAAGGTTTACATTTTAACTCTTTCGTGACTTTCCATGGGGGTTTGACTTGCTCTACAGAAAGGAAAATACCCAAATCAAAATAGTCATTTTTAGAAAAGTAAGCCTTTCATTTTCTTAGTGAAAGACTAATGAGTCTATGGCTCAGAGAGTCTAAAGTTGAGTCTTCTCAGATAAGATATTGCTTTCTCAAAATTTAAAAGATTTCTAAAAGTTGAAATGTTTTAAATGAAAGTATTAAATTATACAATTACATGTGTAGACTCTGCCATTGAGGGAGATATTTTCATGGTGTAAGCTGAATGTAGCATAAAAATATTTACTGCTCTGAAATGTCAATATGAAATAATCAGAATCTAAAATTAAATATTTACTGTGTAATCAGACTGCATTCATCTATGCATAGGGTTCCCTGAGAAACACTGATTACACTGAATTCGACCACCTGGATTCTCCTAATATTTTCAGGCTTAGGAAACAACTACTAAAGTCTCACTCACAGGCATTTTCTAACAACTTTTCAAGAAAACAACTTTGTAGAACAATAAATTACACAATAGTGATGACTTAAGTAAGTTCCAAATCTCACACACACACACACACACACACACACACACACACACACACACGGGAAGATGAGATCAGTCACCCTACTCATTTCCTTTGGCCACATCTCCTAGGTCCACCTTTAATTCAGTAAAGTCAACAAATCTCCACAGATCTTCACCAACTCAGTGACAAAAACTGAGCTACATAATGGGGATGTACATGTGGTCTACATTCTTGGGGGGTTCAGGGTCGGGTGAGAGAGACAGATAAATAAGCAGCCAAAGACAAGTCCGTTGTCGTAAGTCCTATGTTAAGAGTAAGCCTAGTGGCAGAGGGTTAGAGGCATCTTGAAAAGGGCCATCAAACCCACTCTAAGATATTCCCAACTGAAGCCAAATGAAATTTTGTTTATTTTATTAATTTTTATGCAGTGAAAGAACAAAACCCAATGTTAACTATTTTAAAGACCCTATTTTCAACATTTATTGCAAAATTAACATTAAGTCTGCCAGTTCAATAATATGGAATGCAGTTGGCTATAGGTTACAGCCTTGTGAACATGGTGGAAATGGCAAGAGATGACCTAGCAAGTCCTAGACTAGACAAGAGGTCAGAATTTAAGTTGTGTGATCTTGGGTTAAAAATAAGGGCTTTCTCATGGCTACTGCGTTGTTATCTGGAAAACAAGGGAGCTGGACCAGTCGATCTCTTCGGTTCCCTCCACCTCTGAATACTTATCATATTAACTACAGATCATTCTCATTAAAAAAAAAAATAGATAAAACATCCTGGAAATGCTCCAGGAGGAAATGGTAATATCCTCATTCAAGTTACAGATTTAATTTGCTTATTCACCAATCAATGGAGCAACCGAACAGGTCAAGAGCATGGGCGTCGGGGTCCATCAGAAGTGGGTTTGAGATCAAGCTTGGTCACTTTACTGGCTAGGAAGCCATGAGTCATTTGTTTAACTTTTCTGGGCTTTTCATCTGTGAAATGAGGAGGTTAAGGCTTATCTCGCATGGGAGTTATTAGAATTAAACAACGTAATGAATCTAAGAGCACAGTACCGGGCGCAAGAGAGACATTCAATAAACAGCATTATTTTTAGAGTCCTTCTGTGGGGTGTGCACTGTCCAAGGTGCTGAAGAAAAACCTAGTCCCTGCTTATAATCTGGAAGATGGAAAGATATGTAAATTATCATATCTTGTACACATGGGAAGTATATAGTAGAAGCATGAACAAAAAAGTAGTATCAGGGCACAGAAGAGTGATCTTGATTACAGCATGAGGTAGGGCTAGGGTCTCAAAAAGGCTATATATGAGGTCAGACAATTAAGTTTGCGAACTCATCCTAGAAAAAGTGCTACATACCTGATTGCTGAATATCACTATGGTCACCTTTGAAGCACTCCCCTTGGGAAGCTATGCACTGACTCCAGTGCCTTGTCCACCCTTCAAAACAACTTTGGAACTTTCGCTGGAATGGCCATCAGAGCTGTCATCGTATTACCCTTGATGTCCTGAATGTCATCAAACTGTCTTCCTTTAAATATTTCCTTTATCTTTGGGTAAAGAAAGATGTCACTGGGGGCCAGATCAGGTGAGTAGGGAGGGTGTTCCAATACAGTTATTTGTTTACTGGCGAAAAATTCCCTCACAGACAGTGCCGTGTGAGCTGGTGCATTGTCGTGATGCCAGAGACATGAGTTGTTAGCGAAAAGTTCAGGTCATCTAACTTTTTTTTTTAAAGGTATTATGTGCATACATTTATTTATTATTATTGTTATTATTATTATTATTATTATTATTATTATTTAAAGAGGGTGCAGCTCACAGTGGCCCAGGTGGGGATAGAACCGGCAACCTTTGTCTTCTTGTCACCGTGCTCTAACCAAATGAGCTAACCACCCACCCCCAGGTCATCTAACTTTTTCACACAGCCTTTTCAGCACTTCCAAATAGTAAACTTGGTTACCTGTTTGTGCATTTGGTACAAATTCATAATGAATAATCCCTCTGATATCAAAAGAGGTTAGCAACATCATTGCAACAAGTTTGTGAACTTAATTGTCAGATCTCGTACATAAGAGGTAGCATGTTGCCTGAATTTAATGTGCAAGTATATTATATAGGAAAACAAGGCAGGAGAGGGTAAAGAAAGGAGCATGAGCAAATGTGCATAGGCTTCATGGTACATGTGATTAGAAAGTAATGAGCAGTCTGATGGATGTATAGGTGAGATCAACAAGGCAGCCTTGGGTCACCCTGTGAAAGGTCGCATGAAGGAATTTGGGCCTCCAATACATAGCGACCCATCAAAAGTTGATTTAGTACATATTTATTTTTAATTTTTTGGACTTCAGATTTGTTACTGAGTCAGACTCCGTATTACTCTGTTGCCTCATTGGTCTAAATCAGGGATAGACAAACAGCCTTCAGACCAAATCTGGTCTGAGGCTCAAGCTAAGAATGATTTTTACATTTCAACTGCATAATATACTTGATGTTTCTCCTTGGCCACAAAGTATAAAATATTTACATTATTATTATTATTATTATTATTATACCCTTAAAGGAAAATTTTACTGACCATTGGTCTAGATGATTAATACTGAACTCATAATTTTTTGATTACGAAGCTGAAATGTCCATTACATTTTACAAATATTTACTTATTTACTTTGGGCCTACCATGTGTCTGGAATTGTCCTACTCCCTTAAAAAATTCTTTCGTGTCCAAGCTACGTTTTGCATTATGTAGCAGGTGCGGGATTGAATGGCTAGCTCTGTTCTTCCCTGAATTCTCTGACTTCTTAGATCTACTTCATATTCTTTCTTAGATCTTATGGTAATTAACTAAACTGGGAGTTTGATGTTTTTCCACCTTTTCTTTGTCTTCCCAGCAGTTACCCCAACAATTTTACCAGTGTCTATTTTCTTCACTTGAAATAAGAATTTCCCTCTTTTCTAAGTAACATAGATTGCAATTTGGTACAGGATCTACCTTACCTGGTCTGTAGATGATTGACCCATATGTCAACGAAGCATGAAACCACAATGGCTTAAACAAAGTAGAGCATATTTACCTTTCTCATGTAACAGTCCTGGGGTAGTCGGTCAGAGATGGAATGGGGGCTCTGCTCCAGGCTTTTGCTATCTTGTTGCTCCTCGACCCTTGCAGGTTGCTCTTTTTCTGAGTGATGAAAGATAACTCACCACCACATTGTGTTCTAAGCACTTGGATCAAAGATGGTGAGACTATATTACCTACATTGCAATATTGTTGCAAAATTATAGGTATGCAATGCACCCGTGCAAGTGCTACAGCTATCTATTATTATTAATACATAGGTAATGGCCAGTTCTTTAGCATGTGCTGAATAAAAGTAATTTCAGTGGGGTTGAATTGTGAAACAAATATAAAGATGCATTTTTTATCCTCTCCATGGTTCTGGGAATATGGCAGCTGTTATCATAATGAGTGTACCAGTATAGTTATACTTGAGAGGGATTTTTGTTTGTTTGTTTTGTTTTGTTATGAGCCAAAGAGTCTTAAGCATTTCAAATCTAGTAAATTCTGAATTCCACGTATAGCTCAACAGCAAATTCTTTGAATCCCTGTACTTTTTTTTTCAGACTTTTTGCCTGTAGCCAAATCCTATTAAATATATCTCCATGTCATGTTGTGCTTAAATAATGTGGCAGGACAGGGCCTTGACTTAGAAAATGACACCCTCCCTCTGAGGAGGCTTCTATCACAGTCATCTCATACAGAAATCATATCTTGTATTTTGCCTCTGCGGAAATGGACGACATTGTTAAAAATTTATTTTTGCTGCAAGAAAATATGATTCTTGGTTTTTATTGTGTCAAACAGCTGCTAGTATACAGTGCTGGGCAGCTGTCCAGCTGTGAGATTCATATAAATTAATTTAACCCTTGGGTACATTTCGAGGCCAATTACAATGGTCCCTCCAGGTGCTACAGGGCATTAAGCACACTTTTCACCACTGGGGAGTGGATGGGGGTGGTCCAGAGGATTTAATGATGCCAAAGTAACATCTCCAAATACCATGACAAGTTATCATATAAGGTATGTTTATGACAGCTTGAATATATATATATTCCATAGACATGTGAAGGAAAATCATAACAATCCTTATGTGTACATCAGATTATAGAATATGGTGTGTGTTTTCTGGAGCAATCCAAAGCATTTGACTAAAACAGAATTAGATTCTGCCAATCAAAAATACCTCTGCTCCTCTCTCCTCATCTCCCTCTCTTATCCCTTAGATAGGGTTCAGTTGGCTAAGTCTTGTGCATTGTCTCCCTCAAAGGGAAAAATGTAAAATACAGTCTTGTGAGCCTTTGATTTGCCTGCTGTGGGCCTTGCTCACTAGTTTGAGGTACATTGGCTTAAAGGTTCAGCAATGCCATCACTCTCGGTAACTACTAGAACCAGTGTAATCATAAAGGCACTCAAACACTGGCGGGGAGGGCGGCCAGTTAGCTCAGTTGGGTAGAGTGCGGTGCTCTTAACAGAAAGGTTGCCAGTTTGATCCCCACATGGGCCACTGGGAGCTGTGCCCTCCACAACTAGATTGAAATAACTACTTGACTTGGAGCTGATGGGTCCTGGAAAAATACACTTAAAATAAATTTTTTTTTTTTTAAAAAGCTGGTATGGAAATCTCATAGCTTTGTCTATTTATGACATTTCTGTATGCATTATTTATAATATGCATATGTCGTTGTTTAGGATTAAAGTAAAATACAAAAAAATAAAATTATCATATAGAGTTCCCGCATGCCAAATAATAACTCCAGGGATCCTCGGACATGGAGCGTAAGAAGCTCTGAATCAAATCAGATTTCAAAGTTGCTTGTCTAAGGGTTAAAAGGGACCTTTTTAGGATCTGGAGAGTCTCCCCTTAAGTCTTAAATTCCATTTCAATTGATACAGGTTTATTGAGAGGCAATATCATAGCATGATATTCAGATGTTCAGAGCACAGCTTTGGGGTCAGAAAGACTCAAGTTTGAATTGTGGCACTGTCTTTTGCTTTGGGAATGCTGTGGCCACCACATCTCCTGCCAACTGGCCCTCTTAAGGTTTATTTAATCTATGCATAATTCTCCTCTAGAACTTAGCTCAAACACATTTTGGAAGGAAGCTTTTCCTTAACTCAAAGATAAGAACTGGTCCCTATTATAGATACCTATATACTCTATTTTCAATAATAATATCACAACGATGATACAATAGCAATGATACAGTAATGGCCAGTATTACCGAGCCGTTATTTTGTACCAGGTGCTACTCGGGTGCGTTACCTGTGTTTCCTCATTCAAACTTTCCAACACCCCTATGAGGTAGGTATCATTATTGCCTTTTACAGATGAAGAAACTAGAACAATGCCTGCTGCTCAATAGAAGTATAATGCAAGCCACATATGTAATTTAAAATCTTCTAGTATTCACATTGAAAAACTAAAAATGATTTAATTTAAATACTATCTCACACAATGCAGTGATTAAAATGAAATATAGTCCCATAAAAACAATAAAGTTCAGTTCAATGAAAAAATATTTTATGCTGCTGCCATTTTAAAATTTAAATTAAAATTAATTAAAATAAAATTAAATTTAGTTTATCAGTTACACTAGCTACAATTTAATTGCTCAATATTCTCATTTTCCTAGTGGCTACCATATTGGATAGTACAAACCTAGGTGTTATACTGCCACAGGTCATTCATACATCCACTCAGTAAATATCTATTTAGTATCTATTACAAAACAGGTGCTGTTCTAATCTCTGGAGACATAGAAGTAAACAAAACAGGCAAAATCACTGCTCCTGTGAAGCTTTCATTACAGTTGAGTCTTAAACAACATGGATTTGAACCATAGACCTTATATGGGGACTTTTTTCAACATGTACTGTAATTGTATTTTCTTTTTGTTATGATTTTCATAATGTTTTCTTTTCCCTAGCTTACTTTATTGTAAGAATACAGACTATGATACATATAACATGCAAAATATGTGTCTCTCCCTCCCTCCCTCCCTCCCTTTCTCCCTCTCTAACTCCTTCCTGCTCTCCCTCTCTCCCTCTCTCCCTCTCTAACTCCTTCCTCCTCTTCCTCCCTCTCTCCCTCCCACCCACTTTCCCTCTCCTTCTCTCTCTCATTCTTTTTAAGAGTTAGCCTCGCTGCTTCATGGAGACTAAACTGAAGGGGGATGATAAGTTGTAGGAAACCAGTGCATGTACTAGTGTAATAACCAAGGTAAAAGACACTGGTTCTTCAGAATAGGGTCACAGCAGGAGAAATGGTGAGTGTTGCATTCTGAATATCTTTTGAACTTAGAGCCAATAGGATATGCTGATGGATTAGATGTGGGGTAAGAAAAATAAAAGAGAAGAATCAAAGAGGACTCCAAATATTTTAGCCTGAGTGGCTTATAGAATGCAGTAGCCATTTTCTGACAGGGGGACATTTCAGGAGAACAGGGTTTTTATTGGGGGTGAGCCCAAATCAATAAGTTTCTTCCACATTTAAACTTGTATATGACTATTAAGTGAGTGGAATGTTGCATCTGAAGTTAAAGGGGCATATGCAGGCTGCAGATACAAACCCAGAAATTACCATTATATAAAAGGGTATTTATGGTCATAAGACTGCCGTAAATAACCTACAGGGCAAAGATAGTTAGAGATGGAAAGAGGCCAGGAGATGGAGCCTCTGCAACACGAACATTGAGAAGTACAAATCCTAAGGAAAGATCGGCAAAGCGGTGTGAGGGAGTGACAAGAGAAAGTGCTAATCCAGAGACCAAGTGGTGAAAGTGTTTGAAGTTGGAGCTTTAATGGTAGGCCTGGGATTGGAGTCTTATTCCAACAGCCACACTGTACACTGCTCTGCACTGGGGTGTCCCCCGCTAAGGCAGAGACGAGGCCCAGGTTCACAGCTGTATCCTGCTGCTCTGCCCACGGCTGAGCACTCAGTACATATTTAATGAATGAAGGACACTTATTGTATAGATCAGGAAACTGAGTCCCAAGGAGGGAATGACTTAGTGAAAAGTGGAATTAGGACTAATAGGTATTAGTTTTGCAAGTCAGCCTGCATCTCTCTCTCTCCCAGTTTCTGTGGTCCAGCCAGCAAGCGTCTAAGCCAAGGGCTTTTTCTTAGGAAGCTCAGTGGCCAGTTCCAACTTTGTTGACCCCATACACATGGGCCCAACTGGTTTTACAAATCTAAATTTGTTGAGGGAAGAACAATGATGAATTATATTATGCCTGCCTTGCTTTGATATTCTATTCTAATGTCTGTTCAGTTCATTATGGTCACCCCCTCCTTTTTTCCCTAAGCACATATTTAAAAGATAAAGAAACAGAATTTGTCTTCCTATTTTCTTGCATGGTTTTCTACAGATGAATATGCTCCCCATAAAATTGATTTAATATACCTACCAGATTTTAAATTGATTGCAAACAACCTTTAACTTCTATTGCTTTGTTTTTCCTCTAGCAACTTTCTTAACTTAGATAGTGTAGCAGGCACTATTTCTCTAGCTGTCTCTTCTTTGAAGGCTGTCTCCTCTAGACTTTCCTAAGGGCACAAGATAAAAGATGTTTCTATTTTTGTTTTGTAGAGAGGGGTTTCCACCTTGTAAAACTAACCCATACTCATTAAGGAAATTTGAAACATACACACACACATACACACACACTAAGGAAAAGAAACAGACAGAAAGAAAAACTCGATTCTACAACCCAAAGATAGCACCTGTAAAAATTCCTGGTGTAACATTTTCAAAAATTCTTGTTGTATTTTTTTGCAGGTTGTATTTCTGTACATGAGTGAGTGTGTGTGTGTGTGTGTGTGTGTGTGTGTGTGTGTAAGTGTGCACACACATTTACTGTGTCATGCTTTTTCACTTAAAAAACCATATTTTATTTTACTATGCAGCATTCTTAATATTGCTTTAATAGCTATATACTATTCTGTAATGAAAATGTCACTCTCCCACAGATAGACATTTGTTTCCAATTATCCTGTTATAAATAATGCTACACTGAACATTTTTGTTTATAATATAGATTCTGTGTTCAGAGTGATTCCTAAATCACTCCTAAAAGTAGAATCATTCCCAAATTCCCAAAAGTAGAATCATTCATTTAGTCAGTAATTATAAATATTTAAGGTAGCTGATAAACATTGCTTATATATTTTACAAAAAATATTGTACCATTTTAAACTTCTAGTTATAATATATACAAAAATCCATTTGTTTCCCTACTAACACTGATTATTAAGTAGTTGTCTATTTTCATTTAAACTATGCTAATTTAATAGGTTTTAAAAAGCCCACCAAATTTTAGTAACTTGCATGTATTTCATTGCTTCTGAACTTGAATATTTCTACATATCTGTTTATTTTATTAATTATTTTTCATGTCCTTCCCTTATTTATCTATTAGGGTATCAAAAGATTCTTCTTATCAATTTGCTTTTTGTAGACTGAACATATTGCATTTGTCAAACATTTCTATACAAACATTTTTTTTTTTTCCAGAGAGTTGTTTGTGTTTTCAAAGTGTTTTTGGCATGGATTTTAATATAAATTTGAGAGGGTCAGTACCTTCTAAAATAAAAAAATAAATATTTATGGTAGAAATTTTAGGAAAGACAAATTAAAAAAAGAATATAAAATTCTTCCACATTCATAATAATTATTTCTAACATTTGGAGCATTTTCTTTCTTTTCTTATACACTTAAGTACTTTTTACAAAAGAAGTCTTATATTATACATTTAACTGTCCTATTTTTTTTCACTTAGAATGTTAAGAATTTATTTTAATGGCATTAAATATATTTCTTTATTATCCCTTCAATGGCTTCATAATATGGATAGATAAAATTTATTTATCCGAATCACTGTTGTAGAATCTCTTTATTTCTAATATTTCACTGTTATAAAGATACATAGACATCTTTATGGCTGAATCTTTGGACATATTCATAATTATTTATTTAGAATGAATTTCTAAATAAATAATCATGAGTTTAACCAAATTTTAAGACTTTTGTTGTACTGCCCAAATTGCCCTTCAAACCTGTGTCGGAATTTATGGCATGGGATTTATTTTGGCTTAAAGTTATAAATGTTTACATAGTACTTGAAATAATTTAAAAGGAGCAATCTATCTAGCTATGCATGTGTTAGAAAAGAAAGAGAAATATATCTACAATGTGCTAGGAGCCCAAATTTCCAGACCAGAAAGGCCATGATTTGTAAGTTTTAGAGTGAGTTGAATACATATGTATGGCTTCTTTCCTAATATATTAGAGAAAATTTATTTTTTTAAATCAACTCTTTGCTTTGTCTACATCAACATGTCTTTGCTCCCATAAAACCATATTTTGCAAATCAACTAAAAGTCTGGAGGCAGTAGCTCAGAGGACTAATAACAGAAGAAATGAAATGCTTATACCAAGCCCTTGCTGACATCCATTCTTTCATTTAAGGCCAGAACAGCCTCAGTTTTTAGAAAAGGAAACCGAGCTTCAGAATATTTGAGTGACTTATTCTAATTCACACAGAAGAAGTTGCAGAATCAATACGTATTTCACTGCAGAGGAGTATGGTTTTCACTGCTCCCTGTTACCTCCTCATGGACGCTAAGACTTCAGCGTGGATTTTACTTCTATCCCCCCCTTATCTTATCAACTAACACTTGCATTTACATTTATATTAAAAATTGACCTTTGAGAATTGAACACAAATTTTGGTTGCAGCCTTTGATCTCTCTCAGCTCTTATTTATTTTAATGAGCCATTTAAAAATTGCACATAGCACCCCAACAAAGAAAAATTTTATATTAGTGAAGATTAATCATGTGCATACTATAAAATAATGTAAATTAGGCCCAGCCATGGTTGAGATATGTCTTCATATGCCTTTTACTCAACACTGAACAGTTGGTTTTGTTTTTTTTAAACCATCTGATAAAAAATATTGGAAGGGAAAGATAGTCAACTCTCCTTACCAAATAATTTAAAATATGTAATTCATAAAGTAGGGTATTGTACAACGTGCAATGTAAAAACATATGAGTCATAAATGTTCAGGTTACTGATGTTTATTAGAAAAATTTGATGATCTGAGGTCTGAAGTCCTTTGAATCCCATCTTGACCTCGTACTAATGTCTTACATTGGTCAAGTCCCTTCTTATCTCTGAGCTTCCATTTATATACCTTTAGATATAGTGATATCATTTTGAAATGCTTAGGAGGGTTGAAGTCAATATCGATATGGTATTCATATCGCAAAGTGATGTTAAACTACTGGCAGTGGAAAAACAATTTGGAATGTCAATATAATGGTCAAGAAATGAATATCAAATGATCTACCCCCAGCCTTGCATTGCTTGAAGATTATTTCTACACACACCATGTCCTTTGACCCCTGAGTGCAATCACCCGAGCTCGTCTCTCCATCTTGAGTGCACCATTCTCTTTACCATCTGGACTGCTGTAGTCTCTTTGTCATCTAAACTCCTATCAAACACAGCTCGAGAGTCACTCCTTTGTGAAACCGTCTGTCTCTCTGTCCCAGATCTGCCACCTCACTTTCCATGTTCCTTGCACTGAGCTTCCATAATACCTCGTACATGATTCTAAGGAGTGGTTGTCTATTGCCCTGCATGTTTGCTTACCAAACTAATAAGTGATGCGACAATTTCTAAGGAGAGATTTCTGAGCTAGTAGATCTGTTCCACTTTAACTCAAAAAAGTGAGGGAGGCGAGAACACTAAAAAACAAACAAACAAAAGCCTTGAGAAGCCAGGAATCTCTCTGACTCCCTAGTTGAGAGACTAGATAATCTCAAACCTCAGGGTATTTCATTTTTATGATCACTTTCAAGTCCCATCATTCCTTCCATTCCTGAGGCTAAAACTCACCAGGATCTTTTCTTTGGTCACTGTCCTCGGTCAGAAGCCCACTATGCTGTGTCCTACTGAGTTAGAGACAGGCCAGGGGCTGCACAGAAGACATTGTAAGACCCTTTGGGGGAAATCATTATCCTGAGAAGTTGCAGCATTTTCTCTCTGGGGATAATTCTAGAGAAAGGTTCACTAGAGAAAGGTTTCACCCGGTGAAAGCAGGTGGTAAAGATTCAGAAAAGTCAAGCAAGATAGATTATCCATGTTTCATAGTTAAGGAAACGGGGGCTCATTGGAGTTCAGTGCCATGGCCAAGGTTACACAGGGAAAGCCATCATCTGCCTGCAACTCCATCTGGCTCCAAAGTGTGTGTCCTTTCCACTGCGCTATAGTACCGCCCGCCTGGCCTGGCAGCAGCCAGCTCCTTGCCTTCACTGACCCTTGGGCACTCAATCTCTCCTTACAGGGGGCACCGTTAGGTAGATTTCTTTACCCACACCTGATTTTTGCCCAGACTCTCCAAGGCCAGAAAATTCATCATGAACAATAATTTGTTTCCAAGTTTTTTATTCTATACAAATTTACTATCCTTTTTTAACATTTCTTTACTTGAGTTGGTTGGTTTGTTTGTATTTTACTTTGTGAAGGCTTCACAGCACTGCCAGTTGACTTTCCCAGGAAGCTCATTTGAAGACAGATTTTCATGTAGGACATTGACTGGAAAGTGAAGGAATCAGTATGAGTCCGAGCGGGGAGCTAAATAATGACATAGTCACAGCAAAGGCCTCAGCCACTCCCATGGGAAGCTCTGAAGGTGGGAGGGCCCTGCAGAGTGGTGCCAAACAGAGTGGACTCAAGAAGGCCAGGTTTTTATAACTGCCCCTTTGCTGCCAGTCATTGGATGCAGGCTGACCCCCAGGAGAGGAGGCAATCTTCGATCTTCAGCCAAGGGCAGTAGGGAAAGCAGATGCTCAGCTACAGGCCGTCAGAGGTCCACATTCCCGGCTCTGAGGAGGGAGGGCTTCAGTCCTAAAGAGGAAGGGAGCCTATGTACATGTCATGTCCTTCGATGCCTGGGAGCAGTCCCCTAGCTGGCTCTCCATCTCTACTGCACTATTCCTTTTACCATCTGCATTTGTGTGAATGGTATACTCAAAGGGCAGCACACAGGGCCCACCATCCATGGTATCTCTCAAGAGTCCAGTGAGCTGCAAAGCAGGAAGCAACCTGCCTTGGAGCCTTGGTGAGAGGATCAATGGCCAAGCACAGTTTGGTGGAAAGCCTCAGTCTAGGGCACTGGAAACCTAGTGTTGCTGTTCTCTGTGGGGATTTGGCCACATTTTATTTAATCTCTGAGCATCTGTTTCTTGGGGTTAATACGTGAATGTCATTAACATAGTTTTGGGTATATTACAGGCCCTCAATGAAGGTGAGCTTGGTCCCCTTTTCTCCCCTTCTTTTATATGGTGAAGGTTGGGTTAGATGCTATCTAAGATCTCAAGTTTTTAATTCCATACTGGAATGTTATAATGGATTCTCAGACTTTATTGATCTTCATTATGAATTATTTATTGGCTAAGTTCATAATAACCCAGGTTTGTTTTTCATTTCATTCCCACAATCATGAAATGCCTTAGCTAGAATATACCTCAGAAATAGTCAAACCCCCTTATTTTACTCACAAGTGAAAAAGTTCATTGGTGGGAGTGGGGGAGGAAATTGACTTATTCAAGGTCACACTGCAAGTAATGACAGAGGAGACAACACCATTCATGTTTTCTGACCGATCCCAAGGCTCACTGCCCTCCCCTTCCCCAACCCCCAGCTGCCACTAGTATATTCCAGCCTGGAAGACAGCATGATTTGCCTTTCTTGTGTTAATATTAGTCTAGCATGCAATGTCTGTGTTTAAGGCAATGACCTGAGAAATACTTTTATTTCCAGTGATGCACTTATTTTTCAGGGTTTATTAATTTTATTTATGTATTTGATCTCTCAAATGAAATAATAAACTAATTAGTGGGGCAATTTACTGGTGTGCTCCACCAAGGATGTTTTACAGCCTCAGTCATGTGTGTCTAACTGTGGTGTCAGCAGACCTGCTTTCTGCCCTGCTGCCCGTCACTTCAGCCATCAGATACCCATGGCAGGCAGCCCTGTGCAGGGTGCTTAACGCACACTGGGGGCATCCAGAGATGGCAAGTCATAGGGCAAAGGAACTTTTATCCAGGAGCCTCCCGAAAATTCATTCGAGAGACAGGCTGCTTCATTTGGCTTAAAGGGGAGGACATGGGACTCCCAGAGAACAGAACTGGGCCAGTGCATTACCTGAAGTACCCAGAATGAGAATTTCCAAAGAATGAGGAAAGCTACGTGTATAGTAGCACTGAAAGTCACAGCTGAGGAGGTGCATAATCCATGAAGTCCAAGAGCAAAGCAAGGAGCAGGACAGGGAGATTTATGTAAAGACAATAGACGTGAGAACATTCCAAGATGCAGGAGCGAGGGTGGGAGAGATGCTGGAACACCCAGAATAATTGGAATAAATAGGTTAATAGTGCCTGAGCTGCTTTTTGTTTTCGTTTCTGTTTTTGCTTTTAAACTGGCTTTGAAGCGAAGACCCTCTAGGGGGGTCCTACTTATGCTCTCTTCACAGCTAGTACTTTTCTCTGTCTTAGAATCAATCGTAGTCTGTTGCCACTGTTTACTTGTCTTTCCCAATTTGACTATGAGCACCATTATATCACCAGGGCCGACAGCTGTGCCTGGACTGTAACAGGGACAAAACATTTGTTGAATAAAAGGATGGATGGATGGATGGATGGATGGATGGATGGATGGATGGATGGATGGATGGATGATGGATGATGGATGATGGATGGATGGATGGATGATGGATGGATGGATGGATGGATGAATCAATAGGTGAATCAGTCTGTCAAAGGTACTGGGGGTCTAAGACCTATGAACTATATTATGTTCATCAGCCCTCTCTGAGGTAATAAGCAGAACTCAAACAGAGATAACCTTTTCTAATTATTTACATCTATTATAGTATTACTCAATATTGCAAAGAACTATCCAAAATAAAAGTAGTTGAGCTGTCCTGACTAAATCTTCATTCTTATTAATACACACACAAACATATTCATTTGGAAAGAGGTAACAGATCGTAGTACCCTAACCTTTAGGTGGTGCCTCTGCTGGCCCCTCGTTGCCTTGTGGGTATGGATGCTGCTGCTAAACTGCCTCTGGGAATTGGGTCCAGCATGAAGGTTCTTGTCAGAACAAGTTCCAAACCCTTAGCCAGAGACTCACTGGAGAATCAGGACAGGGGAGGATCAGCAGGTGCCTACAGAGGGCGATGAACAAGCTCAGGATCCTCACACCTCTTTACTGTGATTGGCTCCCCTAGGGGTGTTTCTGCCACACCTTTGCTGTGATTGGAGGTATGCAAATTAGCAAACCTTAATGGGTGGATCCTAGATATGATTAGTGTACATGCTGGTTTTGCTACCCCATCCAAGCTGGCCATAATGTTTTGGAGGATATGCAAATATGGTAACCCTAACATGTTGGTTTACATGCAGTGGCTCTCATTGGGACACAGGCAGCTCTCATGTGTTGGTGATCATAACGTGCTGAGGCCAGAACTGGGACTTCTGGTCCTAACTCATATGTTTACCTTTTATATGCTCAGACAGGAGCAGGCCCCAGAGAGAATGGGGTTCTAGACCCTGGCAGGTACTAGGACATACGCATGACTTGGAGATCTTTGGCAAATACCAGGAATTATTTGTTTAACAAGCCTAATTATAAGGCTTTCCATTTATTCCCTGACTGCCACTTACCAGTCACTATTCTAAGGACTTTCAATATAGTACTTTAAGGTTACAGCAAACCTGCAATTAGGTATTATTATCCCATTTTAAAGTGAGGAAACCGAAGTTCAGAAATCTGAAATAACCTGTCCAGTGTCATATAGAGCCCACTGTGTTATTAAGAAAACATGCTAAAGTTCATACAGAGTAGTAGTGATAACTGCCAAAAATATGAAAATTGGGGTAAAATAAACTTTAGAAAAACAACTATCCATTGGCTTTTTTACTCTATAAATTGGGGAAGGGAGCAAAGGTAGTACTTATTCAATTTTAACCATATAACACAGATTGTAAAACACCGGTATTTTGGAGGAGTTATGTTTGAGGACTGTGGGCTTATTCCCTGGTCTATAGAAGTATAAACTTCTTTAGACTTCCATACTATTCAGCTGACAAATAGCAGTATTTTTTCTGGTCCAAGACCTGTGTCATGAGTCAGGAAATAATAAAGGACCAGACAGAAATCGTATGTGCCCAAGGAGTGTACAATATCCATTACTTCACTCTTTGTATTAGTGCAATTTGGAAACAGCCCAAATATCCATTAATATGGATGATTAAGGCAGAATATAAACATGACAAAATGCTATCTAAATGCTAAAATGAAAGAATTAAAGCTAATTCTATCTAAGTGGCAAAATCTTTAAAACGTATTTAACAAAATAAGCAAGCTGCAGATGGATGCCTAAGGTGGGGTACTGTAAGTCTTACAGTATGCAAAACTGTGCTCTGTATTGTTTATGGATGAAAACGTGTATCAGAAGCAGAAAAAACATGCGTGAAATTTAGGAGAGTAGGTATCTGTGGAATTAGGGAAGAATTCACAGGAGAGTTTGCTTTTATCTAAAATGTTGTTATTATTATTATTATTATTATTATTAATTATTTTCTTTTTTTTTAAGGAAAGATCTACAGCAAATATGGCAGATGATCATATGTGACCAGGCTGGGTGGCAGTACATAGGCTTTTGTTATAATTATGTCTATGCTCAACTTCATGCTTGAAATATTTAATAAGAAAAGAAATAGGAGGGTACTTAAGTGTGACTATGAGGGAATCAGTTCAAGCCATGGCATATCAAATAATATGTGTGACATAGCAAAATTGTAAACTGAATTTCGTGGTGAGTCAAAGACTGGCTGCAAACCTAGATTCAGTGTCTTCTTTTCATAACAATTAATAAGTTTAGGACTTGAAACCAGACATCCTATGTTTGAATATTGACTCAGACACTTAATAATTGTTTAAAATTGGGCATCCATTTCCCCATCATTAAAG
Organism: Rhinolophus sinicus; assembly: GCF_036562045.2. Taxonomy (NCBI): domain Eukaryota; kingdom Metazoa; phylum Chordata; class Mammalia; order Chiroptera; family Rhinolophidae; genus Rhinolophus; species Rhinolophus sinicus. Next base: position 26,151,956 of record NC_133756.1, on the reverse strand, counting down.
TGGTAAAAATGAGACAAAACTGAGAAGGAAAAACAACAATCAACAAAACTAAAAGTTGCTTTTTTAAAATAATCAACAAAATTTACAAATCTTTAGCTTGATCAACTAAGAGAAAAGAGAGAAAACTCAAATAACTAAAATCAGAAATGGAGGAGGGAACATTACTATAGGTATTACAGAAGTAAAAACAATTATACAAAGTGGAAAAAAATAGCACCTCCTGATAACAAATAGTATGAGGTCGAAATGAGATAATCTATGTACAATACTTACCATACTTCATGCACATAATAAAAAGGGAGACTTGTTTAAGAGCTCCAGGCCTTGATGTAAACAGACATGAGCTTGAAGCCTGGTTTGATTACCATGCTTTCTCTAGTTTTATTTGTTTTTTCCAATAACCATATCAGGTGAGTGTTATTTTCGTCCTGTTTTACACATAATAAAACTGACCCTTCAAGAGGTGAAATAACTTGCTGACGATTACCCAGCTCTTAAAAGACAGAGATGGAATTCAAATCAGGTCTACCTCCAAAGAAATATAACTGTAAATTAATACCCTGGCTATATTTAACTAGTTTTATGAATAAACTAAATTGAATTTGTATAAAACATTACAATAATCTATCCTGTAGCCTTTTTTTTTTTCCTTGAGCAGGTAGTCAAACAGCCGTGGCTGATTAAAACTACTAACAAGTATCTACTGCTTAGTTTGTGTATATGTAACTTTAAACATGTAACATTACAGCTACATCAGTTGCTGTAATGGGATATTGTTACTAGATAAATATTTCTGCCTTAAACAGATTCTTGGTCTTGGAATACATTGGAAGATCAGTAGGCTGTGATATTCCATTATGTTGAGGTTTTTTGTTTGTTTTTTTGTTTTTTTTTCCATAGGCTTTTTATCGGTTTCACTGTCTTTCCTGAAAAATTGCCCTCTCTCTGCTTGCTATCTTCTTATAGCATCTGTGAATCCAAATGGAACTTAACTTTTATTGCCACTGATTATTTTGAATGAACAGTTTTCTTAATGTCATTTTTGTCATGTCAGTTCCATTGATTACATCTTTCATTCCTTCGCTCACTCGTTCTTTTCTTTTATGCAGCAAACATTGATTGAATGATGACTATGAGCTCATCGCTGGGCTGGGTTCACGGGAAGCAAGGGTTCAGTAAGGTGTGATAACTTCCTGGGAGGAGCTCAAAACTGGAGGGAGGCAGAGATGAGAACGAATAATTCCAATGCAGTGTTACCTTCAGATTGGAGTTATTGATGGGGGAGCATGAAACATGGAGTCCCCAATTAAATAGGGGGGATTCTGGGCATGGGGCTGTTTGTTCTCTGTCTAGAAAAATAAGACATGATCTTTGTAGAAAATTTGGAAAACATAAAGAAACGAGAAAAAACTGATAATCCTACTACCAAGAGATAACCACTGTTAACAGTTGGCTTATATTTTTAAGACTAGCATCTACATGAATGAGCTAAAACTTTAGAAACAATTTTGTTAGACATATTTTCTCATATCTCAAAAAAATTAAATTATTTTTATATGTGCATAATATTATTCTATGTAGAAATACTAACCTTCACTTCATCATTCTTCTCTTGGTTGTTTCCCTTACAAATAACATGGTGATGACTGTCTCTGTACGTAATTATTGGGCTGCAATCATGATTGTTTCCTTAAGAAGGAATCCTGAAGGTGAATTACACATTAAGGGATCTGATCACTTTTAAGACTCTTGACATGTTCTCCATTCCCCTCTTCTTTATGGATCTCAAGGCAAGAGCTCAAGCCTTTAAGAGAGTCAGCGAATGAATTACAAATATGGGGGCGTTCTTTAAAAATTCTTACACGCTTCTGTGTATGTGTAGATATGTATGTGAATATGTGCACACACATATCTCAGGAAGAGACACCCATAGACACACACACACACACACACACACACACACACACACACATCCTGACTCCCTCCTAAGAGGCAGTCTGCCCCACTGCTTACTCAGTACATAATGTGGGCTGTATTTGTTGATTTTGTTGGTAGTGATGGTGGTGGTTTTTTGTTTTACCCATCTCTATATTTCCAATGCCTGGTGTAATGGTAGGAAATTAGTAAATGCTTCTTTTATTTTTTTCCAATTACAGTTGACATACAATTGTATATTATTTTCAGGTGTACAGCATAGTGATTAGACATTTATATACTTTATAAAATGATCACCCTGATAAGTCTAGTACCCACCTGAATTAGTCAATGTTTATTGAAAGAAAGAGAGGAAAGAAAAGCAAGACCATTAATAATTAATGTCTACTTTCTTTAATACCACGTTTTGTTTGTTTTCAGCTTTCAGCACGACATGGTGGTGGAGCCTGGCTCTACGTCTTCATGACTGAGGGGTGCTTTTGCACAACACAAAGGTAAGGCTGGCTACTTGCTGGTGTCCTCACACCAGACTCCTCCTCTCTGGGAAAATCGCTCTCCTATGTCTCTGGGTTCTCTTGAAGCGATGGACTTCGTGCTTTGTATTCTCTAAAATGTGCTTTGTGAACTCCCCCTAGAAGGTTCGGGAGACTTTGGAAACTGGTGCTCAGGGCGGCTTTTCTCTGGTCTACTTTGTGTTTGTGGTTAGAGAAAGAGAATATTGATTGTCTCTCTTCTTTTTACGTACCTAGTAAATGTCATTCAGAGCCTTACTTTTTCCTGCCTGGGTATTAGCCTCTCCTAGTAGGTGGTCTCAGATTGGTTTGATTTTAAACACAACTATACTAGCATTCTTTCCCCACATGCCCCCCGTGTTTCAATATATTTACCAACAGAAGGAATCATTCTCAATTGTGGAAATGAAAGTCAAACCATATGTGAGATGGATGTTTACATGGGGAACAGACTTGGAGATTTACAAGCCTAAGGGGCAGGTACTATTATTCTGAGGTCCTAAACTTTTAAAGGATGGCAACACTGAATTATGTACTTCATACAAGGAGCTGGGAAGGCACAATGGAAAACGCCTCTTCTTTTGACAAATTAGAAGCATCCATTCCGATATCTATTCCTTGTTTACCAGGGGTAATGCTGAATGAATCACAGACTGGTGGATGGATGTTCCAACACTTTTAATTAGCAACACTGCCTATTAGGATGAACAGACTGCTGCTTTCCTGTCATAGATTACCCCCCAACCCCCATCCCCCAACCCCACCAATGGAGTAGAAATCTTATTCTCCACAAGGTAATATTCATCTTTTCCCCAGCCAGACAAGCATAGAAAATTAAACAATGGTCCGTTAAAAAGCCCAGATAATGTATTTATCATTTCCAGTTTATGTGAGTTTGCAAGGCAAATACAAGTGGGAGCTATTTGTTATGGGACCTTGGGGAACAACGGGACTGGAGAGAGAGCTGAGAGGCTGGAGGATCTGAGACTTGTAGAAATTCATTAAAAAATATGAGGAGCTATTGGAGACAGAGGAAATTAATTACTCCGAGGGACTCAAATGTCACTACTTATTTAAGTGACCTGGTGAGGAGGCTGAGAAACCTGTTTTCTGAAGATTTCTCTGTACTGGAAAAGGTTGGGAGCTGAGATTCCTCAGCTGTCAATTTTTGCATCTCCTTGGTGGCTTATTGACATGTTAACCTGGCTTGTGCCCCAGCCTCCTCTAATGAGTAGCGTTAAATGAGAAATGGGGGTGGGGAGCACGCTCCCCTGTAGGCTGACCTGGGTATTCAGAGGAGCTCACCAGGCATGTAAGTAACTGCTGGTAATTTACCACAAAGGAGAGAAGAGGCAGATAGATCGTTTGCCGCTGGACGAAGGTTTGTCTTTTATTATTGCTTTTGCATCCACAAAGCTATTCTCTGAGGTGGAGTGAATTTGGGAAGACAAATAAGTTTTTCTACCTCAAGAGGACTGGGGAGCAGTAGCTTCTGAAAACAGTCATCTTTTCAAGACCGCCTGTCTAATAAATCTCTCTAACGCATTCTGCCTATAGACAGAGGTTGGAAATAAATAGACATGTGATGACTTAAAAGTTTAAAATCAGTAAGCACCCAGAGTAATGGAGTAAACGCTTTCTCACCTGTGTGTCTTTCCCAGACTCAGGAATGCAAGGTTTTCTTCTGAACTCTGCCACTACCCAGAGCCCCTCTGCAGGCTACCACAGTGCTCCAAGCCTGTGTTGTATTATTTATAAAGTGGGAGCAGTAATATCTATCTTCTGCGATTGTTCAGGTCAGCGCACCCAAAGAGCTTTGAAGGGGGGGTCTGGTAGAGGTGGGTGGTAGCTGTATCACGTATTGGTATACTCTGTTTTCAAAGTGTTGGTTTTTAAACAATGAGGCCGCTCCGTGGTTTGGGTTCCTACCTGGGTCAAAGTTAAGCAGCTCTGCAGTATTCAACTAGGAAGAGTGAATCAACACGCCAAAGAAGGAACAGCAAGTGTTGTCCATGAGGATTGACAGCTTTGGGGAGAGACTTCTCACAGTTTGAAAAGACAAATCTGAAGCCCAGCTGTGGAGGGAACTGGAGTCCTAGGTGCTCCCCACGGGGAGCTGTCCTAAGGAGTTACCACTTGTCCAGTTTGAAAAAGTCCTATCCCTTTGAAGTGGAGACAGATCACACATTGAAAGTAGTGGAGGAGATGTTTGAAAGTTATTCATTTATTGCTAGAAAGAGATGGTGATGAAGTAAACCAGGGCAGGATCAGTGGGGATGAAGGAGAGAGAACTTTGGGAGGCCTTAGAAAGAAATTCCAAGCTTTTATGTAGGTCATCAGGATGGCATGCACTGACAGAGGAAGCTGTGCAGGGACTTGACACTGGAGAGTGTTTCCCAGGCACTTGTCAGAAGGGCAACTGGGGGGAAATGCAGGATATAGTCCCTCTGCTGAAGGAGCTCAGGGAGGTAAACAATTAATGATCATACCGAATAGACAGAAATAAGCCCCAAAGTGCAATGCTGGGGACGGGGCTGATAGGGAGGGTGTTATTGAGTTGGACCTCAAAGGGTGAGCAGTTCTGTGATGAGTGAGAAGGGGTTTAGATGGGACTTTCCACAGAGCAGCGGCTCGCAGCGGCAGTGAACCACCCCTGCCTAAGCACGCCATGCAGATGCTGGCGTGAGGGCCGCACGCTTGGCCTGTTACAGTTCTCCAGCAGCCAGCACACACTCAGTGATGTGCAAAGGCTCTGTGCTGTTGTCTCCTGCAAGTAGAGCTGAAGGACTGCCTGCCTGTTTTCATTAGCCAACCCTGAAGTGGCCCAGGGTCTGACCTGTCCTGCAAATGCTCAGAAGGCATTCCCGGGACCCAATTCTGAATAGTTGCTAAGACCACTTTCCCCACTCTTCTGTGTTCTTCCACCCGTTTTCTCCTTCTTGAAATTGGTGCCTCCTATATGCTTCCTTGTTTGCTTTTATTTTCTTAGATTCTCTCTTTTTACCCTTCTATCTCGCCCCCCCCCCTTTTGATAGAAACACATATACTCCAACTTGGAAGGAAGGAGGAGATTCTAGATACTGGGGCCCCAACTGTAAAAGCTTTGAGAAGGTTCTTAACCACATGGTAATTCCCCTTATCTGCTATTTTTTGTGGTGGAGCTGTTACTTTTGAAAGCTGAATGTCTTAGATTTAAATCTCTGCTCCAACACATAACAGCTGTCTGACGTTGGGCAAATAAATCTCTTTAAGCTTCAAGTTGCTTCAAGTTTCACATCAGTAAAAATAAAGTAACAGTAATACTTTCCATACAGGATTGCTATAAGAATTTAACGAGAGAGTGCATGTGAAAGGGTTTGACACATCATATATTCTCAATGAATAATGTTAGCTGTAATTGTTGCTTATAATAATAATGCAAGCTATTATAATGCCTTAAAACACAAAAGGCCGATGTGGTGATCCTTGGCAACAAGGGAGGGAGAAGCTCTTTCCCGGTCTTTGGCTCATCTTAGAAAATGGAAATCCCTAGGGACAAAGGCGTTGAACGCAGCTGAACCTGAGGGTGCACAAGCAGCCCTCCCTGGCAAGGGAGTGCCTGGGTGCTGACAAGTCAGAAAGCCTGCAGGGTCCCCTGAGCTTCCGCTGAACCTCTGGGAGCAACTAAGTCAAGCCTCCTCGAGATGCAGTGTTCCTTCCCAGACAGCATGGCGGCATGGTAACAGGCCCACTGGGCCAGATGGCATGACATGACTGAGAATTCCATTTCATGGATGTTTCTAGTGAGGATGGGCCCCAGGGGAGAGTCTTGGGAGATTTGGGAAATGGAAGGGAAGCAGCAGCCCCTTTGCAGCTCACTTGTTGCTGCTCTATTGGCTCACCTAGTCGGCATGAAATAGCATCTGGGCCGGAATGGCTCTCCCTTCCCCCAGGTCCTCCCCCAGCTTTTCCTGTTCCTCATCCAGATGTGTATGTTCAGCTGCTGGAGAAAAATCACCCTGGGTCCTGTGGGTCCTTCACGTCAGCAAGCTGGGAAGCGGGGAAAACCAAGGTTCCAGTTAGTTCTCGTCGAGTCGCCGCTCGTGTCCGTGGGTTCCAGGCTGCTCCTGATTTCTCCTGTTATTTCCATCCATTTTCCCTTGCTAACTAGGCTCAGCATCAGATGTGAGACAACACACTTACAGACGGTGGCACCGGTGGCCACAATTGCGTGGGGCCAAATCCCTCCATTAAATAAGTAACCCATATATATTTATTAAACGTATATAAATATGTATGTTATATATAATGTATTCATTGATTTGTTAGAGGAATAAGACCAACCACTAGGAGATTGCATGTGTGTGTATGTGTACACATGTATGTACACGGGTGTGCACACACACACACACACACACACACACAGTCTACTAGCGCTTGTTTCTGTGTCTCTGGTGGAAGCCTGACTGACAAAGACAGTCATAAACTTTTTATATGAGAAGCTCTCTACTTCATAAGGCAACCCATTCCTTTGCTGTCTCCCCTCTACCATTCCTTTTTTCATGATATAGCAAAAAAAGAAAAAAGAAAATTAAACTTCTAACCCCCCAAATCTTGTTTTTCAGCCCAGGGTATATCCCACTTTCTCCTTAGGACTTCTGTTTCTCCCAATCCTAAATCCTCTCATCACCTTTCACAGCCATGGACCTCACCCACTAAAGTTTTTTCTCTCCAGTTTCTCACCTTTATGAGTTTCGAATCACACACTATTCATGAAATTAACTTCATAAATATGGATATTCTGGCAAGGCCCTTTTACCATTTCATTTCCCTAGATCTTTCTCCTCCCTCTGCCTTTTGAAGACAATAGCTTGATTCTGAATGTTTACAAGGTGCAATGTAAGACTGTGGGAAAAGCACAGCATTTAGAATCAGAAAACCTGTGTTTGTGTCCTGCCACCACAGAATGCTGACTGTATCTGTTATATAGCTTCTAAGGGCCTCAGTTTCCTCAGCTCTAAAATGGGTGTAGTAATAGCCAACCTACCTATTCTCAGGATCCTTTGTGAGTCCAGTGACACCTGACCAGCTCTAGAGGTTTGAGGTTCTTCGTACTTGAATCCATCTCCCGGTCTCAGGTTAGCTCCTGTCTAGGCACAGAAATGCCAATTATGAGCAGATGTGGAACTTTAGAATTCATAATAGAGTGGCAAAATCAGGGCACTCTTCTTTTTAATTAAAAAAAATATCTTGAAACAGTAATAAGTTAAAATTCTTATACTATTCAGGGTCTACCATAGTAAATTTTGCCTATTTTTTTTTTTCTTAAAGAAGATCTAAGTTGAAGAAATTGAGTGTGTATTTGTTCCTTTAAAAATGGGAATATATATATATATATATATATATATATATATATATATGTATATATATCCCACGAATACTTATAAAAATATTAGAGCTGACCAAAAATAGGACAAAACACTGCTATATGAAAGAATAACTACAAGTTATCTTACCTGAGCCAGAGTTTAAAACTAACAAAAAAGCAAATACCAAAAGTAGAACATGACAGAATGACCTATTATAGAACTGACTACAAAAAGGAACTAAAAGCCATACTGAAAGGGACTTTTAAAAACTGACACAACCAAGTGATGAAATTAAGTATACACAAATGAACTGTTATGAATGGCTAATATAGATGTCCATTCAAAGAAAAGAGCTGCTGTCCTTTCCAGCTGAGGGAGGTCTCCATGTGAGAAGAAAAGGTGACTCTGGAAACATCCCATTCTTAAGTGTGACATAGGCAACCAATTATGAGCTCACAAACCTGGATAGAAAAAGCTCCGTAATTGGCAGGTATATGACTCCTAGGCGAACGTGGGGAGGATATAGGTGACAGCTGAAATCCACCTTTGTGGCCAAAACTCACCCTGTTCCCCTGCATAGATTTATCACTAAATAACAGCCAAAGTTGAAGAAATAGCTGTCTTACCTTCCCCTACCGGGGTATGCATGTACACAACACACACACACACACACACACACACACACACACACACACACACAAACGCGCACGCATACCCTGTCTATGTCACAAGAATCAAATGAGTGCTATAGCACAATGCCGGGCACACAGTAGGTCCTCCAAAAAAAATGATTGTTGGATGGGTGCATGTATTAATGAATTGTCAAGGAACTCAAGGGGTGAGTCTAGAGATGTCAGCAGACATTATGACAGCATCCTGGACAAAGTGAAACGGACAAAAAAATGCCCAGGAGAATTTCTTTACAAAAGATTTAATACACTGATGTTCATAACACCTCACCTGCCAAGGGTATCCTATTCAAAATGAACGAAGCAACAGAACAGGATTAAATTGGCACAGCTGGAGGAGGTCTGCCTGTATGTGAAGAGCAAAATGTTATCTCCAGGCAACGGATGGCGTTGTAACATGAGGATTCTTATTTTTAATGTTGGGGGAAAAATGAATTTGAACCAAGAGATGCCTAGGGTTGATAAGGGAAGATCAGGGCTTAAGGGAGGGAATGGATAGATAATAAGCTCAGACCAGGAAGGCTGAGCAAAGAGCTAGAAGAGAGGGGAGACACATGGAAGGGGATCTTATTATTTCAAAGTGGCACCAGACAGTGTAATGAGGTCCCCTAGGGCATCTGGTCAACTCGGGCCCCCTGTGCTTGGGACAGGCTACATCAGAGTGGGCACCTAAGGGTTAGGGAACCAGCTTCCCATGGGTGTAGACGACCAGCAACCGTCCTGTGTGGCTACGTCTGCATCCATTGGTGAACAGGGAGATCCTTTATTAAATCACTTAACACGATGTATTATAATTGTATGTTTGCATTTTTCTCTTAGTCTTTATGTTCTTCTATGGCACCAGGACCATTTTCCCCCCACATCTCTATTTCTAGCATCTAGTTCTGAGAATTAAAAAAAAAAAAATCACCGAGCCCCCCCCATATGCTAATGATAATAATAACCCTCACCCCAAACATGTAAGGAAGCTATTGTGATCCCCATTTATAAGTAAAGAAAAAGAGGATCGGTGAGGTGAAGCTGTTTGCTCAAAGTCCTACAGCTAGTAAATTGCTGAACTGAGATTTTGACCTGGCTGGATGAAATCTGTGAACTATCCACTATTCCCCTAAGCTTCGGAGCCTACAATCAAGTAGGTGCTCCCTAGAGATTTCTTGAAAAGGAGGGAGAGAAAAAGGAATAATAGATGATGAAAGGGTAAAGGAGGAGATTTGAATACCAAGAGCCAGACTTTCAGCAGATCTGTTCTGAACAGATCAGAGACAAAAGCGCCAGACACAATATTATCCAGAGATTATATTGAGTGGACTGAAGCACAGAGAAAGAAAACTGGGAGAGAGTTACACCGATTAACTTTGTGATATATCCACAGAGAAGCCAGGAAATTAGCCAAAGTCAAGTGTAAGAATGTTAGGTTGAAGTTGGAAAAGGGAGTAAGAGAGTCTTAGGTAAAGCAGAGAACTCTGCTGGCTGACTCTCCTGCATTTAACTAACCCCACCCCAACCACCCTACCTCTACCCCCAGGCCTCAGTTTGCTAATTTTGTTCGCATAATACCCTTAGAGGACACTATTAATATCGTGGTTTAGGGATAAAAAAATTAAGACTCAAATTAAAAGTTTTGTAGAACTCTCTATTGCCAGGAGTGAGTCTGAATGCAAGTTAGCAGGATTAAGCCACGCAGGCATTAAATATTGTGGGAGTATTCAAATTTCCTGCATTCAAATTTCCTGCAAGGTGGCTCTTCCGAAGGAAATGTCTATAGGAATTTTGTCTGACAGCCAACTCTGTTTAAGCCAAGCATGTCTCTTCTTGTGAGCATTACCAAGGGGAGTAAAAAGACCATCCAGAGCCTGCATGCCCCTAGATTTTTCACCTTTCTGTGTTTAACATGTGGCTCTAATATTCCTCTAATGCTGGTGTCTTTATGTATCAGTGTCTCTTAGCTGGGGACACTAGTTCTGCTTGTCCCATTGAAGGTAATGCTCCCAGATGGCTCACAAATTAGGTTCAATAAAATGTAGTCATTCTTCTCGTTTAGTGAGTCTTTGATGCTGAACCCATTTAACTTACCTAATATCCTATTTCAGTTGTTAAATCCTAAGCATGGATTGATTAGGACAGGGGAATAGGCTCCCTGGTTAGTGAGCTTTTTGAAGTGAATGGAAGGACTGCTCTGGAACTAAAAACCTGACAAAAGGTTCACTTTGCCACTTGTCTTTCTGGACTTGGTTTCTTGTGTCTCCCACCTTTCTCACTCATGTATCCTCAATTTCCTCACCTGTGAAAATGGGAATCAGAGATGACTATAAAGAGCAAGTGGTAACATATATGTGACAATACTTGGTAAATGATGATAGAAATTATGATTATAGAAATGTAAGTTCAAATATATGGTGATGAAAGGAGAACTGACTCTGGGTGATGAATACACAATGGGATTTATAGATGATGTAATACAGAATTGTACACCTGAAATCTATGTAATTTTACTAACAATTGTCACCCCAATAAATTTAATTAAAAAAAATACAAAAAAAAAAAAAAAAAAGAAATGTAAGTTGGTATGATAAATTTGAATTTTAAAGATGTGAGTAGAGTACATTACATCAAGGGAAACATACTGTTAAATTAGACATTTTAAGAAAAAAAATGGAGTCAGAATATTCTAGGACCCTAAGGGATCTTGAGATTATTTACTTCCATTTCATTTTTGACAGATGAGGAACTTGAGTCTCCAAGCGAGGTGGTAACTTGTGTTAAATCACATAGCAAATGATATACAGAGCTGAGCCTACCACTCATGTGACTTGCTTCCCCGTTTATCTCCTCCTACCCACAAGCCTCTGCTCCCTCCCCTGCCAGGCTTCTGCAGGCTGTCTCCTGTGGCACTCGATGGAACTGCTCAAACCAGGAGCTTCAGACTTCACCAGCCAGGGGGAAAGCCAGTGCCCCTAATGCCTGCTTTTTCCAACGTACAGATGAGGACTTTTTTCAGTTGCAATTAGGAGAATGAACATTGCAGGTTTTGGAAAGATGGATTATCTAGGGCGATTTCTTCTGGATTTTGTAGCATTCATTGTTTGAGCACTGCAGGGAGTGTCTAACGTGCCTGTGGATTCTGCCTCTGAAGTAAACTCAAACATTTCCTTCCCTCTCCTACATGTTATCCGTAAGCTCCCGGAGGACAGGGAGTGGTCTGCCTCCCCTTTTGCAGTATAAGTGCAGTGCTCAGCACAGTAGCAGATGTTCAGAAGGTCTTCCTTTAATGAAAGGGTGAATCCCTACTACCACTGCCTTCATCCAAGGTCATGTGGTCTTTCTCAAGAGCCTCGTAAGTGCTCTAGCTCTAGTCATTCCTTCCCAACCCTCCTTCACACTGCCCTTTGAGGATCCTGCAAACTCATAAGGAGGAAAAGGCCACTCCTCTGGTGAAAATTTGTAGATGGCTCCCCTTTGCCTAACAGAATTGGAAAAGTACTGAAATTGAGAATTGAAATGTCTTTATAATCTGGCCCTGTACTAAATTCCCAGCCTCATCTGTAGAATTCTCTCTGCCATCCCCTCCTTTCAATACACACACACACACACACACACACACACACACACACACCCGCCCCTGTATGTATTGTCCTCTACCTGCAATGCCCTTTCCTGCCTTTACCACTTACTGGACTCCGACCTGCTCTTCAAGCCCCTTCTGGCAGCCTCTTCCCTACCTGGTTTTGGTCCTCCTCAGTTGTTAGGCAAATACCTCCAGCGCATGAACTGTATCTTTAATCCCTATGGATTAGGAAATGGGAGGCAAATCCTGAACTGTTGCTCCTTCCCTCCAGCAATGCGGATGACTGAGATGAGGGCAAACCTAACCTGAGTTGTAATGATGGGAGCATTTACGTTAGATCCCAGCTGAGCACATCAAGAGAAGGATGCTTTGTGTGCCAGGGTCAGGGAAAGAGCCGTGGCTCTCTCACCATTTCAGAGGACGTGCTTTCTTAACAGGTCCCAGCCGTGTGATCTGACACTCCTCACCCAGTACTGTTAAAAATGTGTACTTCATAAAAAGAAAATAATACAAACACAGATTTTTATCTCCTCATTCAACTCTAATAAAGTTATCACACATGATTTATTGTTTTGATTAATGAAAAGGAACAAAAATGCCATGCTTTTGTAAGCCACTTTTTGATTGTTTATGTATTTCATGAGTTTTAATTTTAAAACTAATCTAAACTTATTACATGGAGTTTAGAAATTAGAGAAAGGCCAAAATAAATAAATAAATAAATAAATAAATAAATAAATAAATAACCATGATCCATCATTTGGGGGTATTTCTTCCAGTGTTTATGTAGCTATGCTCTTTTATATGACTGTTATCAGCTTATATATATAAAGCCGGGTTTGTTTGTTTCACTTGTACCATAAGCATTTTCCCATGGTGCTATGCTAGCTACTGTTAATATCAATCACTTTATGTGACTGAGTAATATTCCGTTCAGTAAATGGACTGCTTTGGGTAGATCGCCATAATTTGTTTAGTCGTTTCCCTATTGTTGAAGCTTGGTTTCCTTGCCATATTGTACTTTTGTGAGTATTACAGGAAGATGAGTTTATACACAAACGTGTGCTACTCTTTGAGGTTATTGCCTTAAGATGACCCTGACGCCTAGTACTAATTTGTTAACACTTCCTCTATTCAAAACATTGGATGCCCCCTCATACCTTCCCCCTTCCCAGGAAGAAGTTAATACCTTGCTGCTGAGTAAGGAATGTGAAGACCTACACACCCTGGCCTTTGTCTACGTCCCAGCATCACGTCTTTATCACCTCCGGCAGCTCACCTTAGCCCCAACCCTGACCTGCCTGGGTTTCTAATACATGCCAAGCTGTGCTTCCAGCTCCGTGCTGGCACTCAGGCTGGCCCTCTGACCTCACCCACCCCGACACATACCCTGCATATACCAACCCTTTGGCTCAAACTCATACTGGATGGTCCCTCCTTTGGGAAGCCTTTGCTGGCTCCAGCGAAATAACTTGGACACCTTCCCCCTGGGAGTCCATGATTCCCTGTGTCTATCTCTGTTATGAAGCTGATCACCTGCTGCTGAAAATACGTGATTCCCTGAAGGTGGGGAATGTTTCGTTTTCATTGTTTCCCCATTGCTAGCACAGTACTCAACACGCAGTCAGGTGGGGGAAAGCTGATAAGCAAACCTATCAATAGATTTAGCAACTGGGATGTCCCTGTAATATGTTATGGCAAGAGTAAAATACTCTATTTGCAAAGTACTGACAGATGGTAGGTGTCTCCTCCTATCCCATTTAAAAATGACATGATATATTATTAGTAAAGCACAAAGAGGAAAAAAACTGTAAGTGGGATTGGTATAACGAAACTAAATACTGAAGGATACCAAAGACCTTAATTGATTTATGTACATACTTATAAATATTTAACATTTTATTATTTAGAAATTGTATCATGCTGACTCATAGCTTTGAATGCCATTTATATGCTAATGATTTCCACATTTTTATCTCCTACCTTGCCACTCTCCTGAACTTAGGACTCATGCCACGATCTGTATCCCCAAACATCTTCACTGGGTATCTGATAAGCAAGTCAAACTTCAAAAATCCAGACCCAAACTCTGGTTATTCACGGCAGCTGCTCCTTCCACAATCTGCCCCATATTAGTGAATGGCAACCTGAGTCTGCCAGGTGCTGAGGCCAAACCCCTACAGCCACCTTTGATCCCTCTCTTGCTTTCATATTCCATAACCCCTGCACAAGCACTTTTGCTGGCTCTACCTTCACTATATTCAGAATTCAGCCACTTCTCATCGCTTTCTCTACTGCTATCGCTCTGGTCTGAGCGGCTATCATCGTTTTCCTGGAGTTTTCTCATATCCTCCTAACTAATTTCTGAGCTTTCCACCATGCCGCCATATGTTACACACAAAAGCAAAAGTGTCCTTTCAAATGTCCTATCCTTTCTGAAAGCCTTTTAATGGCTGCCCATCTCAAATTCCTTACGTCGTGTATTACTTTGCTCAGGCTGCCATGACAAAATACCACAGAGTGGGTGGCTGAGACCACAGACTTTCATTTTCTCACAGTTCTCGAGATTAGCAAATCCAAGATCAAGGTGCTAGCAAATTTGGTTTTTGATGAGAACTCTCTTCCTGACTTGCAGACAGCGGCCTTCTCGCTGTGTCGTCACATGGCCTTTGCTCTCTGTGCACACAGAGAGAAAGAAAGAGAGCTCTTCTTATAAGGACACCAGTTCTATTAGATCAGGGCCCCATCCTTCTGACCTCATTTTACCTTAATTACCCCCAAAAGGCCCTCTCTCTTAATACCATCACATTGCTATTGTGATGGAATTATATGGGGCTTCAACATATGAATTTGGGGGGACACAAGTGAGTCCATAACACATTGCCTACAAACTCCTGTGTGACCCATGGCACACTCACCCCACCTTGTTCAGCTGCTGCAGCCAAATGGGCTTCCTACAGCTCCTTGAACATACCCAGCGCGCTCTCACCCCAGGGGTATTACACTGTCCCTCCACCTGACCTGTCCTCCAGACAGCTGCCTGACTCACCCCTTCGTGTACTTCAGGTCTCTGCTGAAATGTCACTTACTGGCTATTTCTTCCCCGACCACCTTTTGTAAAATAGCACAACTGCTCTAGCTCCGCCCCACCCTTTTTTTACCTGCCTTACGTCTCTCTAAAGCATTTCCATTACCTGCCTTTATATATTTACTTGTTTACTCATCCATTCCTCTTCCACTCTAGTGGTAGAAATACAAGCTTTAAAAGGGCTGGAATTTCATCCTTTTTTGTTTACAAGTATATGTATTGCTGGCATTTAGAACAGTCCGGGCACACGAAAGAGGCACGATGAATATTTACTGAATGAGTGAATGAATGAGTAGAAGTTTCTTTCATATTCTTTATCTTATTTCAGCCTCAAATCAAACCTGAAAAAGGGTGGGGTAGAGATTCTATTTTTACAGATGAGGAAAACTAATATTCATAAGAGTTAGATTTCATGTATGTAGTGATAATTTCATTTGCTGAGTGCTTAATATTGCCAGGGGATACGCATACTTTCACACTTGCTTTCATTTAATCCTTAGGGTAGGCCTAAAAAGATGATACATTATGATCCCTGTTATAACACAGTTACTTACACCTTAGGAACATTCAATAGCCCAAGGGAATCACTACTAAGTGACAACCTAGATGTGAACCCAATGTGACTTCAAAGAGCTTGTTTTTATCTATTATTATATTTTATCTATTATTTTATCTATTATTATAGTTCACATCCTTTCAGTACAACACCGTTTGCCAGGTACTATGCAAAATCTTACAATAACACTATAAAGCATGGACCACTATTATCTTCACTTTGCAGATGAGAGGACTGAAGCTCAGAGATGTTAACTCGCCCCAGGTCACATCCTGCTGACCTAAAAGTCTGACTGTCAGATGCGAACTGGGTCCCCTCAAAGAGCTAGGTCATGAACTGAGCACTTTTCACTTTCCGTTTTCCTGTCTTTATACACTAACGACCTAAATTAACCCCCAGGTCCAGGATGCCCCAACCATGACAGCTTTCCATTTGTATTTGCAATTCTGATCTCAATACACCCTTGTGAAACAGAAAGCTTTGGCTGATAAAGCAAATTAATATGTTGATTAAAAATACTGACACATGTTATGTGACCTAATCAGTTTTGAAAGAAAGCATCATCTCCTTGTTCAGTCTCTTTCAGGTTAGGTCTGCTTTTTAGTACCTATTCTTTCTTCTTTGATACCTGGTAAAATGTGTGTGTATTTTGCTCAGCCACTCTCGCTGCCTCTAATGGCATAGCTTAGGTTCAATAGTGGAGAAGGATAATTGAATCTATTTTTCACACTTTCATTGGTGGGCTCTATTCTCGGCACATATTATTAGAATTGTGAGAACCAGACATTTCTTTAAAGTAGAGAGTGTTGGACTGAGCCAGGGAGATTATTAAAAGACATCACAATGCCAGCCTTGAAAAATATATAGGGCACCTAGATTCCTGGCTCTGTCCGGCCCCTTACAGCACAAAGCCTATTCAAATACCTTTCCAGGAACAGATTTCTTCCTTCTGCCATCCTTTGTAGCCTGCCCTTGCTACTCACCTGCTTACCACATATCGGGCCAGTGAGTCTCAAAGTGTGATCCCAGGACCACCAACATCAGCATTACCTGGGAACTGGTTAGACATGCCATTTCTGAGGCTTCATCCCAGACCCACTGAAAACCCTGAGCACCAGAGTTTCTGAGTACTCTGAGTACTCTGAGCCCAGTACCAGATCTGTTTTCACAAGCCTTTCCCATGATTCTGATGCAGGTTCAAGTTTGACAGCCACTGAATTAAAAGTGTCACTTCTCCACCCCTCCCACCCCCCAGGCTTGTCCTCTCCTCACAAGCCAGTCAGAGCTAGAGGATAAAGACACAGATGTTCTAGATTTGCTCCTTTTTTGCAGCCACAACTAAAGTGACAGAGAGCTGACTGGGGACGCTCAGTTCTTGCTATGCATGGTACAGACATTTGAGCATGGTTTAGGGAACAATCTTTTTAACAGGGAAACATACAGATAAGACATCTTCATTGAATAATTGTTGTTTGCGTTAGGAAAATCTCCTTCCTAACCTGTAATACCACAATTTGGTAATTGTACTTTTTCCCCCTTGCATGGAATACCCAGTGTGCTTTGAGGCCAGGGCTCTGTTTTACAAATGAGAAAAGGGGAACATTTGGATCATATATTTGCTTTTATTTAATAGAGGATAATATTAACTATTATTTAATAGGGTGTATTCTGTTTGCTTTAATTCTTAAAAATTATAGCCATGTGATGCATTTAAATCAAATAGTACTACAACTCCTATTGAAAAAATAGCAATCCCCTACTTTCCATATACCCACCACTCTGAGACTCTCACCGTCTTAGCTTTTTCTTCTTCTATTTAATTCCATATTTCTAAATAGCACACTAGTATTGCTATTTCTAAATTGGTCAATTTCAGGCATTTGTCAATTATCTCTTGACTTCCTCTTACTGGGCTTAAGAATTTCCCTTCCCCTCACAACCCTCACACAATTCTCCTCTCCACTGTTTCAGCTCCACCTCCACATTCTTTTATCTCTCTTCCAAGTGTGTAATTCCCTGGGCAAATTGGCGAGTGTATCGTTGAGACCCAAGGTCCCTACCCATCTTACCCTAGATACTTGAGTCTTAACTTCCTTCCTTCAGTGAAGCACCTACCATTTTTCTTTCTGCTTCCAGGCTCACAGAGCACCTTGAAATTGCCCATCCATGGTGGTTATTCCCATGTTAAACTACAAATCCACTCGTGATAAACTCATACCAAGTTTCACACAAATGCCATTAAAGAGGAGATTTACTTTTCTGATTTTTTAAAAAAAACACTTTAATTTTTAGTAATGTATCTGACAATCATTTATGCTAGAAGAGCATTTCATTTTATTATATTTTTTTATAAATTAACATTTGCAGTTGGTATTTGATGCTGTGGTTATAAACTTTTGTATTTGAAATGCAAGGTAGATCCTACAATTTTTAAAACTCTCATGTTACCACCCTCTCACTTGGCATGTGTTGCGTTCTTAGGTTTAAAATGATACTACTAATAATTGCTTTGCTTTAGAGGCACGTAGCATCCTGAACTCTTACCATGTGCTAGGGATTACTCTAGACCCTCTCTCTCCCGTTGGATTAGTCCCATGGGCACTGTTGTTAACACCATTTTACAGATGGAGAAACTGGGTCATGAGGTTGAATTTTTTTGCCCCAAGTTCCACAGCTACTCAGCGGTACGTTAAACCACCTCTTACTCTTATAGGAATCCCTTACCTGCAGAGACTACCTAATATTTAATTCTTACAGCAGGTCTGCAACTTAGGCGTGACCGGTGCCTAAATCCCATGTATTGCCTGCAGGCTGCTCCCTCAGAAGCCCGCAGGAATATTTGTTGCACCGGACATCACTCTGCCTCACTTCCCTGATCAATATATCTGACATCCCTCCTGACGCTAACACCTGTTTATGAAGGTTAGCTACTAGAAGGCCCTATGTCCTGCTAGCATCAAGCAGGGACAAGACCAGCCTCAACTGAAAGAAAAGCTACATACATTTGCTTCTGCTGAATTGGGCTGCTGACTCCTCCTTTGGGTCCTGGTGCGTTTCCCTGCCTGATGTCATATTAATTTCAATTTGGCTAACTCCATTTTAGTAATTACAATGCTGCAGCAAATTAGCAATTCTGTTATTTCAGTATTTATTTTACATACTATCACTATTTCATTTTGAAAGTACACAGAATTTATAAAATAAAAAAGCTCAAAGAAACTAAATTATTTAATGTACTTTAAATACAAATACAAACATTGGGTAAATGTGAATTTATGAAAGATGAACATCTATAACTATAGTATAAATCATTGGCAAATAAGAACTCATTAAGATAAATATTCAAAATATAAATGAAAAAGCACATAACAGGAAAATGTAATCAATTTTGGAAGTGGCAAATGAAAACATTATTTGCTCTTTTTAAAAATGTGCTAGTTAAAAAAATAAAGTGGGTCAGTGACATCATTGCGTTCCAAACATATTTTTGTGTAAGCTTTTCTTGCTGCTAAAAAAGCTCTCGTTCTGGTGATTTTCTGACTAGAAGAATGGTGAGTGGATACTTAGGAGAGAACCCTAAATATTTTCCTTTGAATTTCATCTTTAAATAATTTTCTCTCATTTGAGATTTCTGAGGAGTTCTTGTTTGAACAAATCTTCCTCCCATGCCCACCAAGGACTGTAGGTTTTACACTGATAAAAAGCTGTATTTCCTACCCCACCCCACCCCTGACAAAGAAAACATTTGATTTGTCATGTTCTGTGTTTTCATCATAGACATTTGGTAAATCTGATGCAGAAGTGCCTGTATTCATTCCTATACTGTCACATTCATAGCCTACTTTTTCAAAAATTCTTTGATGTGCAATAATAATTATTGCTTCAATAGGAACATTGCATGGCCGCAACATAGCTGTTTATTGCTATTCACACAGGCCTGGAGATGTCTAGACTTGTAGAATGCATCAGTTTGTCTTTTCACATAATTTGAATAATTGAATCATTGATCTTGCGCTCCAGCTATTAATAACTTAAATCTCAGAATTAAAAAAAAAAAGTTTAAAACAGCATGCTACCAAATATATGGATATTTCCGTACTTAAAAATAGCACAGTATACAATAATTTTGTATTCAGTGCTTCCTCCCCCTTGCGTGGAGTACCCAGTATGCTTTGAGGCCAGGGCTCTGTTCTCCAAATGAGGAAAATGGTGCTCAGGTAAGTGAAATAAGTAATTACCTGAGATCAGACAGATGGCATGTTCTTTTGGACTCCCAAGCTAGAGGAGTTTTTATTCTCTTACTCAGTAAGTTACCTGGTCCGTTTGGTAGCAATAGACTCCATGTTATTCACCCTTTGGGTGAAACAAGTGGCTGAACTTTTTCTCAGCAGAAACAATCACTTAGCTCTAAGAGGTATTTTTTTTTTAATTGGGGGATATTGGGGAACAGTATGCTTCTCCAGGGCCCATCAGCCCCAAGTCAAGTCATTGTCCTTCAATCCAGTTGTGTAGGGCGCAGCTCAGCTCCAAGTCCACTCGCCATTTTCAGTCTTTAGTTGCAGGGGGTGCAGCCCACCATCCCATGCGGGAATTGAACCGGCAACCTTGTTGAGAGCTCAAGCTCTAACCAATCGAGCCATCCGGCCACCCCTCCGGCAGCTCAGTGGCAACTAAGAGGCATTTTCTTGAGGTGAGGGCTGTCAAACAGCAGAAAGGGCTCTTGTGGCAGGTTACAAAATTCCTTCTTCCATCATTCTCAAAAAGAATCGAGATGAGGGGTTTTAAAATGTGCACAGATTCCAGATGACCTCTCAAGGTCTTTCCCCACTCTGTGATTCCACAAGTCTATGAAAGCTAAGGCCATTTAAATCAGAAGTTAGTGCCCTGATATTTGGCCCTTTGGCTGTCTGTTACCTTACAAACGAAACATCTGGCCGACAGAACCGAGTGTTGTTTTTGTGCCTCGTGGAACCCCAGACTTTGCTCTCTGTCATGCTGTTATCAGAGCATCCAGGTGGAAGGGATAGCTCAAGGAATTGGAAATAATCGTGGTTGTCTTTCCTCTATTTGCTCCTTTCATCTTTTTTCTGTTTAATAAGCACAAAGTAAACACAGAACTGATTTTTTTTGTTCTGAAATGTTATGAACATTAAGCTCTGAATATTATCATGGGAATGCATTTCATTTGAACTCCAAGGAGGCTCAATGTGATTTTTAAAGGAAACCCTAAGCATTAGTAATGCCATGAAAATTTCTCTTTGCCACAGTGGATCTAGAAGGCCTCCTCCTGGCACGTCAAATGTTTCCAAATCATTCAGGGTTGGGGGTGGGGGGGGCGGGGCCCTTGAGGGATCTGCAGTGCTAAGCCGTGACTAGGTGGGCAACATTTTGAAAGATTTGAGACTGTTTCTTTGTGGAAGTTTGTATCATTTATCAGTCATCTACAATGTATCAGATCCTGAAGCTCTTTACATAGTAGGCTTTGTTTAACTCAGACACTCCTACCAATTTGTTCATATTATCCAATTTTATATTAAGCCAACTGTAATTCAAAGCACTCGAATGACTTGCGCAGAGCCATTCAGCCCCTGTGTGGGATTTGAATCTAGATGCTGGGTTCCTGCCCTCAGGCCCTTCCCACTGCTGCGTATGGTCTCAGCTCTTCTGCTCCTGACCATTCACCCTCACTCCCTCACATCACAACTCTATGCCTAGATTCCTCTTCATCTGGACTTACACTTGCTCAGATCTGTCCTTTAACTTGGTAGCCTGCCAGCATTCTCCTCACTGGGCTTGAAGATACTCAGTTTGTTCTTTAGAGAAACCCTATACATTCCATTCGCATTTCATTGATCAGCCATTTTATAATCCTGCTGTACCCAGTGCACCCACCCACTGCTGGGGGATGAGGATGTAAAGAAGACAGCCTCTCAGTTGGAAAGTTTCCAGTCTAAGGGTCACCAGAGGGGATGAGTGCAGCTTAGAAGAAAGATAATTACAACGCAGTGCAGTACTTAGCCTGAAAAAGAATAAATAGTGTGAGGTAGGAATATTGACAATTAATTTTGCCTGGGAATATTTGGGAAGGCTTTCCAAAAGGGGTGATATTGGAGCCAAATTTTGAAGATGTTTGTGATGGGCTGAATTGTGTCCCCCAAAATTCATATGTCAAAACCCTAGCTCCCAATGTGACTGCATTTGGAGATAGGACTTTTAAAGATGTAATAAGGTTAAATGAGATCATGTGGGTGGGCCATGATCCAATCTGACTGCTGTCCTTATAAGAAGAAATTTGGACACACAGAGAAACCAGGGATGCATTTGCACAGAGCAAAAACCATATGAGGACACAGAGAGAAGGGGGCCATCTGCAAACCAAGGAAAGGGGCCTCAGGAGAAACCAAACTTGTTGACACTTCCTGCCTCCAGAACTGTGAAAAATAAATCTCTGTTGTTTACGCTATCCAGTCTGAGATATTTTGTTAGGGAGGCCTGAGCAAACTAATCCAATGTCCCCAAACTCTCTCTCCTCTTTCTTACTTGAGTTGTGTTAGCTTCTTGCCAGTATTTCACTAACTTCCATCGCACCCCCTGCTTTCCCTCCCTACGTCTAGAGCAAGGGTGTCAAAACGGCGGCCTGCGGGCCAACTGCGGTCCACAATCCATTGTTAATTGGTCCGCAGCAAATTCCAAAAATATATTTAGTTTACTTACATAAACCAGGTGAGGCAATACATACTTCACCTCGAGTGAGTGGCCCAGCTGTTTATGTATTTTACTGCATATGGCCCTTGGTAAAAAACGTTGAAAGAAGTTTGGCCCTCCCTGCTCTAGAGTGTACTACAGGGCCCAGGCGTGTTTCTCTAATTAATGATGGGTAGGTAGGTTTTTCATACAAACACTCTAGCCGGTTTATAAATATTGGTACTTGGCTGGGCACCAATAGCGCCTGGCCATTTATAAGAAATGGATATATTTCTGGTGTATTTTTTGTAATCTTTTCTAAAATAAGCTCAGAATTTCTACAATACATAACAATAAATGGTCACTTTTGTGTAATGCAGTGTAGAGCAGGGAACTGTTCATAAGTATTGTACGTGTTCCTGAAGATTTAATTCCTTATATAATTTTATGCATTCTTAACACATTTGGATTTTAATCAAAGGTTTATAATGTGTAAGAACTATAAGAACTCTGCAACTAGAAAAATGTTAGGGAGACATGTGAGGAGAGATCAAACAGACTGCTAATTAAGTAAATGTGCATTTAGTCTTGGAATAGCACCGGGCACAGAGTCACATAATGTAAGTGTTAGATGTAATTATTGCTTTGAGACAAAATTGAAACTCTCCGAACACAAAGACCCATGGAAAATATTGAAGACAGGGAATATCAACTGGAAATGCGATGAGTGAAACTTTGTAAAACGAATTTGATAAAAGTACCAGATAAAATAATCAATAAGTTGTAAGATGTTGAAACAAAGGAAGAAATATGGGCTGCAAATGTGAGCGCCGCACAAATATTTAGTAATGAGTAGAACCGAATTTTTTGTTTTGAATGACTGGTACAGAGGTCACGTATGAGCATATGAGAGAGGTTTTTTATAACAATTTTCAATTTACCTGTCGGTTTCCGCAGCAGATGATGAGCTTCCTCAGGAAGAAACTGGATCATATCTTACTTGTTTTAGTATTTTCAGGGTCTAGTATTTGATACTGAGGGACCTGATAGTCATTGAATGTGTGATGAGTGAAGGGATACATGAATGCGTAAAGGAATGATTGACTAAGATTCATATGTTAAGCGGGAAAGAAGTGGGGAGGCCCTCACTAAGAGGGCCACAGCATCTGCCACGTTTCCGGCCATGTATTATATGAATTACCCATTTCTTTGTGTCTTCCAACTCTGACTTCAACCTGATCTCTTAAATTAATAGCAAACATTTGTGCGGCTCATTACACTTTATAAATACTTCTTACATGTCAACTCATTGACTTTGATCTTAAATCATCCCTGGGGTGTTCGGCAAAGGGAGAGTCATTATCCCCTGTACAAATGAGGAACCTGGAGCTCAGAGAGACTGTGACTTGCTCAAGGTCACACAGCTTATATTGGGCAGAGTCAGGACTCAGTTCCAAATCACCTCAATCCAAAGCAGATGTTCTTTTCCATTTATTGTTACCTATAGTACCCAGAGGAGGCCATGACTTTGAGAGGAGTTACAGTGACTTGCTGGAGTGGGGGTGGGGTGGGTAACAACTGAACCAGGTCCTGAAACATAAGTACTTAGCATCTTCTTCTGCCTGGGTAACCAGACACAGTGCAAGGAGTGATAACCCGGGGCATCTACTTGAGAGGAAAAACTAGGCCCTGGTGTACAGTGGTTACAAGCACAGGCTGTGGAATCAAGCTTTGGAATCAAGCTTTGGTTAGATTCCTACTTATGTTCATTAGTTATTATGAGGTCTTTGAGAAATCTTCTTTTCCATTCAGACTATTCATTGAACACTTACTATGTGCCATTCATAGACTAGGTTCTGGGTATACAGTAATTTATACACACAATATAAAGGCATTGCTTTTCCCATCACTAGTTATCTAATACTAAAAAGGTTCATAATTTTATATATATATATATATATATATATATATATATATATATATAGAGAGAGAGAGAGAGAGAGAGAGAGAGAGAGAGCACAAAAATGGTTGCAAGGAATAAGGTTAAATGCATAATAAGGTCAATCCCTTAGTAAATGCCTGGCACATAGCAATGGCTCTGGTGATGGTGGCTGATACAAGTGCTTGAGAGGCATGGGAAGGGTCAACTTGACCACTCACCCCTCCATGGCTCCTTGATAGATCCCATATCTATCTGCAGCCGACACCGAATTTTAAGATTAAACAACTACTCTCTAATATTAATGACCCCTACAGTTAGATCTCTGTGTATCTCCAGATGCCTTCATAGCTGCTAGTAATTTTGATTACCACCCCCATCCACTGTGATGAGAATGGTCATCCCCTCATAACAGAGAGGGAAATTTAGGCCACCATAGTTTATGACGCACAAACTCCGCAGGCTAGAGGGGAGCTGCCTCGTTGCCCTGCGTGTGCCTGCAGCCCTGCCAGAGAACACTAGCCCTCGTCTCCTCAAAAGCCATTCCCCGCTCCTCACTGCTTCCCAAATGCAAATACAACCTCCGTGACACTACACACAGGGTTGCTTCCCTAGCTCGACCCACAGAAGTGTAGCGACCCTGATGGATGATCCAATTTTCCCTCGAGGAAAAAAAGGACACTAAAGTGAGCTTTATGTAAATCTGCGTGATCGGCTTAAAACGAATATCCTTGATTCTGATTATTTATTCTATGAGTTTTAGTGTTGAATGTCATTTATTTCATAAAATTATAATGCTCATAGTTGGGATTTTTTTTTCTTTTTTTTTCTTTTTTTTTTTTGCAAATGTCCCTATTTAGCAAAACAGTTTGACCTAATATTTTTTTCTTTCTTTTTTTTAAAGTGGCCTGTGAGATCCAAAAGATAGGACTTTTGTACAGAGCAGCCAGGAGTGCAATTATAAAGCCTTCTCCTTCTGACAGCTACCCCTCCTCCCTCCATCCTGCCTCTTCATCATCCCCTCCTCATCCCCTCTCTCCCTCCCTCCCTCCCCATCCTCCTCCCTTCTTCTCTCCTCTCCTCTAATCCAGCAGTGCCTGACTTAATCTTCTCACCATTCTGTAAACTCTATGATTGGTATGTCTTTCTGTCAGTCCCTGCTGATCCCTTTGCCTGGACAACTTCTTTTCCTCCTGTAAGACATACCTTAAAGCCTCACCTTCTATGTAACTTCCCTCTGCTGTCCAAGACAGTGCTAAACACTCTTCTCCCAGGGTGCTTGCTGATTCCAGTGTAACATTTCCCCTTCAGGGTGGCTGTTTCTCTATCTGCCTCTCCCATGAGACCCCGAGCCCCATAAAGCCTGAGATGGAGCCATGCCTTATCTTTTGTCCACTCCTGGTGCCTAGCCCGGTGGCTGGCCTGTCACTGCAGACCACGTGGGTGAGATAGAGGGAGGAAGGTGGAAGGAGGGAGTGGAGGAAAGAGGAAAAACAAGAGAAATGAAACTACAAAGAGGCACAGAATGAACACAGAGAGATACACACAGAGAGAAAAGACAGAGGGAGCCAGTGATTGAAAGACAAGAAGAAAGAAAAGAAATTAAGAAGTCGAAATAAAGAGAGTGGGGGAGGGAAATGAGAAAGGGAAGAAGAGGTATGTTGTGAAAAAGAGGGGTGGAGGAAAGAGCAAAGGAGGAAGGTAATGAAGGAGAAAAGGATGATACGAGAAAGTTGCTGCTTGTAAGTGAGCAATCTGTCTACTCTATCCCCCGGATTCTCTAGCCTCCACTGTTGTTGACCACAGCAAACCTACCTTCTCAAGGCAAAAGCACCTGCCTTTCCATCATTCTTCTCTAGCACAGCGGTCTTGGGCTTGTCCATTTTCCATCCTGTAATTATTTGAATACATTGGCATTAAATTATATTTAGATTTTCATCATCTCTGTAGTTTCCCAAGATAAACAGAAAAATCTGGAAAAAGGAAAATGCTATTGACAATGTATTTAACCTTTAAAAACTTGCAATTCATTAAAGAAAGCATTTGCTGCTTTAGCAAA
This sequence comes from Rhinolophus sinicus, assembly GCF_036562045.2. Taxonomy (NCBI): domain Eukaryota; kingdom Metazoa; phylum Chordata; class Mammalia; order Chiroptera; family Rhinolophidae; genus Rhinolophus; species Rhinolophus sinicus. The sequence continues at coordinate 26,125,581 of NC_133756.1, read as the reverse complement.
AATGTTTTATTCCAGAGAATAGTTTCTGCCAGTAAATATATGTATGAAAACTCCCAAATAAGTTTTAGAATGATGGATCTTGACTAATTTAGCTCTAATTTAAAAGTTTTTTGTAGTTGTTGTTGAAAATGTATATGCTTTTGTTAGTGGAGCTTTCTAGAGAGCACCCTGATTTCATAAAATTACAACTTCTTTTTTAAGTACACAATGTCATTTTTTCTAAGTTTTCATTTAAAAAGTGAGTAAAAATCAATATTTCAAATTCAATTCACCAAAGGGATTAAATGATAAATATGCAATTAAGTGTGTTCTTGAGTGAAAAGGGGCCCTTTTATTTCAAGTTGGTTGTAACCATCTTAACAACTGTTTCATATGGAGCTTTTCTTTTAAAACAATTTTTCAGTTACAGTTGACATACAATAGTATATTAGTTTCAGGTGTACAACATAGTGATTAGACATTTCTACATCATGTGAAGTAATCACCCTGATAAGTCTAGTACCCACCTGACACTGTGTGGAGAATTTCTTAAGAGTGCTGCACGTCTTGCCTCATTGAGTACACCCAACCACTTCGGGCTCCTTTCATTATGAACATTCCACCTACATAGTAACTAGGCTCCCAGACATGAGCTGGTGAGTGGGGCAATTGAGTTTTATACCAGTATCGTCTGACATCAAAGCCTATGAACCAAAATGCTCCTCCTGAGATGTCAAAGACTTACAACCTGTGTCACTGTTAACCAAGGTTGAGACTTGGCTAAGTGAAACTGACTCACTGACCTCTAGCCTTAGTCAGTGAGACTGACTCACCTACCTGTAGCCTTAGACACTGAAAAATCTAAAAAGAGAAAGTCACTGTGCTTTAGTAAATGTATTCTTTCATTTAACTCTGTCAACAGCCCTATGCAATCAAAATAATTAAATATTTATCTCCTTTAACCGCTGAAGAAACTGAGCCACCGAGAGGCTATACAGCCTGCCTGGGGTCCCCAAGTTGCCTGTCCACTTATTCAGACTCCACAATAAAATATGAAAGCTCAATCACAGCCTGGTTCTCTGGAGAAGAGAACCATTTTCTTTGTACTTGTTTAGAAAGTTGAACTTTGTTGAATGCTTGTTAGGTGCCAGTGTTTTATAAGTGCGTTGCAGGAATGCTCTCCTTTTGTTCTTACAACAGACCAGCAAAGGAAACCCGCTGTCTTAGACCTCTCCTGGACTCTTCCTGGAGAGGAGAGTGGAGATGGCTTTGACTTCAGGGCACAAGCAGGTATAACAAGACAATAGTCTCAGGAGAACGCAGGTCCAACCTAAGGGCATTCAAATTCCGACTACTTAGAAATACCTCCCTGGCCAAAGCAGCCTGTCTGTGGGCTCTGTATTCCCGTGTGTCAGTTCCTGGCCCCAGCCTAGAGAGGCAGTGAGGGATGGGACCTGTCGCAAGTGCTGCTAAGGTATAGAGCCTGGCGATGTTGTTCGTACTTCTGTTTGAAGATAATACCATTGATCCTCCCAACTTGGGTGTTCCAGAATCATCCATTCCACTTTCCTGCAGCTTCTAAAGTAGCTCCACACAGAGCTCATGTTATTACAAGACCCTTAATTGGTATTAATTGCTGCTGGAGGTGATGCTAATGAATGCACTGTAATGAAGTACGAGCCACTGTCCTGGTGTGTGTGTTTAACCCGTGCTTCTCTGAGAAGATGAACAAACTCAATCGAAACCTTCCTGCCTTGGTGCTGAAGGAGAGACGGGCAGGTACGAGTTACTGTGGAGACCCCAAAGCCTGGGCCGCTGATTCCGCGGGAAGATCTCACTGCCTGTGGCCTGTGCCTTCCTGCTTCCCGTCAGCTCTTCCGGCTCCCAGCTGCCAAGCCAGCTTCAGCGTCACTTGAGCAGAACAGCAGGCTCCTTTGATGACATGCCAGCACAAGCTTCAAACACCAATTACCACACCACCTACCTGTGACAAACATGAAGGGGAAAAAACGAAGCAGTGATCCTTTCATAAATTTCTTACGAAGACAAATGACCCTTACATAAATCACCCTGCCTTATTATTGAAAAGCTTCGCTTATTCAGACAAGAGACAACAAGGGTTAATTTAAAAATCATGGCAGTACAACCCCCAGGTGGCCTTAGGGAGACTCTGAGTAATCCCCATGGCCCCAGACCAGTGGATTCCATAGTGAGGGTCCCCAAAATAACGACAGCCGTTAGTTCAGCCCCATGTGCTTCTCTTCTGGCCTGCAAGGTACTGGAGAGTCATTCTACGTTTTGATACCATTTGGAAAATTCTAATAAGAAGCCCAAAAAGGGGTGGTTAAGAAGGACACACAAGCACTGTCAGTGTGCTTGGTAGGCATTCTGTTATACATTCATAGAGAAATTTTCATCTAGTCCTCAAAATTACACAGGGACTGTAATGCAGCAGCAAAATGCTTAAGGATATGGGCTTTGGAAGTAGGTAGCCTCATTCAAGTTCGGAATCTGCCAGACCTTAGCTGTGTGATCTTGGCCAAGTTACTTAACCTCTGTCTCATTCCCTAGTCCTTAAGACAGAGAAAAATAGTAGCTACTACTAACAGATTTGTTGTTATAAGGATTAAATTAAATAATATGTGGTAAATACTTAGCACAGAAAACATTCCACATATTATCATGAAGTTAGTTACTATTTTTCCACTTGACACATGAAGAAATTCAAGCTCATCAAAGTTTAGTACCTCATCCACAGAAACAGCTAATAATGCAGTCTCGATTCAAAACTTTGTTTGTGCCCAACTCCCCTGACTTTATTTAGAAACTAAGATTTTTAGTGTGAGTGGCATTGCCATGGTCAGCAGTGGAAGAATTTACTGGGGAAAATACACCTTGTACAGTTACCTTCATTTTATCTCAATTCAAAGTCACCTCCCCCGTTCAATGCCAGCTGTTTTCTCCTAATGAGGAGAAAAATTTAATAACCTGAGAATAGTATATAATTAAAGATACAGGAGAATTATTCCTGAAATTGATTACAAACGTGCACACTCACCTTTGTTCTGTTTCTTTGTTTTTGTTGTTGCATGTTTGTTTTAAATGCTTGTCCTCCCAATTTCCTATTTCTTATCACATGTCGTTATTGCCTCACACGTGTGGGTTACTTGCAGGACTGCTAAGGGCATTTGAGTTTGGGCCCCATTGCTAAGGCCTGATGGTGGACTTCAGCTAAAGTCTTATTCGATGTCTGTGTCTCTACATACAAATAACTCAAGGAAAGTTTGCAAGTTTGCAAAAGATTGAATTTGGTCAGGCAACTGGGAAGTTCAACAAATATCTATCTATCTATCTATCTATCTATCTATCTATCTATCTATCTATCTATCTATCTATCTATCTATACACACACATTTGTGGACCTGCTACATGCCAGGCAGTGGCCTTGGCAATGAAACCGTACAAATGAGGGAAGTACTGCTACTTGGGGAAATGGTTTGTGATCGCCTTCTGAGGCAAGTTAGTCACTGTCAGCAGTGAGATTCAATAATGCCAAAAAAAAAAGAAAGAAAAAAAAGGCTGAAACATTCTCTGTTTAACAAGCATTTACTAAGCACCTTCTCCTAGTGCCAGGCCCCGTGCCAGATACAGGGCAGCAGGTGGTGATGGGTCACACGTGAGACTTCCATGAAGTGGGCTTGGAATTGCCTCGTCTTCCTCCTTCCTGGTGTCCTCAGCCAAACCCTCTGGGGAGAACCTCAGTTTCCCCCTAACTCTAAGCAGAAATTGGAACTCCTGAATAAGCCCCACCCTTGCTGTTCCGAAAAAAAAAAAAGTAATGGTGAGGGTAGGCTGTGCTCTTCAATGAGGAAACTACCAGCTTGCCATTCCTTCACAAGAGACATACAATTGTTGAGTCAAAGAAAGACCTTTTACTTTTCTCAGGCCAATACCCCCACCCCTCAACACGCACACACACACACACCCCTTCTTTATCTCTCTTACACACACACAGACAAGATCAAGCTCATGCATGTTGTATTTCATACACACATATATACAATTGTCCTCTCTCTCTCTCTCTCTCTCTCTCTCTCTCTCTCTCTCTCGCTCGCTCTCTTACTCTCTTGCTCTCTCTCTGTTGCACGTGAGTGCACGTGTGCACACTCACACACACACAAATACATACACAAATGACTAAGCCTTTGAACCTAAGCCAGAAGGTGGGTATGAGAAACTAGGACAGTCTGCAAGTTGTCTTGTCAGTGAGGAAGCAGCAATCCCGAGCAGAAGGCAATGCAAACAAAAGCTCTGCCTTCTGTTGTTGCTAATGATTTAGAGCAGTAGGTGTCTGTGCTGCGCTGCCCCATTTCCAGACCTAGAGCCTGTGGGACTGCAGCCCTTGCCTTCACTTCCTCTGCCCTGTCCAGCTCTCTCTGCTCTGTATCTGCATGCCTTCTCCCTGCTCCTGTGCTGGGTGTCGCAGAGGGAAGGCGTGAGGGCATGAGACACACCTGTTGGGGTTCCATGGGCCTCGCACTCAGCCACATGCTGGGCAGGAGGTTCTGCATTTCACCCCCACAACAAACCTTGATGGCTGTATTATTATTTCCAGGTTACAGATGAGGAAACCAAGACTCGGAGTAAGAGAATTTCACAAGACTACCCTGCTAAGTGGCAGAGCTTGGGTCTTGCCCTTGGCCGGACTGACCTAAGGCCTTTCTAGACCTCTCCATAAGAAATTCCAAGAGGAATTTCCAGAGAGGAGATCCCAAAACTTAAGATGAGAGTTACTTACTGGGGTAAGGCTGAGGAGAAGGGAGTAGCTATAATAAACCTCACCCACTCTCCACTTTGTTTAAAAGCTCATCAGTCTCAAAGTCTTCTTTAATCCATCCCCTTCCCCTCACCATCACTCCCTGGTTATGCTAACAGATGTATTGGGGTATCTGTCCCTTTGTGGGGTACACTCTTTTTCTGTGCATATTTGAAAAGACTGGTTCACTAAATCATCAGTCATTTGTTGGATACGTAGGTGTGGAGCATAAACCTCATGCAAAATTAGCACGTTTCCTAGAGTCCTGGAAACAAGGCATGAGGGTAGGAACCTGTCTTTCCTGTTCAACCCTGTAGATATTGGTTGAGTGAAGGACTCACCCCATATATTTCTAAATAAGAGAGTATATTGAGAATTGCAAGCTCATCATCTGTTGAAGAACTGAAGGAACTCGTGTGAAAAGCCCAGACCCCTTTCCAAATCCAGCACCTCTTCTCTAAGGCCCCTCCTGGCTCTCCTCTGGAGCTGTCTCACCTGGCACAGAACAGGTGAGACCAAATCCCTGCATCCCCTTTATTGCTAACCTTAAAGACAAGGCCACAACCCTGCTTTTATGGGAAATACCACTGGTAACAAAGTAACAAATGAAGGGAACAGAAGGATTCTGAGAGCTGTCAAACTTTCCAGCCACTGCCCTCTTCACCAGCTCCATCCTCCTGTGCTGTGAGGATGGCTGGCAGGCTTGCCCTCCTGGTCTGTGTCTCAGGGTGGAGTTCACTAAGTCTCCAGCCTCAGTCAGAATCCTGCCCTACTCGGCACCGGCCTCTGAGCCCTTCCCTCCTCCAAGCTCTCCCTACTTCCATTCTCCAAGGAGGAACTTTGGCAGTCTGACCAAACCAGGCTCATCCCTCTCAGCCCTGAAATGCATCAGGAGAGACTTTGGCCAAGTTACTCCATCTCTCTGAAGCTCTCATTCTTTGACTATAAAACAGGGGGCTTAATAACCTCCTAGGGTTGTGGTTAGATGAAAAGGAACAAGGTAAATAATGTTCCTAGCACCTTGCTGGCACCTAACAGGTACTCAGTAAAAGTGAGTTCATGCTTTTTATTCCTTCCCTCATAGGACTGTCCCTTTAGACCAGTGCTTTCCTGACTGTTTCATAGATGCATGTCCTGCAGGATGCCCCATGGGGGGAAAAATGGCTCTGGAACTGCTATATGTCATATTCCTCTCCTAAGGGATATTAACACTTTAGGTTCCGAGGAATCCTGCACTACATAAATCAACTTAACCCATTTTCCCCTCATTTACAATTGACGAAGATGAGCACATTGCTTATTTAGCAAACAGAGCACACTCAAAGGCTAACTCAGTTAGTTCTCATAACAACTCTACAAGGGGAGATATTGTTGTTACCCTCATTTTAAAAGATGATGGAGCCATGGCACAGAGCAGTTCATCAATTGCCCAAAGTCACAGAGTTGTTGTGGAGCCAGGATTGGAACCCACTCTGCCTCCAGAATCAAAACTCTTATCCACCCTGTGCAGCTGCCTCTGCAGTTTAAAACACACACGCACACACACACACACACACACACACACACACACCAATCCTGCAATTAAAAATAGTGTTATTATTCATGTAATAGACGTTCACATTTTACCAAGCGTTAATTCCAGAAAGTCTACTCTAAGAAAGGCTGCCTGAGGCTGTCTCCTGCTATCATTTCCCTGCCATCTCCATCACTTGGCCCCGCCACAGAACCCAGCATCATCTAACGCCCACCCCGCAGGGAGAACTGCATTGCTTTAGTCCCATCTCCTCTCACAGAAGACCAAGAACCGCAGCTCACCAGTGCCCCTTCCCCACGTTTCCTTGCCTGAAGCATTTCCCAAACCACCCAGAGGGAAGCCTCCCTAACCAGTCGGCTGCTTCTGTAGTGTGGTGCTTTTCCCATTTCAGTGGGTTTTTGTGGGATAGGTGAATGTTTTTTTCCCTTTTCCTGAGATCTCTTCCCTGGAGCCCTTTGTTCCAGAGGAGAAGTCCTTCAGTTCTTCCTGTCTACTTCTCTGCTGTCATCCTCACGCTCATATCCCCTAGTGTCTAATCAGCAGCAAGTGCTTTTATGGGGAACATGAGAAGTTGGGTTAATATGGAAGTCACCGCATGTTTAAAGAACATGTCCTGTGTGGAATCAGGTACCTGGTCTCTTTTACGGCAGAGAATCATTCATGAACAAAGTAAATAAGTACAGATGTTGAGTCTTGGGGAAACCAGACTTTGAAATTTCTTTGATATAAATACCTCTGACTCTGCTTCCCCACCTTGAGTTACAGCACAAGATAAAGTCACCTAAACGGTGTCATTTTTTTCTTTTTTTTAAATAAAATGTCAACAAAGGAAGGGACCTTTGAGATGTTCTAGCTCAGAGTTGGCAAACACGTTTTGTCTCCAATGCCAATAGCAATGGATTGGAGGTGTTGTTTGAACAGCTTTGGAGACACTTTTAAGACTGAATCTGAACTTACAGGGCAAGCACATTGTGATCAATTTAGCGATGGGTATCAAGGGACTGGTCATAGCCCCTTAGACTTCAAGTTTGAGATGGAGATTCCTGTGGAAGTGATTTAGGCTCTCAACAAAAGGGGAGAGAGGAAAGCAGGCTGGAGCAGGGGGAGAAAGCTAAGCAAGGACGTGGGCTCAGCTGTGGACTAGCTTGCCCACTGGAGCATGAATTGAGGCCATGGAACTGACCTTGTGAAAGCTGGTGGTCAGTCATTGGCTGTGGCCAGCAGGGGTGTGATGGTGCACAACCTCCCAGCCCCGTGGCCCTCCTCACCGGAGGGCTATTCTTGGGAGAAGGGGAACAGCTGTGAGTCATTAGCAGCCAGCACTCACAGCAGCTGGGAAGTGGATATACCAGTCCAGTGAAGGGGATCTGGGCAGGGCACCAAGAATGTCCACTACTGACACAGAATGAGAGAATGATGTCCCACTGGCTACTTAGCATCCTTAATATAGTATAGCCAGTTTATTTTACAGGTGGAGAATCTGATGCACCAAGATTGAACTCAAACTCCTTTGCATCCCCTCAGAACCCTCCTTCCACAGTTTGACCACCTGCTAACATCTAGTCATCTGCTCAGAGCACGGCTGACGTTCCCGCTCTGCCTATGCCTTGTTCCCCGAGGATTCAGACACTTCTCTTGCTTTTCCTCATGCTTCTGTTGCGGCAGTCTGTGAAACACCTTTCCTTTCATCTCTACCAAGCAATTATAAATACCTATAGACCATTTCATGACATTGGGAATTGTAGGTCCATCAGAGATTGCCTATAGGGTATTGTAGCCCCTTTAAAAACAATCTGAAAGGATTTGTAGTCACAGAGCAGGTGACTTGTAGGTGCCCATGGATTGTCTATGATGTCCGCACTGCTATTATGGGTTTCCTATAAGCATTTATAGAACATTATAGATTTCTCATAGAATCCCACAGATTGCGTGTGGTACTTGTGCCATGTTCAATATTCATTCATTCGACTCTACACTGAATGTTTACTCTATGCCAGACCGTGTGGTGAGAATCCACGTGAACAAAACTGACAAGGTCCCTGCCCTTACTCTAAGTACAGTAAAGATATTCAATATACTGGAAACTAATAAACAATTTCAGATGGCATTAAGGGCCATTGAGAGTGATTGGAAAAAATTCATAGGCCAAGGAAAAGGTTTCTCTGAGGCGATAACATTTGAGCTGAGATCTGAACTATGAGAAAGAGACATCTAGGAGATGGTCTGGGAAAGGAGCCATCCAGGTAGAAAAAACAGCACATGTAATGGCCCAGAGACAGGAATAAGCCTGACATAATTGCAGAACCAAAAAGTGTCAGGATGTCCAGGAAATGGTGAGAGAGCCAGCGAGAGAAGGGTGCAAGGTAAGGACGCTGAGCAAGTACTAGGGATAAGGAAATAAAAGCCACAATGTCTTCTCTTAAGAGACTCACACTATTTCCCTAGCCACTTATAGACCAATAATAAGCATCATTACAGGTTACCTGTGGGTGTTTATAGTACCATTTCAATGCTTCAACCCTCAAAAGTCAGCGGTGATGATAATATTTCACTGTGAAATGCCTATACGAACATGATGTGTCATCTCAAGTCATTTGGGTTGTTAGAGGTGATAGCCTGCGTATTCTTACAATCTCAGTGTAGGTCCATTTGTGTACTTATAGGTGAACCGTTAGTGCTTCCAATACATGCTGATGGTAGCACAGCACATGACCTGAACTCATTGTGGTTCCAAAGCTTGAGAAGTATATTTGCAATATGACTAAAGATTGCTTGGGGATCAATTTTAAACCAAATAATGTCTCAAAGAATAATTTTTCTTTCACTCAGTTCTCACTTCCTGTTATTGATTAACATGAAAAATTAATCCAAAACAAGTATTTGGTACAAGTGATAGCACCCAATCAGAAGCATTTCCTGAGTGTACCAGTAAAGATTAGAAATCTGACGTCAACAATCCACAGAGCCAATTTGGCAGTTCTGTTCCATGAAGTACTCGGGGATCCAGGCTCCTTTCAGCTTCCTGCTCTGCCATCCAAGATGGCTCTTCAGCCACTACACCCACATTCCAAGGAGCAGGATGGAGAAAGAAGGGAAGGCAAGGCAAAGGGTGCATGCTAGTTGTTTTTTTGAGAAAAGTTTCAAGAAACTGTCTCAACATACTTTTGCTTACGATTGACCAGAAGGTGGTTAGCCACATCGCTGCAAGAAGGCTATAAAATGCAGTCTTTCTTCTTGGTGATCGTATGCCAGGTAGAATGTTCTCTTACCAAGGAAGAAGGGGAAATACATAATGAGGAGCAATCAACAGTTCTTACTATGTCCAGGTGAACACAACTCATGTATCACAATTCACATTAGTAGAAATGCCCCAAACCAGTGGTTGCTAGTCCTAGGATGTTAAAAAAAACACACAAAAAAAACCAGTAAAACTAAATTTTAAAAGGAAGGGAGTCCACTATAGTGTTACCACTTTATAATATTTCCTAGTGAGGGCATGAAAAACAGCTTCAACTTATTACCCACCATCATGATCATCTCACAAATAAAGATTTTATTATAAAAAGAGACAGAAAGAACTTTAAAAATGTTTTAAACGGAGTGCATTAAATTTTAGTGAGAAGGTAGAATAAACTCATTGTTTTTCATTTCACCACAAGCAAGTGAAAACTTCATCACAGACCAGTGTTATTAAATGATGCTTCCACCTGAAAACATTCCTTTAAGACACTATGATATTGTCTGTTTTTAAAAGTTTCCCCACATTACAATAATAACGACCATTTATTTAGAATACAAACCATTAACTGATGGACCTCAAGCCAGATTCCATTCCTAGATGTTCTGTTTAACCTAACCAGTATTTTTTAATTTTGAATTTACTGTCAACATTTAAAGCTTCAGAGATTCCATATTTTTAAAAAATTTAATTCTTCTCTTGAAAGTGGACCGCTCTGGGATGTCAGGGCCCTCATTTCCACATGGTCACCCCCAGCTGGAGGAAGCCCAGCAGCAGCTGTCCCTTTAGATGGGGCATGCACTTGCCAATTCATTACAGGTCCCACCTGGCTAGTGCCTGTGCTTTGTGCTACCTGCCAGGCCCCTGTGGAAATCTGAGCATGTGACTCCACATTACAGCTACTACTGTGTTTCCCCGAAAATAAGATCTAGTTGGGCCATCAGCTCTAATGTGTCTTTTGGAGCAAAAATTAATATAAGACCTGGTATTATATATTATATTATGTTATATTATATTAATTGTATTATGTTATATTATAAGACCCGGTCTTACATTATAGTAAAATAAGACTGGGTCTTATATTAATGTTTGCTCCAAAAAACACATTAGAGCTGATTGTCCAGCTAGGTCTTATTTTCGGGGAAACACAGTAATGTACAGATATCTGTATATGTATTTCTAAACTTTACATCAACCTGAGAGTTAAACATTATATCCCCATTTTTCAAGATCAAAGAATAGAGAGTAGAGGTGACTTGCCTAAGACCACAGAGCTAATAGCTGCCCATCTGGAATTTGGATTCAGGCCTCTCTGGCTCCTAGACCTGTGTGTGTTTCACTGTGCCGCCCTGTCTTCCAGCGGGCGTATGACCCACATCTCCGTCAGCCCTCACAAAGGTAGAATTATTCATGCCATCTGGGCTGCACACCTTCATTAGAATTAGCTGAGAAAATTTTGAATTTTCTGTTTCCTTTGCAGTATTAGTTTAGACTCCTTTGTATATATTTTTTTTGGGGGGGAGGAATCCTGGGGAAAGAATAATGGTTCAAAGGAGGCCTTAACCATCTATCGTGCAGACATAGCATGCATTTAAACAGCTCGGGCGCATACATTGGTTACTTATTCGGCTCTAGCTAACCCACGGAGCTCAGAAGCCAAACTGCATTGTGGGGAAGAGCTTCTGCACATGGGGTGGGCCCAGCCACAGAGCCCAGGGTTCTTGGGGCAGCTGCTGGGTGAGGCAGCTGACCTTCCTTTCTGACCTTCCCACCCTCTTTCGGCTCTCAGTGCCTCGTGCACAGGGGTTTCAGAACATGAAGAGGCAGTGGATCATTTTATTAAAGACAGTTCTAATATGGAAGGAGCATAAAAAACGTGCATGTCTTTTCTTTCACCCCTGGACTCCTTCACTCTTAGCTGCATGCTGAGAGCTCCCAGTCGGATATGGAAAAGCAGAACACCCCACTACCTGCTCTGCTCACACGAGTCACAGTCTAGTTTTCCTTTAAAAGACTGTGTACCTATGACACATATGTAACCACGACCGCATAACTATATCCAGATCATTCCGTTTGACAAATGCAGTGTTCCTTCCTTCAGTTCACTGAGTTGACTTGAGTGCTGTGTGGCAGACAGGAACGGTGATAGGTGTGTGGATAGCAGGAAGGTATGAGCCTTGCCTTCCGGCCGTTCTCAGTCTGGTGTGAAAGACACATAGGAGCGGATCATTCACGTGTACTCATTCACTGGTTCAACAAACCACTTTGGAATCCCTCCTGTGATCTAACTGCCACGCTAGATACTAATCCCTGTCTTCAAGAAGTTTATATTGTTGTGGAGGATGGGAGAAGGTTATATTAGTTTGGTATGGTCACTGTAACAAAGTTCCACTAACTCACTGGCTTAAAACAACGTGAATTTCACAGGAGTATCTTGCAAGCCTACTGTGTGCTCAGAATGAAGAGATAACTAGCAAGCCTCAAACCCCAGAGAGCTCAGTCCAGAAGGGAGGGCAGATCAACAGCAACAAAGGGCTATAAGTGAATAAAGGGCTCTGGGAATCAAGGGCTGAGGACACACAGGGAGCCCCTTCGAGGTGAGCATGTCGTAGGAGGATTCTGGACCCAGTGCCCAGCACTTAGTGGGTACCCAGAAAATACTCATTCCTGCAGCCATTTGCAACTAGCACTAAGTTTGCACCTGTCCAGAAGAATTCTCTTTGTCCAGAGTTTGTTCTTTTTTAAATATAGCAGGACTTAGGTTTCAAACAAATTGATCTTAAGTTTGAAATATATGCTGAAGTGACTAATCGATATGTTTTAACATGCGGAGTATAAAAATATGGTGGGGCCTGTGTTTCTAAGTTTGTTTTTTTTCTTTTTTTTGACATGATGCTTTCACTTTTGCAAAATATGTTATTTGTTAAAATAGTACATTACATTTCTTCTGCCTTTTAGAATTTGCAAGGTGCTTCTATGTTACTTGATTTAATGTTCACAAAAAAACCCAGTGACTATCCTGAAATTCCAGAGGAGAAAACCAGTATCCACTTCTGCAGGCCAATGGCAAGAAAAGGGAAGGGTGTGAAAGAACACTTTCTAATGAACTGTTACCTTTTCTCTTTAAAGTGTATGTATTGTTTCCTAAGCTTCTAGCCTCTAGGCTAGGGATTGCATACACAAATACCTACAGGCTCTAAGCAGAGAACAAGAGATATAAGGAGACTTGTTATAAGGTCATAGGGAGTTGGACGCTGCTGAACTGTATACCAAAGACATTCAAATTGCAATTTATATTTACACCTTGCATTTTTATGACACATATAATTTCATTAAAGCAGAAGTAAGGTCAGTGTCCTACATACTCACAACAACTTAAGGGCAGTAGAGTCAGGAATTTCTCCCATTTGATAGGTAAGGAAACTGAGGCAGGACGGAATGGACTTGAAGCTAATAGAAGAGTTTAAACACTAGGAAGTAGAATGTAGGGGATAAAAGTTCATATTTTGGAGTCTGGTAGACTTGACATAGAAATTTGCCTTTGCAACTTGCTTAGCTGTGTGATGTTGTGAAGTTGCTTACCTCCTCTGAACCTTCGTGTCCCCTTCTGTGTAATAGGAGTGATGATGCTCAGTTTGATACGTTATTTAAGTACCAACTGTGATCATGTGCATAAATATTTAGCCAGATGTCTATCACAAGCATTTAATAAATAACAGTTAGTTCAATGGTATTAGTAATGAAATGGGTTATAACCCAAATGTATTCTAACGGTACATTCTCTCCCATGGCTCACCAAGCCTTCCCCAAGCCTTGAGAATTCAAACACTTTATTGGAAACTCCCTCAGGATTCAGCAGTGATGAAGTTCAAGCCCAAGGGGGCAATGCATTCCTTTTTTTTTTTTTTCTTTTTTTTTCTTTTATTACCCGTTCAGCAAGTTGGTTTAATGATCAGAGAACAGATATAAATTTTCATACAGGAGAGAAAATCATAGATTGTCAGAGCTGGAGGTGACCTTACTTTTCAGATGAAGAAATTTAACCAGAGAGTTAAATTATTATGTATAAAGAAAATAGATTATAAATATAATTGTATATGTATAGTGTAACTTAAATATATTCCATTTGTAATATATTTATATTCGTTCATGTACTTATATATCATATATACTATATATGAACTGTGTATGTATACATATACGCATACGTATTTGTTTTTCATTCATCTCTCAATGGAGAGGGTTTAGAGTGTAAAGACTTTTTTTCCCGGGGAATGTGTATGCCTGGGTGTTAGGGTAGTAAATGCTGCATATGGGAGGGGAGGAAAGAGAAAGGGTATTGGCTGTCTGGCAATTTCTCTTTTTGCCCTCATGTCCCATGTTTTGTTCTACGTGGCAAATCTGCATCCTGAACTTTCCATGATTCGGTTTGGTCGGTGAGCATCCTTGTCACAAATCCACCCCCTCAGTCCTAACCGGACTGCATGATCAGGGACCTATCTTCCAGCTGTTTTCACACTTTCATACATTTGCTTCCATGTCTCATGTCTTCCTTAGTGTTTATCACCCTCCCTTTTTTGTCACTCTTTTACTTTAATATCAATGACATCACATAGAGGAAAAGGAAATAGATGTGTGTGGTCCAACTAAATACTTTACATAGACAAGGTTCATTTGAGCAGATAAATGAAGTTTGAACAAGGCAGGGCTGAGCTCAAACCAAGGAGACGTAAGGCAAGAGGAATGCAATGGTCAGTCAGGAGATGATGCGAATCTGATCTAAGGCACGGGCTTTCGGAAAGGACAGAAAGGGATACATTTTGGTCATGTTTTTAGCTTGAATTAATAAGATTTTATGACATCTAATTTACATAACTGCGTAGACGATAACTCTTAAGAACAGGGAAGGTAAAAGGAAGAACGGATTCAAAGAGAAGATAACAAGCTCAGTTTGGCCATATTAAGCCATGTTGGGCATTAGAGAAAATTAATGTTTGCACAGGAAATCTGAAGATGTCATAAAGAAAAATAGTATAACTAGTAGGGGATATAATTGGAGAAATAGTCACAATAGTAACTTTTAAACAATTTTGACTGTGACCCAGTACAAATGTATGTACACACACACAACCTAATACAAAATTCAAAAAAAGCGCACTTTTAAATTTGATAAACTATGGTATTTTCTGTTATTTGATTAATTTAAATAAAATTCTAGCCATAACCCACTAAGTTGATTTAATGACTCACCAATATAGCATGAAAAATATTGGCCTATAAGGTATGGCTGACTAAAGATCTTTAGATAAGAATGCAAATCATGAATATGGTATCCATAACCATCGATCAAGATTTTGCTTTTAGGAATTAACTGTGTTTAGAAAAAAGCATCAATGTTCAGTGATACTAACTGAAGAAAGAAGTTATCTGTGAAGAGGCTGAGATTTAGCACTGCAAATAAGGAAACAAATAATTGCAAATGGGACAAGGAAATGAACGAGTAGCCAAATCCTCTTGTTTTTAAGGATCATAGGAAGACTTTTGGATTTGGGCAACATTGAAATGAATGCTCATGCAAACACACTCCGAGGCAAGAAGTGGAACTTGCACCTGGATTCAGAAAAATGTGTCTCTACAGTCTGTATAGTCTATAAAGGCTTTTCTACTGCAAGTAGGACTACAATACACATCTTCTCACTGAAGCCAACACTTAAAAATCTGCTGTAAAGGATGAAAGTACATCAGTCCTTTCCCATGTAGTTAACTGGATATCCATGAAGAGCTTTGACACAGCTTCTGGGTAAATAGCTATATAAAATAAGTCCTCTGATTCATTCTCAACCTTTGTTGCGTTTCATTTAGCACCCATTTACTGAACACCTGTTATGTGCCAGATCATAGAAGAATATGGAGATAGATAAGATAATTCCTGCCCTCCAGGCCGTCACAATCTTGCTGGGAAGACAGAGAAACAGAAATAAATAACTCTGGGAGCAGGCTGGCTGTGATAGATTTACCACCAGGCATACAAAGGACAGCAGGAGGTCAGTGGAAAGAAAAATGATTTCAACTCAGGGAGCATGGCCTCCTTTTCCTCCTTCAGTTCTTTGCTCAAACGTCACCTCCTCCAAGAAGCGTTCCCTGACCATTCTAGCTAGTGCATCGGGCACCCGCCAGCCCAGTAACTTTGTCCCATTGACCTGTTTTATATCTTTCATGGCAATTCTTCTTAATATTAAGTATTATCTATATTATCTATTTTTGAAACCACATGTTATTTGGAAAGATTTGTCCAAGCCACCAAGATACAATAGATAGGATGTTTCGAGTGAGGTTCCGAATCTAAATGAAAAATTACAAAGGAAATACGTAGGTACAAATCAGCTACACTGCTCTTGTGCCACTCACCACCATTAAGGACATGCAATTGTCAGGTTACCACAAGGTTGGAACAGGATGTGTGCGGATGGATTTTCTTAGCTGAGAACCAAGTCGCCCTCCCTCCCTGGGGAGGGGTGGGGATGCCTCCCTGATACACAGACCCTAGTGAGTGGTGCTTGAAGGGAACACCTGGAGAAGTTGAATGTGTTGCTGTTACCCACCAAGGCACCACAAGCTACTCCAAAACTTAGTGGCTGAAAACAAGTTATGACCATATTTTATGATCTGTGGATCAATAATTCAGACAAGGTGCACTGCGGAAGGCACATACCTACTAGGTAATGATGGCTGAGGTCTCACCTGGGATACCTAGTACAGCTGGAGGCTAACCTTGGAAACTCTCTCTCTCTCTCTCTCTCTCTCTCTCTCTCTCTCTCTCTTTCTTTCCTTCTTTCCTTCTCTCCCTCTGTCCCCCTTTCCCACCATGTATGGGCTTCCTCTCATTATTTTCTTTTATAATAGAATAAAAAATTACTTCCCTATGACTTTTGTATATAGCTCATAGTTGACAAACTACCATCATGTTTATAATCTCCTGAAGTTAACACATAGCAAGGGGAACTTTATCTCATTTATAAATAAGGCTGCACAGACTCAGTGGATGGAAGCAACTAGCATCAAGGCAGGTGCTTGAGCCTAGACCTGAACCAGCAATTCTGTGTCTGCTTCCTGTGTTCACCCAGTGCCTGCTCATCCCGCAGGCATGTGTTCTGTGTGTACCGCCTCCCATCATACCCATGGAAGTCGCACAGAAGCACACCCACTGAATGGCAGGAAGCAGCTGTGCGTGGCTTGGTCAGGCCAGCGGAGGCTTCCAGTTCCCCAGCGAGATGCCACCTTGTACTGACCTTGAGAAAAGTACGGCTCCAGCAAGAGGAAGAGGTCTCAGCATTCATAGAGGGACTCAGGAATGAAGAGTGCAGTAACCGCCTGGTTTAATACTGTGCACACACTTCTGATGAGTATGCAAATGCGGTTGGTACCAGAGGCAGGAGGCGAAAAACATTGACTAAACCGCAGCGTTAAACCACTTTGAAGGGGGTGTGTCAGGAGCATGGTAATGAAATTAATCCTTTTCACCTGTGAATTATCAGGGGCTTTGGGTTCCATCCAAAATGCCTAACTTGAGTTTGTTCTGCTCAGAGCCTCCTGTGTAAACTTGATCTTAATGGAGAACGAAGCTTCAGAAACCAATACAAAATAGGAAGTGACAAAAGACACAACTGTAAATTTGCACTATCAAAGGACAACAGGATAAGGGCACTTCAGTTGTGCTGCCAATCCACGATGACTCTTCTGGGGCACCTTAACGGCTGACGTGGACCTTCTCAACTGATTTATCAAACAAGAAGCCTGGCAATTGTGAGGATGGTTAGAGTGATTAGCTCCGGCTTCACACCGTCTGGCAGAAAGCTCTGTGTTGAAGGGACAGACTGTAAACATTCAAGGGAGGAGAGGTCAGTCTCTCCAGTGGTGGATGAGCATAAAGCCTGCCTGCCTCTCTAAAAAGAATTCCAGAGCAGATCTCACAATAAGTATGAATGAAGACAATCACTTATTGTGCCAAGTACTGGGATTCAGAAAGAAATAAGTCACAAAATTCTGGGCACTCATTTATTCACTCAGTAGTCTATGATAGAAATTTATTTGGGATTACCCTGTACTTATACACCCTTCTTTTGGAACTAGCATCCAAAATTCCTTTTGAGAGGGGTCAACGTTTTTCCCCTTAGGAACAGTCAGAAGGGATGCCATTCAAGATACTCTGCCCTCCCTGTCCAATCAGACTCTCTCACAGCATTCAAATCTCGAACGGTATGCACAAGGATGGAAAAAGAGCTGGAGTGGATTCCCTGGCTGTGATCCATCAGTTCTTGCTCCTTAGGTCTCAGCATCTACCCTCTGTTCCATCCGTTCATGAGCCTGGTCCTCCAGGCTCATTGCCCAATTTTAATTACCTGGTATTCTTCCCATAAATGTACGTGTCCATTTAGGTTAGCCCAAGTCCATTTCTGTTGCTTGCAACCAAGCAATCCGAACAGACACACACCCATCCATCCATTAACTGTCCTTCAGCACCTTGTTGCAGGCATTGAGTGAAGAAATAATTCCGACTCTGTCCTCAGGGAGCTCACCATCTGGGGGTAAAACTACCAAATCACCGTATACTATAGGATCTGGGCTGAAATTGGGACAGGAACAGAGAAGTGTTATGGGAATAGTATCATGGAAAGTGAATTCTTCTGAGGGGTGTGAGAAAGTATCCAAGTCTCATGCTGTCTATCCTAACTTTCAAAGGGTGAATATAGGTGTGCCAGACATAAAAATGAGGAAAATGCCTAGGCAGTGGAAACCACAGACATAAAGGCTAGGAAATGGGACTGACATATAGGGGATTTATGGGAAATGGAAAATAATATATATACAGTATTCAAAGACTGGTAGACACAGTCCCACTGACCCTGTTTTTTATGCAATGAATTTTGAGTCCCAAAATGTTAAAGGACTTTCCCAAGTTCACTCATCTACAAAGCTATACAATTCCTAGTCCCATCTCCTATTCACCTCTGAGCATTTCTGAGAGAACCAATCAAAACTATTTGTTCTCATGCCCGTCTCCCTGTCTAAAGTGTGTCAGTTCTCCTGGTGATAGATGGCGTATGGTTCATTTTCTTTTCTCTTTTGAATCTCTAGAAATTAGCACAATGCCTGGTACACAAAAGGAATTCAGTATGTTTGTTGAATGAATGAATGAATGAATGAACAAATATTTATCAATTACAAAAACAATAGCCAACATTTACAGAGTATTTTATAGGTGACTTGGTCTCATAGTATCAATCAAACAAAGTACTTGTAGAAGGAATCATCTTGCTTTCTCAGGGTTAACTACCTTAGATAACAAAGTAAATCTCATAATTATCATCCCCATTTTTAAGATAAAGAAACATAAAGTTCAAAAATTTAAGAGACTGTGTTGGCTAAATTATGGGGACCTGGAAAGGCAGCCTGTGACACTTTGATGGGCTCCCTCAGGAAGTATAGAGACTCTGAAGGTGAAGGAATTGATAGGCTCCCCATCAAAATGAAAGGCGTTAATATGTGTGCAGTATTTTCTATTTAGTCACAATGGAGGATGGAGGAATGGAGGCTCGATGCAGGGGAAAATAGCACAGAAAATCAAGCATCATTAAAAAAAAACCTCCCTTTTTAATTAAAATTAAATGTCCACTGTAAGGTGGAAAACAGTGGTGAGCAACAAATATCCACAGCCTTGTTTAATCACCTGTGATGAATTATAATTACGATTTGAAAATTATTGAACTTTTTTCCCTGTTCACCTTGGAGCTCTGAAGGTGAATTTCAAAGAATGCAAGAGGAATGAATATTAAAAAGTTTGTTTTATACTTGAACGCCAGCGCTCCCATCTCATTTTTCCATTAAAGCTCAACTTTTGAAATTTTTCTCTGCTTTGCCATAATTACATCTTCAGCCTGACAACTCATTACATGACAATGCTTATGCTAATGTGATTCTATAGGCACTGGGAAAGGAAAGCTCTGGCTTTTCAGTGATGGGGATTTACAGGGTGGCTTTCTCTCTGAGGTTCAAAGAGGCTCTAGCTAAACCCATCCCCACCTTGGCTGGAAGCGCTTTGCATTGACAAACCTGGATCTGGTTTCCTGGTTTCCTGACAGGCAGCATTGGCTGTGACACCCCTGCTCCCAGGCGTCTGGTAGCTGGTTTATTTTATTTTATTTTATTTTATTTGACTTTTATTCTATTTATTTTAAATCCTGCTTTGCTCTAGAAATGCTAGAAATGAAATTACTTGGGTAAAGTTTTGTCTCACAATTTGTCTTGCTCAGCCTGGTGGTGACGTTCTTGATTGTCCTCAACACTCTTATGGTGGTTGCCATCCATTCAACGTACAGCTATTATTGAGTTCCCACTCTGTGCCAGGCCTTGCGTGGGGTGAGAGAGGTTGGTGAACTTGTCTAAACCGGCTCAGTTCTCCTGGTGTCTCAGACGCAGAACCTGCCTCCAAGGAGCTTCCGTCCCGGTGGGGGGTGCAGACCCTGCCCTTCACTGGCTGTACCCAGCACTTCTGGAGAGGACGCCAAATGTGTTACCAGCTCTCCAGGTTTCCTCAGGGGAGGGAGGGCGGCATGTGTACCCCTGTCTTGTGTTTAAGTCACTGCTCGAACAGAGTATTATGGAAGGAGAGCCCTGCCCAGCATCAGGAAACCTGCTTTTTGTCTAGTCTCTGTCACTAGCTCCTAAGTCATTCCATTTCAGCCTCTGTTTTCTCAATTATGGAAAGGATTGTTAAACTAGATCCTCATTAAAAAAAAAGAAAAAAAAAAAGTCCAAATGAAAAGTAAGAATGTCAGTGGAAGTCTCAGCTCTAGTAACAAAGGAATTCAATGCAAGCTATCCTCACTCACATTGAGCAGGTGTGAATTCTATGGAAGGTCTTGGGGGCTGGATGGAATTTGGAAAGGGGTGAAGGGGAAAACATGCCTGGACAGATGCAGGAGAAAGATTTAGAGTGGTATTACATAAGGGAGGTATATACGTCAATGAACGAATGAGCAAATGAATGAGTTGAGAGTCTTGATCTGAATTCCAGGCTCTGGAGGAGGAAACCCTGAGTGCTGAGGAAATCCTTCAGCAGGAGCCCTGTGGGAAGGGGGAGGCTTCTCTCAGGTCCTGTCAGCTCCTACAGGCTGCTCAGCCCCTGGCTGAAAAACTGCCCTGCTGCAAGGTCCTGCAATGACCACATACCAATTGGCCAGCTACCTTGATCTCTTCGTTTCATGTGCATTGAAAGTGGCAGAAAAAAGACATCGTCTCTCAGAAACCTTCTCTGATTCTATACGAAGGTTAGGAAGTTGTCTTCTGGCCCCTTGTCAATGCCCATCGCAGCCTGAGTCTTTCCTCGCCACTAGACTGCAGCTCTTTGAAGCCATCCATCCACCATGTTTTTCATCTCTGTATCTCCACTACAGTGTCTGATACAGAGTTTATTAATATAATAATACCTGACACTTCCTAAGTGGCTTCTGTCTTGCCGAGCAGTCCAGGGACTATGCTAAGAGCTTTATAAAGAGTATTTCACTTAATTCTTTAACTCGTATCTCTCTATTGTATAGATGAAGAGACTGAGGCTCAGAGAAGTTAAGTGATTTGCTGATGGAGTCAGGCTTATCTGTGGTCCACTGGCAGCATCACCTAGGAGCTTGTTAGAAAAGTAGATCCCTCCCCCAGACCTATGGAATCAGAATATGCATTTTCACAACCTCCAGGTGACTTGTGTGAACATTGCAGTTTGAGATGCACTGATCTAGTACGATGAAAGAAAGAAATGTTTCCTGCATGAACAAATGATCTAAGTTTGAGTCCTGGCTTCACTGTTTACTTGCTCTGTGGATGGGGGGAAAAATGACATTGCTAAGCCTCATTTTCCTTACCTGTACTAAGGCAGGAATAAAAGAATGTACAAAAGAGTTGTTGTGAGGGTCTAATGACATTGTGCCTGCAAAGCCTGCCCATTCTATGATTGTAACAGAAGTTAATATTATCCTTAGTGTTAGTTATCACCTCTCTGAAGCTGACTTGCCCTTAAAATGTAGAAAGAAAGTGTTGGACTAAAAGATCTCCGAATTTCACTTTATAGACTTGCAGATCCTGAGAACCTTAGGGAGGGTTTGCCATTAGTCTTCATAGGTTAGAAATATGTTACTTTGTGGTCATTAGTTTTCCATCCCACACACACTGTTGTATCAAACTGCAGACAAAGCATTTTGCCTAGCGCCTTCCGTCCCAGTGTTACACAGCTCTGAGGGAATTTTCCCCTGGTTGACTCTTGCAGTCCTTATTCACAGCTCTGA
Organism: Rhinolophus sinicus; assembly: GCF_036562045.2. Lineage (NCBI taxonomy): Eukaryota > Metazoa > Chordata > Mammalia > Chiroptera > Rhinolophidae > Rhinolophus > Rhinolophus sinicus. The sequence continues at coordinate 26,103,679 of NC_133756.1, read as the reverse complement.
CTGCTGCTCTCCCATTTTTCTGCAAAGGATTTCAGAAAGAAGTGCATGTTGATTTGCTGCATGGCTTCTTGATTAGATGGCAGATTTGTAACTGGGGTGGATGTGACAATCAGACAGGCTTTGATTAGACCTTTCTGATATGTAAATCCAGGTGGATAAGATAAGTGGCGTTAGTCTAGGGCTGGCAACAAAGGTAGGGAGAAATCCCAGGTGACTGGAATTAAAGAACCTTCGGAGCAGGGTGTTGGTGCGAATGATGTGAATTTCAAAGAGCCCGGGATAAACACTCACTTTCAGATGGGCTAATTTATGCGGGAAGTCATTTGAGAAGCCAATTCTCTCATCCCAGAGAGTTTATAAAGGCAGCAAAAAATGGTTAAGCACTGGAATGTAAACACTGGTAATTGGTAATTAATGGGCACACCTATGAAGAAGGCATATGCCAAATTAAATTGATTGCTTGAATCATCCATTGATTCATTAAATAGTAGATGTGTTTCTTTCAGCTCCTATTCCATCCAGGCACTATACTGGGTTGCCAGGGACTCAGAGATAATAGGGTCAGAGCCAGCCTACAAATGAAGGGGATGGAGTGCAGCTTTAACATAAATAATTAACACTGTTTTCTCCTTTCTAAATGTATTCATTCTTTTGATTCCTGCTCTGGGTGGGACACGTGGCTAGGCTGCAGGATATATGGGGAGGAAGGCAGACCAAATCCCGTTCCTGCCTGAGCTTGTATTCCCACACAACTCTAGCCTCAGTGGCTCAGACAGTAAGTACCTAGTAAGCATGCAGTAGGTTCTCAAAAAATACCTGAGAACAGGTGCATGAATAGAGACAGCCATTAAACAAAAAAATCACATGGGTAATTAATTACAAATGGTCCTAAGTGCTAAAGAGGAGAAGCCTGGCAAGGGTGCCATGAGAAAACAAAGCAAGGTGACTTCACCCTACCGGGGGATCCAGAGAAGTCTTCCTCAAGGAAGTGACATTTAAAATGACACCTGAAGGTGAGCCAGTTAGAAGAGTGTGGAAAATGCTGTTCCTGGCCAGGTGAAGACAGCACGTTGAAGACATTGAGGGAAACTAGCTGGGTACCAATGGGGTGCTGAGGGGAACTCGGTGGGAGGTGGGGGAGATCATGTTAAATAAAGAGGGAAGTGAAATGCGATGAAGTCAGAGGCTAGACAGGGGCCAGACTATATTCAGGATTTTAGATCACGTTTAGGATTTTGGAATCAACGCTGAGCTTCCTAACAATAACTATGTGCTCAGGGCACAGAGTGGCCTTTCAGAAGAACGTGTGGCGTGACACAGCGAGGGTCTCTGCCTCCCAGCAAAATCTGTACAATCAGCCCGACAAAGGCAGGACTAAGAATGTATTAAGGACAATAAAAGTGGACGTCTTGCACAGAAAAACAAAAACAAAACAAAACAAAACAAAACCTGGCATTTGGAGTCAGAAGAACCTGTATTTCAATCTCAGAATTGCCACTCATTCCTTTTGTATGTGACCCTGCACAAATCATTGAATGTCGCTAAGTCTCCCAGACAGGGAGTTTAAATTATTCTGGTGCTTACCATATAGTAGATGCTCACTTTGCTTCCTGTAGCTCTGCTCCAAATTAACCGGGAGATAGCTCCGTGGGCAGGGTTAGATACTGGGGGGAAAAGGGGGAAGAAGGAGGGGAGACTAAACATTTGGCGTCCTTCAAAATGAAATTTCTGAAATATTTGTTTAGTATTTATTTAATGGCAGTGGAGAGAACCTGATTTTTTTAAATAATAAATAATGAGGGTGCCAAAAAAAAAAGTATACACATTTTAAGAAAGGAAAACAGTATTAGAATTACAATACTCAATATATACCGATAATAAAAGATGAATACTAGTCACATTTGACTTCTGCAATTATAAGAGGTGTTCAAAGTAGTTACCATCAGCGTCCAGACACTTCTGATTACGGCAAACTACTGCTTGAGCAACAATGACCAACATGTACCACTTGTATACATTTTTTTGGCACCCCCGGTATATTCAAAATAAAGTATTTGGCCTACTTGGAATTGCGGTAGAATTCTGTTTTTCTGAACTCCCATACTTCCTGGGTTTAAAATGTAGATAATAGAATAAAACAATCATTTTTTTCTTGGATAAATGTCATTGTAAGTATGGGTTATTCCATTTTGGAATTTCAGTTGACTTTTTGGCTGGTAGCTGGTTGTTCTCAGGGTTGGTGGAGGCTGGTTGGCAGATTTATGTCGGGAGGCATTAGGTTTTATACGTAGATCACAAAAATACCCTATGATACAGGTGGTCACCAGCAAATTGTGTGTGTGTGTTTTTTGTTTTGTTTTTTCATACAGGCAGTCTCCTTCAAGGAAGTAGAGCAGCAATACTCATCTGTAGTTTTTGTTTGCCTTTCATCTTCTGATAACAGGATCCCTCTTTCTTGATGGGAACATATCCATGGGTTTATAATATAAATCCTTCCAACCCATCATATGGTTAGGCTCACAATCCAGGCTTGAGAAAGCGTTGCTTTCTCCCTAACCAGAATGATTGGCTCAGACTTAGGCCAATCAGAGCCTTAGCTCAAACTTTTGATAGAACTTCTGGGAAAGCAGTACACTCTCCCCTCTAAGATTCCTAGTTGTAAAGATAGTGTTAGCTGAGACCTACCAGAGCCCATCTTTACCACCACTTAGGACAAACCACCCTAAGTAAGAAGTAAAGCAGAGTGCACTGACAACCATTGTTTGAAATCTTGATGATATAATTCAAGCCCTCCTGAAGTTAGCTGCTCTCCTGAACTTCCCAGTCAAACGTGCCATAAATGTTCCCTTTTCATGTATGTTCTTAAAGCTACATTGAAAAAGAATTGCCATACTATAATCTGCACATATGTAAAGTATACAATTTGATAAATTGTGGTACTTATGTACATCCGTACAATCAAAATAAACATCCATGCATGCTGTCTTCACAGCATCATGAGTGGATAAACAAAATGTGGCATATTCATATAATGGAGTATTATTCAGCCTTGAAAAGAAAGAACATTCTGACACATGCTACAACATAGATGAACCTCAAGGACATTATGCTAAGTGAAATAAACCATACACAAAAGGACAACTACTGTATGATTCCACTCATGAAATAGTTAGAATAGTCAAATTCATAGAGATAGAAAGTAGAATGGTGGTTTCCAGAGGTTGAAAGGATAGAGGAATGGAAAATTAGTTTTTAACAGGTGCAGAATTTTAATTTTGCAAGATGAAAAGAGTCCTGGAGATGGATGGTGGTGATGGTGGTACAACAGTGTGAATGTACTTAGTGCCACTGAATTGTATGTACACTTAAAAATGGTGAAGATGGTGTTATAGACTGAACTGTGCCCTTCCAAAATGTGTATGTTAAAACCCTACGCCCCGATATGACTGTATTTAGAGATAGGAGCTTTAAGGAAGTAATTAAGGTTAAGTGAGGTCATAGCAATGGGACCTAATCTGATACAACTGTCATAAGATGAGGATGAGATACCATAGCTCTCTCTGTGCTTGCACAGAGGAAAGGCCTTATGAGGACACAGCAAGAAGGCAGCAATGTAAGAGACAAGAAAAGAGGTCTCACCAGAAACAAACTATGCTGACACCTTGATCTTGGACTTCCAGCCTCTAGAAAGAACTGTGAATACATTACTGTTGTTTAACCCCCTAGTCTGTGGTATTTTGTTACTGCAGCCTAAGTAAACTAACATAGATGTTATGTTATGTTATGTGTATTTTACCACAGTTAAAAAACAAACAAACAAACAAAAATAGTTTGACTTGGTTTTCTTTTGTGTATGACGGAAAGACTCCTCACTAAAATGCCAAGCAATTTAAATTTTATGAGTCAGATAAAAAAAAAAATCCTATGTGGCCTCTTGTGTTAATTGGTACAATATTTCCAAATATTTCCAGTGAGGTTTTGGGTACCCCAGGCAGCCACCACACTAGCTGGCCTCTCAATGTGACTCTAAATTTCTTGAGGAGAGAAGTGACCCCAGGGTGCTCCAAAAACAGTCCCAGTGGCTTTATTTGTTAAAATCTGGGTGTTAAGCTACAAATCCCTGATCCCTGTTCCCAGAGAAGTGTTCCCAGGAGGACATAGCCTAAGGCAGCCTTGAAAAATTAGTGCTCCATTTCCCTGGAGCCTTCCTTTTCCATTTCCAGATGTTCATATTTGGAAAACTTCCCGTATCTGTGTCTTTAAGTGCCAAACTCAGGAAGGGCCCCGGCCTACTGACAGCCTGGAGGCTTTCTGCTAAAGGAATTTCACAGTATCGGGGCTAATACCCCAGCCTATTAGATTGCAGAAATCCTTTCAAGGCAAGTTGGAGCTTATTTGTAACTTAACTGAGAGAAACATCACAGAGTGTATGTGTAGCCAGGGATCCTTGAGCCAGCAGGTAACAGATAAAATCACTTACCGGTTGTCTTCCTTTCCCGTGGTTCTCGAAAGAATGAAAGATACCTGTCTGAGGCAGATGTGCACTGGCAGTAACAAGAAACAGATTCTACTGACTAGGAGCCACACAGAGTAGGAAGTGTTGCACTTGGATTGTTTTATTAACGCTGTATGGGAATACTGTGACGTAAACCGGAACAACCCCGTTTTAGAAATGAAGAAATAGAAATTCAGAAAGTGTAAGCAACTCACCTGGATTTCCTCACCTTGTCAGTTGTCAGAGTCAGGATTGGAACCCGGGGCTATTTGCCTCCAGAACTGGTATATATACTGTTTCTTCTAGGACATACTGTCCTAATTCAGAATTTCAACCCCTATAAAATAACTTTGATCTGGATATTCCTACACCTCAGTGTTGCCTCTGTGGATTTGGCTGGTCTATCCGCTCCTTGAACATTGGTGGTGGTGAAGATCATGATGGGGTACCAGCCATTTTGGGAACATCTCACAGGGCCAGCCAACAGATGCGTTCCCTAAATTGTCTCTAATCCTTACACCACTCTGCAAGTCCTGTGTTTCCCCAAAAATAAGACCTAACCGGAAAATAAGCCCTAGCATGAGTTTTCAGGATGACATCCCCTGAACATAAGCCCTAATGTGTCTTTTGGAGCAAGAATTAATATAAGACCCAGTCTTATTTTAATATAATATAAGACCCGGTCTTACTTTGGGGGAAACACGATAAGTATTCTTTTCTTCATTATACAGATAACGGATACTAAGGCTCAGAGGAGGCAAAGGATTTGCCCAAGGTCACACAGTTAATAAAGAACGGAGTGAATTCCAGCGGGTCTGCTGGGTTCCTCAGCAGAGGTGCTGGGCACTAGGACAGCTGCTCTTTGCCAAGAATCCACTCCCTTCAAGGGGCAGTGGAGCATTCCCAGGGGGTGCAGACAATCTCATGTTACTTTTTTCACAGTCTTTTACAAAGTGATTTTTACCATTACCTGGATACTTATCAGAAGCAGTTAGGAATTTAATTTTCAAACAATAAATCAGGGCTTAAGGTGGGAGAAAGGGGTGACTAGGTGGAGCACAAAGCATTTTTAGGGCAGTTAAATTACTTTGCATGATATTATAATGATGGATATATGTCATTATGCATTTGACCAAATCCATAGGATGCACAACACCAAGAGAGAACTAACGTAAATTATGGACTTGGGGTGATTATGACGTGTTGATGTAGGTTCATCAGTTATAACATAGTACCACTCTGAGGTGGGGTGTTGGTAATGGGTGGGGCGTTGTGATGACGAGCGGGGAAAAGAAGGAGGGACACAGGCTAGAGTGGGGCTAATGAATTTATTTATCAATATCTAATCAATTTATTTAGCAATATGCAATAGCAAAAGACAAAGGCAATTAATAGAATGTGCTAATGACAGAAAGTAAAGGTGGTTAAGACTAAACTATATACATGGATACTGATGTCATGTCAAAGGAGTACACATACTTATAAGTTTGAGACACCCCAGCATATGTTTATTATTGATCAAAACTCACTTGACTAAATACACAAGTAACATCAGTAAAGAGTATCCAAAAGCAGTAATAAGCTCTATAGTATAGTGACTATTACAGTAGATGTCAAAAGCTCACCAAACTGAGGGAGAACAACACTGGAAACGTCATAAATCAAAACCTTGTCAGGCCTGTAGCTGAAAGAAACGCAGGCGTCTCCCACACCGCTGCTTACAAGTGCCCAAGAATGTTGCTGCTGTTGTCTTTGTTGTTGTTAGAAGTCCAGGCATCTTCTGATGCTGTAAGCTGCAAGCTGCATACAAGTTTTCTAGATGCTGACAAGTTCTCAAGAAGGCTAACCGTGGGGGACAACACTGGAGAGGCCGGGAACCAGCCAGCCCTCACCAGGCTCGCGGCTGGAAGTCAGGACGTCCCCTGGTGTTGTAAGCTGCATGTTTCTGGAAGTCTTCAAAATGTTAGAATGATGAGAAATCACCAATGACAAAGTGACCACATGATGAAATAATAATAATTAATACTGCCAACTGAGGTCAGTCTTATATATTTTCTCAGATGTACCTTAGAGTCAAGTTCTTTGTTCCTGCCTCCCCCTCCGGGAATGGCCAGTTCCAGGAGGGTCCGGCAGTTACTGATATGAATGTTGCCCATCCGGCCAGAAGGCCAATTCATCCGGATAAGCAGTATCTACTGTTCCTGCTTGGGACCATCAGCCCAAGGTCTTCCAAAGCCTGGCAACCTGTCTGTCACATCGTCCTGATAACTTAGCTACTTCTTCTCTTCATCCGCTGATGTGGGCAAAACAGACAGAACAATGAGGGAATTCTCTCAACCCCTGATCAAGAAGTTCTTTAACCCTAAGCTAACCATCACCTCACAACACGGACAGAACAACAAACACCATCTCATGTCTCCCCTGCTCGGGAGAATGAGACCCAGAAAGTAACATCATCCCATGTCTCCCCTACTTGGGAGAATGAGACCAAAGAGGGCATTTACTCACCTTGATCACAGCACAGAAATCACTCTATGTGCAGAACAGATAAAAGCTGTTAGACAAAACCTCATTAACCAATGAAGGCAAATTTTCTGTAACATCTTCCCGACAGGCGTGCATGTGAAGGAGCTGGGTAAATATGGGAAATCTCTGTACCTTCTTTTCAATTTACCATGAACCTAAAAATCCAAAAAATGAAAAATAAAAAATGTCATAACAAAACTAAATAAATAAATGCATGAACCTTATCTCACAAAAATCTGATTCAGTAGTCTCCTACCAATTTCACATAAGTGGAAACGTGAGATTAGAGAGGAGGGCATAAGATGAGAGGTATGTATACTTTAGGACCAGGAGGTTTTTCAGTTTGTTTTGTTTACATTTTAGGGTCATATCCTAGACCTAGATTTCCTGGGTCAAAGGGTAAGAATATTTTTATGGTGTGTGTGTATGTGTGTGTGTGTTTGTATTATGGGTTGAACTGCACCCCCTCCCCCCAAATTCAAATGTTGGAGCCATAACCCTCAATGTGACAGTATTTGAAGACAGGGCCTTTAGGGAGGTAATTAAGGTTAAATGAGGCCATAGGGTGGGGCCATAATCCAAGACTGGTGTCCTTATAAGAAAAGGAAGAGAAATCAGAGATATGGGCATGTGCACTGAGGAAAGATGACGTGAAGAGGCAGCAAGAGGGTGGCCATCTGAAAGCCAAGGACAGACATCTCGGGATAAACCAGCCCTGCGGGGACCTTGATCTAGGACTTCTAGCTTCCAGAAAATAAATTTGTGTTCATCCAACAACACACAATTCCATTGATAAAATATGTAATACACACAGAAGATGTAATTAAACAAATTAAAAAAAAATTATTTTTGTTGTTTTTTAAGCTACCTGGTCTGTGGTACTTCGCTATGACAGTCCTAGCAAATGGATGCAATTTGTAGTTTTTCATTTTTTTTCAAATTGCTTTTCATAAATCTGGGGCCAATCCACACTCTTCCAGCAGTGTCCAAGAGGTTCCGTCTATTTCCCTGTAATTTCACAACTTGCTTACTGTAAGACTTTTAAAATGATTGCCAAAATGAAAAATATGTTATTTCCGTTTGCATTATTTCCCTCCTAGTGAGGGGGAAATGTTTTCATAGTTGTAGTTGTATTGGCTGCTTTTATTTCTTTTTTCAAGTTTTTTGCTCTTTTTTTTAAATATCAGAAGGTCGGCTTTTTTATTTATTGGTAGAAGATCTTTATATATGAAAGATGTCTTTTATATCTTAAAAATAATGTCAAAGGTATCCTTTTGTCTTTTGTAGATATTTTCCCCAGATTATTACTTATCTTTTGATTTAGTTTAAAATATGTCTTATCAAATCTATTAATTTATTATTTTCTGCAGGTTGCTTTCAAATGTCTTGCCTGCCTCAACAATATAGAAATATAGAACTATTCACATGTGTCACATGTATTTTTATCTAATCATTTTGTTCTGGAATCCTTTTAGGGGTAACATGTACAGTAGTTATCTCCCCTCAATCAGTGATGAGCCTGTTGTCCCAATACCTTTATTTAATAGGTGAACCTTTTCCCCAGTTTTCAAATGCCCTCTTGAATATATACTAAAATGCTATAATATGCCTGGATCTATTTTTGGTCTCAGTTCTGTTCTGTTGGCCTCTGTCTATTTTGTTTAAGCTACATGTGAGCTATTGTTTTTCCTTCTGTACAATATGTGTTTGTTCCAAATGCTACATAAATAAGAAAATGAGCCCCCAGATTTCTGTGTTTATGAAGATTCAAATGATTTTCTTTATTTGCTCTGTGTGTCTTCCCTAATGTAAGCAGATATGGCGAGCACTCAGGGTTTCCTTAATGTACTCTAATGATGATAAGACTTCAACCTCCTTTGTATTCAGGATTTTAATTCTCTGGTATTTACTGGAAGGTTATTAATCATTTTAATCACAATAAACTCATTTGATAGTAATGTGAATGTCCTAAGAATTAGCTAGCACTTCCATTTTAATTCGCCAATAATTAATTTTACCATTATTTTACAGTGTTATCAGTGCTGGGAATAGAACCTTGCAGATGAACTTTAAGAAAACATGATTCCTCGGGGCGGGGGAGGAATGGGGAGGTGCAGAGTAACAGAATACAGATGTTTCTTATTGGTCCTAATACAGCTGTGGGAAGCATTTTCCATATTAAACTGATGCTGCCCACAGATGAAGAAATAAAAATGACCCGGATGCTTCCCATGTGTGTAGCCAGGCCTCCCTCCATCCCTCATACATCATTCAGCAGCAAAAGTTCCTGACAGAACTTTGTAAACTGTTTGATGCAAATACACAAGGTGGAGGCTGGGGAAGACTTTAGAATGTAGGCGAGGAGAGCAACAACGCGGCCCCATAAGTTGCAGGGATAATGGATAGGGAATGGCTGTTACTGAGAGGCCCTGGGCCCAAAATGCCCAGCTGGGGGATGGAGCAGGACTTACTGGTAACTTCTCTGAGGATCAAGCTGTTCACACAAACACGCTCCAACTCCTAGTATTTCTGATGTCTGTACTCAGGGTTCAAGTGTTGGCTTTAATATTTATTACCTAGTGATCTCGGGCAAGTCTCTTGTCTGCTCTGAGCCTCATGTTCCTCGACCATGATGTAAAAATAATCATACATCTCTTGGTTGATGGAAGAATTAGAGTAAATATTTTAAACTGATTGGCGGAGTGGCTGCAACAGAGCAAATCCTTGACAAATCACACTTCATCATTCAGGTGATTATTATAATCTTATGGTAGGGGACTCATGGTGGAATGGAAAAGATGGGAGAATTAAGCCATAAAGATTAGGCCTTGAGTGTCAAGTCTGCCTTTGATTAGCTGTGTGACCTGGGGAGAAAATTATATAACTTTTCGGGGATAGAGTCTCCTGATATGTAAATGGAGACTAGTAATCCCGCAGCAATCTTTGTCTCAGAGTTTTTGTGAGAATAAATTATCTAGTGGTTGGAAGGGGCTTTGAAAACACCTCTAGATATTATTTGTCTTTCAAATGTAAAATAATTATTATCCCTTAGAGAGCTCTTAGCAAAACCTGAAACCCAGTACATGTGGCTAGTCCTGACTCTGAAATTATCTGATGGAAGAATTCTTGTGGTCCCAGCAAAGAATGAGGAATACCTGGGGAAAGGTAATACGAGTAAGACTTTAACTCATTTGGGAAGAACTTTCTAACAGTTTGGGATGTGTGATAGAATTCATTTGGGAAATATTGCCAAATAGCCTGAGTTGCCTAGTAAGGTACTGAGCTGTCCATCATTAGTCGTCCATCTAGTAGAAAGAGGAGAGATGGCCATCTGACAGGGATGCCATAGAATGGATGCTGGTATTAGTGGGAAATTTATTTACTCAATAGACTTTTAATATTTTGTCACCAGAGCTCACTATGTGCCACATTTTATGATAGAGACAAAAGTGGAAAAAGATTTGATCCCAGCATAGTTAGGATCCTTGGTTTAAAGCAACAGACAGTAATGAATCATGGCTCGAATATTGAAAAAAAAAAAGGAAAAGGAAAAGAAAAATAAGAATAGGAAAGTAGCATGAAGATTGCAGAGTTGCGGAGGGATTAAACATCCAAGGCAGGAAAGGAGAGGTAAGGACAGGTCAGTGGAGCTCAGAAGCAGGAAAAAATGGACGCTACTGAAAGAATGATTTGGGTCAAACGCTTTCAATATTCTGTCACAGCATGTCCCTTCCCTTAAGATTCAAAGTCCCTGGAGAAAGAATCTTGCCTAATTTTACTTGCCCACTCGAGGGAGGATGTGTGTATGGTGGAATTCTTTATCAATAGCACGTGGGATGGGTGATGACGTGGTTCTCTCAGGGAGAAGTGACACTGTAGAGGGCAGTAACTCACCCAGACTTGCGGGTGTCAGAAGAAGATGAAGCTGAATTGTATTTTCAGAGAAGGGGGGGCAGTTAAGCGACGATGTTGGTGGGGAGAGGAGAGGTTCTCAGGCTCCTTCTGACTCCAGGATCCCAGGATTCTAAGCATTGAGTCCCTGGAACTCAGTGATTCCCCTGGGCTTTGTGATGCTTTCCATGTCGTCTGCTTTGGCTTTACTTCCCCAACTAGATCCTAAACTCCCTAAAGCTGAGGGCCTATCTTACTCGCCGGTTCAGCCCCTCCCGATGCTAGGATGTACAGTTGTTGGGTGGAATTCACGTAATTCCAGAGCCCCTTGTCTTCTTCCTTCATCAGTTGAGGAAATAGGAGTTTAGCTGGCCCATGTAACCAGCCCGCAGTCCCATGGCTGATTCAAAGAACGGAAGTGAAGTGACGTGTTCAAATCCTCTTAGAAAGTTTTATGAGCATTCTGTTTTTATTCTAAAGGAAGTATTAGTTGTACCTACTTGACTGGCTTATATAATTACCTAGAATATATATTCATGTACTAAGCATATCTTTATCAAGCTGTAATACGTTACCTTCTCTGACTGTGCTTAGCCTGGTACAAAACCGGGGTGGGGGGGTCCGAGAGAGAGGCGTTGATCATAGGGTCCTAGAACTGAGTAAGTGGAATGGATCTTAGAAAATTAAATGCCTAAGGGGCTAGAAAAAGAACATAGATGAACAAATCAGTTGTATTCATGGTCCAAGTCAAAGAGTGTCCTGACTATGAAGAATCAGACAGCGCATGCACCATTTAAGGGAGGCCTGTGCTACCCAGCTGAAGCCCATTATTATGCCGTGAAAGCATGTGGGTTCCATGTTGCCAGAGCTTCTACGTTTTCAAGAGAAGATAAAAATCTGGATTCATATATAGAAACGTGTAATTTCTTTTTTAACATGTTGGCAACAAAACTAAAAGTGATTTTAAATATAGTGCATGATATCATTTGAAAAATTTTCTTGACTTATGTTGTCTCTGGTTTCGGGGTTTCTCCTACCTGCCTGTCATTAAGGCATGAGACCTAATGGAGGCGGATCTGATGCAGAGGGAGTTTCTTCCAGTAAAGAAAGAAAGAAAAGAAAAACTTGGGCCTTTTGTCCTGGAAGAATGTAGAAAGAAGTTAGTCGATGAGCCTATCAGATAGCAGGATTCTTATTAATCTCTGCACTCCACCTCCTGCTGTGTAGCCATATCCTGACAAGGGGCGGGGGAAATTAGTAATAGAGCAATCCAGACAGGTATGAGGGAACCCCAGAGCACAGGCAGTGAGAACCCATTCCTCTGGGCATTGCTTGGAAGAAACTACAAGACTCTACAGAAAGCTCTGCATTTGTCTTGGCACTACGTCCCCTAGGAGAGCCTAATATACATGTGTCTGCGATAATAGGTCTGAGTAATATTTCTGCTTTCTCAGTGTCTATCCGTATCCTGGATAGTCCAAGGCAAGAAAGGAGTGTGGAGGTGACCAGCACAGGCACCTGGGAAAAATCCCCTTGTATCAGAGGTTGCAAAATACAGGTGTTGTGTCTAGGACCAAAGAGGTCAGAGCTGTGGAAGTAGTGTACTATTCCAAAGAATCAGAGAGGCCTGCTGCGTCTTAGCAGACAGTATCCAGGGTCTCAGGCCACAACCAGCCTCGCGATTCTACAACAGATCTAGAGAAAACCACAGAGTTCTAAGGCCACAAGAGCATGTAAGCCCCACTCCTTCACCTCCCACTGTGGGCATATACAGAGAAGAGCCAAGATGTTCAAGAGACGCTTCATTCCAGAAGAGATGGAGATAGGATTAACGGACAAGATTAAGTTTATTACCACTATCCCATGGAGCTAGAGACAGTTAGGAGGGTTTTAGGAAGTACTGGAGTCACATTTTCCCAGTGTGTTTGATTTGTATGATGCATAGGGACACCCAAACACAGCTGCCAGGCTCAGTCTGGCCCAAGGGCTACTTGTTTGCCAACGTGAACGCAATCTATCCTTGTCATTTAATACAAGAAGAAACTGAGGCCCAGGAAGGGTTGCAGAATGAGTTTGTGCTTGTATCCTTTAGGATGCTTTTAGCTGTTAATAACAGATGACCTGGTAAAACTTGCTTTAAAATATTGTGGTTTAACATGTCACATGACTAGAATTACAGGGTGGACAGTTCTGAGGTCTGTTAACTCAGCCGTTTACTAATTTCATCACTCTAAGTTCACTTTTCCAACCCTCTTGGTTTTTCCCCGCTTGGTCACAAAAAAGCTTCCCTGCTTCAGGCACCCCACCCTCACAAGCCCGTATACAGAGATAGGGAAGAAAAGGGGATTTCATGAGAATGGAAATATTTTCTGCATGTCCCTCTTCCCTTTTTGTCTCAATGGCCAGAATTGGGTCACGGGTTCACTGCTAATCCAGTCACCTGCAAAAAAGAAGGAGACTGCCATGCTTGGCTCTGACAAATAATGATGCACCCTCTAGATCTGAGCCCACCTTCCTCCAGCAAATTGTCACCGGTCATCTTAACAAAGTCAGAATCCTGTTAGTAAGGAAGGCAGGGATTAGCATGACCTTTGCGGTGGCTTCTGCCCCTGTGATGAAGCCAGAGCGGGGGGCAGGTCTCTGATGCCCCAGCCAAGCTCCTCTACCTAGTGCTCACGGGAGGAGGCGCCTATCAGCTCATGACATTCACAGTTGATTGTGGGACTGGTATTTATTGGGTTCTCAGGAACATAGCAAAAATGTCAGAAGATATTTTAATATTCTTTCTAAATGACTCCCATTTGTCCAATTTTCACATAAAAGCCAGCCCTGCCAATAAATTAAAGGAAAACATTTTTGTTTTCCTTGGAAATATCATGTATTGTATTGTGCTTTCCATTCATTTGATCAAATATAACAGATTTAATATAAACATTACATGTAATATATTCATTATATATAATATATACTATGTTATGTTCATATAATAAATAATATAAAGTACATGTATCAGTTTCATATAAATCTCACCACAATTCTGTGAGGTTAGCGTCACCATCCTTACTTTATATATTATGAAGCTGAGAACCAGAAATGTTTAGTGTCTTGCCCACAGTTACTCAGCTCAAATATCATATCGTCAACCCAGCATTCAGGCAGGCGCAGTTTACCAGAGAGTTCCCATTGTATTCAAATCCTTTACAGATTTGGGGCACTCAAATATCCAGCACGCAACCCACTCCTTTGAAGCTCATAGTGTAAAAAAAAAAATTTAGGTCGTTCATTTTATTTTTTGTTTCCCCAGAGTTTTCTCTGAAGTGTTACACTAAAAATATGTCATTCTATTAATGTCTTTTTTATTCCCTTTTCCAATCCTCCAAAGCTTTAAAAGGTTTTACCTTTGTCAAGTGCAGAAAATTGCCTTGATTTCTTAAAGTGACAAAAATATGTCTGGCTGTTTGACAGGGCGTTCCCCCAACCTCCCAGGCAGACCCAGCAGACATTTGAGTCTCTGAGGCATCTCTGCAGAGGAGGCCCGGAGCAGGCTCCACAAGCTGCCACACATCTCTCTTGCTTTTGCTCAGAAACTTGATTTTCTCAGTTACGACCCAGTGTGGATGGGTCAGGAAATGGAAAGCACCCTGTTCTGAAATTAGTTAGGCAGCCCTGCGCTCAAGTGCCAGCTCCTGGGGTACTGGCTGAGTGACCTTGGGCAAGTATCTTCACTCCTCAGCTAACCCATTTGTAAACTGGGCATGATAATACCCGCATCATAGGATTGTTATGCGGATATGATGAGTTAGCTGTAAAGTGCCAGTGTGATGCCTGGTGTATAATTAATGCTCAGGGACTAGTTCCTGTGGTCATTATCTTTGGTCCAGATTCCATGGCAAACTCCCTATGTGGTCTGAATATCTAATCAAGCCACTACCCTTTGCTGCTCAGATTAGAGAGATTGGGCAGGGGCCAACGGAGTAGAGGGGACTTGAACCCCTGACAAATAAAGACCAATCAGAAAACCCAAGAAGGGAGAGGATCCTGGCTTCCAATGTTGGAAAGGTTGGCATTGTGTGGAAGAAGGGTAAGGCTTATTTTATTTGCCCCAAAGGAAAACTAGGATGAAAGAGTAGAAGCTGCAAGAAGACAGGTGTTAGGTGAATATCAGGGAGAAGGTTCTCACAGTCAGACGGCCGGAGAAGCCTGGGGTTGCCTGACGAGGCAGTGAGCTCTGTCTCCCCGGAGAAATGAAAGCAGAGATGGAATGAACACTTGTATAGTGTGTGTGTGTGTGTGTGTGTGTGTGTACTTTGTTGACCCGGTTTTTTCAATATTGTAGTAAAATATACATAAATTTACCATCTAAATCATTTTTAGGTGTACGGTTCAGTAATGTTAAATATATTCACAATGTTATGCAACCGTCTCCAGAACTCTTCGTCTTGCAAAACTGAAATTCTATGCCCATTAAACAACAGACTCCACATTCCTCATTCCCCTAGCCCCTGGCAACCACCATTCTCTCTGTTTCTATGAATTTAACTACTTTAAGTACTTCATACAAGTGGAATCATATAGTAATTTTCCTTTAGTGACTGGTTTATTTCACTTAGCATAACGTCGTCAAGATTCATCCATGTTGTTCCTTCCTTATTAAGGCTGATTAATATGCTATTGTATGCATGTACCACTTTTTGCTTATCCATTCGTCCATGGATGGATACTTGGATTGCTACCATCTTTTCACTATTGTGAATAATGCTGCTTGTCTACATGGGTAAACACATATCTCTTTGAGACTCTGCTTTTAATTATTTTTGGTATATACCTAGAAGTGGAATTGCTGGATCATATAGCTATTCTGTTTTTAGTTTTCCAAGGAACCACCATACTGTTTTCCATACTGGCTGGACCATTTTATATTCCTACCAACCATGTACAAGCATTCTCATTTATCTACACCCTTGTCAACTGGTTATTTTCTAATTTTTTGTTTGTTTGTTTGACAGTCAGCCTTAAGTGGTTGTCTTGACCCAGTTTTGACAAGTGGTTGTCTTGACCCTTGGCTAGAGCTTGGTCAGTTCTCCTTCTACAATAGCCAATACAGTTCACACCCTCAGCCGCTACCCACCTGCCTTAGTCACTCCAGGGTCAGGTGGCAGACAACTAGGAGCAGTCCTTATGCCCCAGAGCCTGGTGGAATTATTCAAACTGGCCAGTCCTAAACTGCATGCCCTGGCTTGCTCTTTCCTTTCCGTAGAAACCACAATAAAGGCCTTTGCCCCCAGCCCCTCCCTCTCTATCTTGTGACCGATTCCAGTGCTTTCCTTAGGTGGTCCTGTGTTCTTCACAGAGAACTGTGAGTATAATAAAAACCTTTAAATGTTCCAGCTCTCTCTCTCTTCATCTGCACGGTTGATAGGATGAAAATACCACTTCACGCAGATGTTGCAGAGGCTGCACCTGTTAAAGGACGACATCAGGGTTTCTCAAATGTGGCTGCATTGTAAAGTGCAGGTGACCAGTCCCCCACCCCCAGGTCTGATTCAATGGCATGAAGGCGTTTTAACCAGCTGATTGATTTTGACAAGGAGGCCCATGGATCTGCTCTCCTCCAAACCCAAGATTCTGTAATTATTAGGAGAAGAAAATAGAGAGAACTAAAGGAACAAAAATAGTCGTGTTAATTAGATCTATATAGAGCCGTAGTTTACACAGTGCTTTCATAGTCTCCCCCTCAGTACCAGAGCAGATTTATGGAGTGAATAATAGTATTATGCCACCTAATTTAGAAGGGAATCTAGAATACCCTCCCTTGAAAGGCCAGCTAGTGACAGGGTAAGTATTTAAACTCTGGTGAGTCTTTTTTCAAAGTCCAATATCTTTCTACCACAGAATAAGGAAACCAGCATTTAAGAAGCTGTCAGCATTACCATAAGGAAAAAAGAAGAACCCTGCTAAAAACCGAAACAAATATTCTCGATTTTAGCTTTCTCAGTCACTAGCTTGCTTGAATTTATTAAATACCTAGTTATCATTCCTTATTGACATGGGGGAGGGCAGCGAAGATGGGTCATGGATTTCAGGTGGGGCCAACCTCAAGGTCATTTCTAAAACACCGTGAGATCTTTGACCATGCCAGTGACCATATCTAGCCACTTGCCCCTTGGGAGTGCTGACTTTTTTCTTCATTCTGGTAAATCGAATCCATCAAAGGAAGCTGGAGCTTTGAGTGAAAACCAACTTCTTCCATGGCAAATTATTCATTTATTCAGGCAGTGATTCAGCAGCAGGTAGCAGATGCTGACTCTGTGCAAAGGGCTTGACTGTCTCGCTTCAGAGAAGTAGGAATGGAGTCAGAAATTGAGTCCTAGGCTCAAGGGAAAGGACAGATGCAAATTCACACAAACCCTCCTCCCCGAAGCCAATGCATGCGTGATGAACGGATGCGTAATTAAATTAATAAATGAAGTGTTATGTCGACCTTTGACTATCCATCTATATCCCTAATGCATCCACCCATTGGCGAACATGAGGAGGTGACTTATTCAAGCCTCTGCAGCATATACTGAGCACCTGCACAATGTCAGTGGCAGTGAGAAGGGCTCACATTAAGGGACTTGCATGATGTTCCCTAACTTGTAAGTGCCAGAGCCCAGGCGTGAGCCCCTGGAAGGTGAGTTCTATGAAGACAAGTGTTCAGCCTGGAACAGTGCCCCGAACAATATTAGTTAGAGCTAATCCAGGCAGGCGACTAACTCCATGCAGCTTTTTTCATTGAACTCACAGAGTAGGCATGTAAGTGGTCTTCTGTCTGGGTTAGGTAGAGCCAGAAGCTGAGGTCTGGCTGTAAATCATCACTGCAGATCCAAAAGACTCGGGTCGTAGACATTTCCTTATGCCAAAGAGCCTGGCACCAGGAGCTCCTAGACTTGATGAGAAATTCAAAACTAGAAGCATCTAAAGAATGCTCAGCGTAGCCCCCCGCCCCCCACCCGCTCTGGCCAGGGAGGACCCTCTGGCACAATTTTGATTTGAACGTCCCTGACATGACCTAATTTCACTGCTTTCATTCGCATGTTAAATGAAAATTCCAGAATGGGGGCCTATAGGGTGCTCCTCCCTCTCTGACAAGCACCTGGGACCCCTGGATGCTTGGGGTGGTGGTAGGAGGTGATACTTCTGTGGAACCCCTCATGGCCTTTACTTGAAGAAGCATTGGCTCAGAGCCAGCTTGTATGTATGTCCTCTGTGATGTGGGGGACATTTGTAGCTCACCCGAGGACCAGTTTGAATCCTGGTCCAATCATCTACCATGTGGTTTTAGAAAAGTCACGTAACCTCTGGGAGCCTCTGTTTCTTTATGGGAATAACAATACCGACGTCATAGGCTATGGTGAGAAGTCCATGAGATGTATCCTCAGTATTCAGTAATCAATTAAAGGTTAGATATTATTATAAGGTTTATAAATAACTGAACTTACTTTAGAAAGATGTTATGTTTTGTTTTTTTAGAAGCTTCCAGCCACACACCAGATCTGGAAGCAGGAGCTCAGGGTTCAAGGTCCCCTGCTGGCATTCTCTGACTCGGTGATTAATTTCCCAGCCTCTCAAAGCTTCAGTTTCCTCATCTCTGCTATGGGAACCATCCTAAGACCCACCACCCTGGCTTGTTGTAAGGAAGAAATGAAAAGCCTAGTGTGAAACGTACAGTATACGTTTAAAGCGCTTTGTGGTGTGCTGTTATTCGTGTAATAGCAAGAAGGATCCGAACCAAGCATCCTCCGTCCGCGGCCCTGACGGCCTGCTTTCCTGAGCATTACAGACTCATTCTCAGCTGCAGCATCCATTTGTATGCAAACAGTCATCGTGCAGTAGGCTCTCACTGCTGCGCCCACATGGAAGGTGCTAGCTGCAACCTCGTTTACATTATTAATTTGCTTACTAAACCTTTTCAAGTCAAGTTCGAGTAGAGGTGAGCTGGGAAGCAGCACATAGACAAGCCTGCGTTGCGAGGATGAGCCCCTGCAAGGCAAACTGGGCAGCTGGAGGGCCCGGTAGGTATATTGCTCATATAGAGCAAGAAAATTACTACGTTTGTGTCTCTGGCAGTTTTCATCCCAAACTCCAAAAAAAAGGGGGGGGGACTTTTTAAATTTTTATTTTTAAGAATTTTTTGTTGTTGTTTTCTTCACTGCTCAAGGTAATATCTAAATTACCACCTGTATTAGTTACCTAGGGCTGCTGTAACCATATGTCACTAATGGAGTGGCTTAAAACAATACAAATTTCTCCTCTCACAATGCTGGAGGACTGAAGTGTGAAATCACGGTGGGTAGGGCATGCTGTGCTCCCTCTGAAACCTGTAGGGGAGAATCCTTCCTGGCCTCTTGCTAGCTTCAGGTGATGGCCGGCACTCATTAGTGTTCCTTAGCTTGTAAATGCGTCACTCCAATCTCTGCCTCTGTCCTCAGATGGTCATCTTTCCCCCATGTGTCTCTGTCCTCTTTTAAGATCAGCAGTCATTGGATTAAGGGCCCACCCTATTCCAGCATGACCTCAGCTGAACGTAACTAATTACATCTGCAACAACCCCATGTCCAAATAAGGCCACGTTCCGAGGTACCAGGGATTAAGACTTCAACATATAGATCTTTTTTTTTTTTGGTGGGGAGGGGGGCACAATTCAATTTTAATATCACCTAATGTAGTTTTACTTCTTTGTTTATTGTCAGAATATAAGCTTCATGAGAGCAGGGATTCTATTTACTATTTCCCTAGTGTCTAGATCACAGTTTGGCACATAAAAGAACTCAAAAATGACTTCTTGATGAAAGAAGAACTCACAGTCTGGGGCTGAGGAATAAACATAAGGCTTTTGGGGGTGAGAAGATCTTAGGTTCATATTGCAGCCTCAGTACTCTCTTCTTGTGCTAGTTTCTTACCCTCTACAGCTCTGCTTCTTCGTTTCTACAAGAGACAGCAACATATCACAGCATTAGCATTCCATTGAACTGCTCTTAGGCTATAGCTGTATCTGGCTCCATGTGTATTGTCTACGTCATGTAACACCAATTCTCTAGCAACCAGTTTCACTTCTTTTCAACTTTTTGACCTTGAACAAAATGTATCCTCTCCCGAGTCTCAGTTTTCCAGTCTGGAGAATGGGGTTGAATAGCCTAAAAGCCCAGCCTAATCAAAGGATTGTTAGGAGGTCGAGCTAGGGCAATGTGTGTGAAAGCATTCTGGAACCTCACTAGATATAGGTTTCTTATTATCAATTTAAAGTTTCTCCTAATATCATTCAACATTTATGCCACCTCTTCATCAGGTTAAAAGAGCTTCATTTTCATTTATGTTAGTGATTCCTTTTTATGGATTATTTGACTAAAGCCCAGAGAGGTTAAGAAATTTGCATAAGATCACAGAGAAATTTGCAAGGCTAATGCTCAAAGCCTCCCAGCTCCTCTGCCTCCTTCACCTGCCCCCCTGTTCTCTGCCAGCCATGATCATATGGGGGACATCCAGGAATAAGGCCAGAAGTTTCATCCATTTATGTAAATATAGGAAAGGGTCTCTGGCAACCTCTAATTAGTGCATTGCACCTCCTCTTCCTCTTCTGTCCTGTAAGGTATCTTTTTATGGCTAAGGAAGCAGAGATGGAATCAAGCAGCCAGAGAAAAAGAACAGCAGGCTCTGCCTACCAGACACGAAGACATGGGCTGTGTGATTGGGTTTCCAGGTACCATATGGAAGTCCCTGATCCCTGTCACCTGTGGGCTCATCTGAGCCCAGTCCCTGAGCAAACATGACCCAGGGGACAGTATCACCAGGAAGAGTCCTACCAGCAGCTGTGATCTAGCCTCTGTTTTCTTACCCTGGGCCTGGGGCTCTAGTCCAGATATCTGCCTAGACTGTCTACCGCACTGCAGCCTCTCCTCCTGTTCCTTTTTTAGTTTGATGACCCAGGACACAAACCTGGAGAGGAACCGAGAGTCTTGAAAATCTTGTGGCCTTTGAAACCCAATGAACCTGAACTTGAATCTTAGTCAGTTTGCAGCTGTGTGATTTAAGAAAAATGCTCAATCTCTGTGCAGTTATTTTTCTCATCTGTAACCTGGAGATTAAAAAAGTATGAGAATTAAATGAGATAATGCATGAGTAGCACTTAGTTCTGGGCACAAAGTGAAAATTCAACAAACGCTTGCGACTTAGCTTTCCCGTCTCCACCGGAACCTGGGCCTGCCCTAGTTCACATCCGGTGGAGCAGCAGCCCTGCAAGTCCCCAGTCCCATCCCTGCCCCAGTGCTTCCTACACATCCTCTAAACATGCCCTGTCCATTCCCTCCCCCAGGCATTGGCTGAGGCCTTGGGGAAATGAAAGGGTTGCTCCTACCCGATTGTGAGCCTGGCTCTGTCACTGGGGACCTCTGCTTTGGGGCCCACCTCATCCTGGGTATCAGACTGCAATGAGTTGGACCCAAGTTTGGAAAGATCCCTAGGACTTTGCAACATGGGCTTCTGATATCTCCAGTTGCTGTCCTTCCAGAATCACTCTTTCTTTCTGGCCATTCTTGAGCACCTGGGTACCTCACCGTCCAAGCCAAGGGTTGTGGGATCACCTCCTTCCCATCCTAGTCATCAAGGAGAACATTTATTCCTCATTCAGTCATTCCACTATCTACTCATTAACAAACCTTTGTAGAGCATACGACATGCCAAGACCTGTGCTAGGTGCTGGGGAAGCAAAATGAACAACGTGGTCGCCAGACACCTGTGGGAGGAGAGGGATGATGGTGAGTGGTGGGAGTAGGGCCGGTGGAATGAGGAGGCTAAGCCCTCTGCTCCCCGTCAGGCCCGGCCCCTCCCTCAGCATCTCCAGCCCTCTGGCTGCTCTGACACAAGGAAGCTCGGCAGCCCAAGGGATGCTTGTTGGGCCCCTTCATTGCGACAAGGGGTGTAAACCACCACGAGTATTTATAAAACTTGGTTAAGAGATTATCCTAATGTGCATTTCAAGTCCATGGATGTCCCAAATTAGAGCTAGACTCTGTTTGTTCAAGAGCGATACTCCGTACACAAAGTGTTACAGAGCAAAGTGCTGTGTGGGTCCTAGGGGCTGTTGCCCCTTTAGGTTTTATTCAGGTCTGAAAATATTTGATGATTCTGACTCAGGCTCAAGGCACATTCACTGACGACAATTAATTATATTAAGTGTGATTGTGTAAAAGCTGTCATTTATTGAGCACTTACTCTATGGCAGGCACGAAGCGTGTATGTAGATTGGCTCCTTTGGTGCTCACAACAGCCCTATGAGGTAGGTAAAGTTCTCACCCTCTTGTTATCAATGGGGGAAATGAGGCACAGAGAACCTCTGGAACTTGCCCAATACCGATCGTCTGGCTAGAAACTGGCAGCCCAAGGATATGAACCCAGGAGTCTGGCTCCGGAGCCCACACTCTTAAACTGAGTATGTACTTGCATAGGCAGCTTACAAAGCTTAGTGTATTCAATCGTCAGCACAGTTCTTACAGATGAGGGAAAAAAGGTTAAGGGCTTACTCAGGACCCCCGAAGCAAGTATGTAGTGGGCTGTTGGGTGGGGATTTACGTGCAGGAGGCCTTTCTAGAGTTGTGTGCTTGCTTGCTACGTGATACGGCTTCATTAATGTGGCTTTTGCCCCAACCTCCCCCATAGCTGAAGCCTTCTGACATCCACTTTTGTTTTCTAGAACTAATTCCAGGGCTTATAGGACCTCCGGGCCCTAAAAATAAGTCAGTGTATTTCCTCACTTCCTCAATGCTAATGTCACTCCCCACTGGCCCCTCCTTTCACCTCTAGGATTTGCCATGGGTTCTACATTCTTAAAACATAACATTCCTTTATCACTTAAAATTATATTTTCCAAAGCACTTTCCATGTGATGATTCACTGGGTTCTCCAAATCATCTTATGAGGATGAGAAGGGTAGGAACTGATGACTGTTTCATACAGAGGAGGAAGCTGAGGGTCTGAAGGGTGGAGCTCTTCCCCGGTCATTCGTTGCTCATTAAACAGAGATGGGACTAGAACCTTAATCACCTATTTTCTTTAGCAACATTTTCCTCTTTATTTTCTCTGTATATGTCAGAAAAAAAAAAGATCTAACCTCAGGTTTCTGCCTCAGTTTTGCCCAATACTTGCAATCAGGATATTTTACGTTTCTCAAGGCCTTTATTAAAAATTAGGAAGAGAGAGTTGTTTATCATCTTCTAGACCAAACATACAAGGTGTGATCAAACAATATAGTGAATGTTTACATTAAAAAAATGTATTACAGTAAAAGACACATTGACATTAATCCCCCTCAAAATGTTCCCCCTCACTTTAAACACACTTATCCCACCATTCTTGCCACTTTCTGAAGCAGTTCTGGAAGTCCTCTTTCATGAGTGTCTTTAGTTGCGCTGTCATGGCTGCCTTGAGGTCCTGAATCATTTTGACTTTGGGGAAGAGCCAGAAGTCACATGGTGCCAGATCCGGTGAATAAGGTGGATGAGGACACACCATCATGTTTTTATTTGACAGAAATTGCCGTACCAGAAGCGATGTGTGACATGGAGCATTGTCACGATGGAGGACAATTTATGTCACACTTTAAAACATACCTTCTCTCAACCGTAGCTCACACCCGACTGACTGCACCAAACAAGTTGAAACTTGTCACACACTGTTACTAAGGTTCGAGGCACCACTTCCTGTATTGAAGATCCCTGCCTTTCCTTTGGATGCCACTCAGCAACAGCATTCACTGTATTGTTTGATCACAAAGGCTCCGTGTCACACATCGCTTCTGGTATGGAAATTTCTGTCCAATACAAACATTAGGGTGTGTCGTCATCCACCTTAATCACTGGATCTGGCACTGTGCGACTTCTGGCTCTTTCCCAAAGTCAAAATGACCATGAAAGGAAAACATTTTTGATTGATTCAGGACATCGAGGCAGCCACAACACAACTAAAGACACTTACGAAAGAGGACTTCCAGAACTACTTCAGAGAGTGGCAAGAAAAATGGGATAAGTGTGTTCAAAGCGAGGGGGGAGTATTTTGAGGGCAGTTAATGGCAATGTGTCTTTTACTGTAATAGTAATTTTTTAAAATTTAAACATTCACTGTATATTTTGATCACCCCTTGTACTCTTCCAGCTAGGAGGAGGGCCCTGAGCTAAACTGCTGTCGTTTCTTAAAAAGACTAATGTACCTCCCTTAATTCCTAGCACACTCTTGAAACACAATTTAAAAGAACTGGTCTGTACCCTTTCTATGCATTCTTACCCCATTTCTCAACTGCAGGGGTGCCATGCTCTGTGTAACTTATATGCAGTGAGTAGAAGACTGTGTACACAGACCTTGTTTTTCCCATTTGTGAACTGGTTGGTGAGAATGACGCCAGTGGCGGGGCCTGGATTGCATGATCAAGATCCTTCTCATCCTGTTGTCTAGTTACTATATAGTTCAGTTACGTAAAGCATATCTTCTTCTACACGTCTTCCCTCTCAGTTTGTGCTGGAATCCTCACCCCCACCCCCCAAATAAAAGTGTGGGATCTGTAACCAAGACATTGTGGCTCAGCATATATAGTTACCTAGTGAGGAGACAAACCAAATCGCTTAAATGGGAGTGGAAGTGAGGAAGAGGTCATTTCTAAGTAGAACGTAAAGTAATGAAAGAATATTCTTAGCTAAGAAAATGGATTGCATACCATGCTTGCCAACATTTATAAATCCCATTGCAATGACCATGTTTCTCATTAAGGATTGGCAGTGGCATGCTGGGAGCGGTACTGAACTTGGACTCAGAAACCCTGCATGCAAAGTTGCTGGTCCTACCCTTACTAGAACTGTTACCCTGGATAAAGTGACGATCTAAATCCCAAAGCTCTTGTCTATGAGGATTTTTTAAGAGAAAGAACTATGACTTTTCCTTTCTCTGAGCTCAGAGTGAGCACCGCGCCTGACGGGTGCTGGGAGTGAAATGTGTATTGCTGACTAGTGGTCAGCAATGCACGAAACAAGTGACCTGTATAAACTCCGGAGACTTGTTCAGAGATGAATGCTGATACGTTTGTTCTTTAATTTTCATCAGTATGGTGCTGTGTTCTGCTTTTTTTATTTGCTCTTGGAAGAAAGAAAAAAAGACAGACATAAAGGAAGAAGCAAAAAACGATGCCCAAGATTGAAGGCTCCAACATGAGCCTTTTATGTAAATGTAATCTGGAGCGAGCCTGACTCCCCCCTATGTTGTGACTCCACAGAATGAGGTGAACCAGCCCTACAACATGCTCTACTCTGACGAATAACCTCATCGGTGAGTTTCCACATTCCAGTGTTTCCCTGTGTGAAAAACCTTTCTAGAAGCGTTTCAAAAACAGTTTTAAAATAAATGCAAGAGGACACACAGTCAAAATCCTTTCAGGCTAGTGTTTTGTTAAAAACCCAAACTTATACAAATGAAAGAACTAGAAAGACAGCAGAAAAAAATGGCAAGAAAATAGCAGTATTTTATATATATAATATGTATATAGTAATTATATATAATATGTATATAATACTTGCTTATGCATATTATATATGTAGTATAATACATGTAATATATCTCTATATCTCTATATATCTACCTCTCTCTCTCTCGGTGTGCATATATATATATATATACACACATATACATAACATATATAGAGGTAAACAAAGCTAGGAAGTTAAGTGAGTTTCCCAGCTCACAAAGGTAAGTGGAAGAGTGAGCGTTTGGATCCATGTCTGCCTGACTCATGCATTAAGCACTGCATTACAGTTCTCCGATAGTATTGGATTCTATAGGTTTCTCACCTCCTTTTCTCTAGCACAGAAGAAGAGGCGTTTTCCCTGTTGGAGGCCTCCCTTCCCACCTACGCTCAACCCCTTCTTCTGTTGGCACCTTAGGAATTTCTCCCATCAAATATCTCCTCTCTCAGTGTTTTCTTTACCTCCTTCCTTCTCTGGTAGCTATTTCCTCTCAACCTATAGATCTGCTCAGGTGTCTTTCATCCTAAACAAACACAGGGAACATCCCCTTAGACATTTGCCTCCTTTAGCAGGTGCTCTCTGCCTCCTTCCCTTCTCGCCAAGATTCTTAACACTGCCCGTCCTGTGGAGCTCCCACTAGGTCCCCCACCCTTGTCATCCGGTTTCCATTGCACGGATCCCTGTGCTGGCTCTGGCCATGGCCTCTTAGGGCTACTGGCCGCCAGCCCCAGGGAGCATCCCCTGCCTCACCTTGCACTGACCCTCAGCCCTCCCTGCTTCTCAAACCCTCCAGACCCATAGCTTCTGGGGACACCACTGGCTTTTTAGTGTTCTTCCTCGCAGCCTGACTGACTTCTGCATGGATACCTCTTCCTTTATTTTTACTAATTGGCTCCTTTTCCGATGGCTCTTATCACGGGAGGTAGTCTCTCAGAATAACCTCATTCAGACATTGTTTCAACACCCACTCGTTTTCCTTTTTTTTTTTTTTCCTTAAAAATTCCGAAGTCTGTTTTCCTAGCCCTAAGCTGTAACTAGCCATCTGCTGGACAATCCCAGGTACATGACCCTCAGGCACTTGAGATTCAGCTCCCGGCTCCTTGCACGCACCACTCCGCCTCTCCCCAGCCCTCCTCTCTTCATTTCTGTTTCAGTGCAAAACAGCATCAGCCACCTGCAGGTCCAAGCCGGAGTCTGAAACCATCCCAGATTCCCCCCTCTCCCTTTCTTCACTGGCCTCACACAATCAGCCCTCCTAATATATCCCAACTTTGTCACCCCCTCTTCATGCCTACTGTAATGACCTCTTGTCTTTCCCAGATTATTATCATGAAACAATTTTCTTACCTCCCGTTTCACTAGGCCAATCCTTCCTCCATCCCTCCAGCGTCCCTCTAGGAATAAAGCATAAATGTGACGGCTTCCCTTCCCTATGTGAAATCCTTTAGAGCTCTCAATCACTTGCTCATTAGCCAGGAAAGCCCACCTGTGTCTTGTCTCGTCTCTAACTCTCCAGCCTCATCATTCACCGTGATTCTCCCGAAGAGTGACTTTCTCACGACAACAACCTGACAGAAGCATCCCGCACACAGAACTCTGGTTCACAAGGCCACGCCCTTGCCCACGCTGCTTCTTCTACCTGGAATGTTACCCCTCCTATCTGAAATGCTGTCATTGTCCAATACTTTTCTCAGCAATCCTTTTTTCCAGGAACCAGTCTTCCCCCAAAGGGGGTTAGAAGCCCATCCCTTCTACTCTGATAACATCAATGTTCCCCTCTACCACCACACCCAGTGTGCTGCATTGTAATTCTTTCTCTTCTTGGGTGTCTTCATGGACAGCAAGTTCACTGAAAGCCAGCAGGCTGCTGTGTTCAATTCTGGATCTCCTGTGTTTAGCAAGGTGCCTACCTTTAAGGGGTTGCTGAGTGAATTTTTGTTGCCCTCAAGTGGATTTGTGAAGTTAACCTTACAGTGGGGTTTTTAGAATGAAAACTGATCTGTGGCTGCACTTCAGTAGGGTCAAAAGAAGCTAAGCTCATTTTGCAATGTCCCAATGGTGAGAAAGACCTCACCCGCGTCCCCTTGGCTATGGCAGTGTCCATTGTGAAGCCAGAATACATTAAGAGCAGTGCTGCCCTGACTACTGAGTGCTGCTGGGGGAACACGGGAGGGAGTGCCAAGGAGAAGCTGTCCTCCCTAGAGAGGGATGTGAGTATCACACTGCTCACCATCTGTCTCACGTACGCTTTGTTTGAAGGTGTAACATGTTTTCTCTGCTAGTAGCAGTCATTCATTGCTAGTTCGAACTCCGCCTTAGAACGTGACCTCAGCATTTGGCCCCCTGGTTAATAATTAGAAGTGCCTGTTTCAAGTCTTAGGGAAAGAAGTTCCTTGAAATCACTTCTCTGCCACGTTTTGCCTATAAATTAATCCATCAAGAAGATGGCGTTTTCTCCCAAGTCTTCAGGGATTCACACCACTTATGCAAACTCCTGAAGGCTGGAGTCTGAGTTTAGATGACCTAATGAGTTCAGGAGCAGAGCTCTTTAAGTGGCAGGCCTACATTTGCATATAGAATGATGTTGGCGCAGGCAGCCCTGGGATTTCAGGTCTGTAGTTCCTTCAAGTGGCCTCTGTGTCCTCACACTAAGAGCAGGAAGCTCAAGTGGTATATTAAGTTGGCAGAACTCTGTTTGCTAGTAATTCTCCATTTTCCTTTTGTAGGAGATTCCTGTGACCCCACTCAGCCTCCTTGTAATACATTTAATCATTCATTCGTTTATCCATCCATCATTATTACTATCACGCACCTGCTCTGTGCCACAGGACCCGCAGTCACAAAAGGGCAGGGCTCTACCAAGGGAAGGGCTGGCATCCTGGCTCCATCCTCTGTCCTGGTAAGGCTTATAGGCCTCTAGTTCATGAAATGAGGACCAGATGGTAGAGAAAACAATCCATGTTTACTAAGCGGTGGAGATCAGGAACGGCAAATAGATAACACACTTTCTGGACTCATGTCCACTGTGCCCGTGGGAGGTAATGTTAGTGACGTGCAAGTTAAGACATATTTGCTGTCCTTACTGCAGGTGGAGGGAGTGTGACACGGTAGAGATGCATGGTCTTAGGGTAATCACAGCTAACCCTACAATGTTATATGACTTTGGACAAGACGTTTCACCCCTCTGGACTTCAGGTTCTTTACCTGTAAAGGGAGAAAAATGATATCTTACAGGGTTGTTCCTAAAGATTCTATGAAACAATGTATGTAAAGTACCTAGCACAGTGCTTGGTACCAAATAAGCACTTTATAAATGTTACTCACTTTCTCCTCTCCACCACAATTTTAGGCCATTTGAGGCATACGAAGATGACTAAGGCAAGATACTAAGGTATATGCTTTCAAACAGATTACTAGTTACTTACGTTAACAATAAAGGGCAGTCTGTATTAAACACTAAGCAAGTACTGTCCTGAGGGAGTTCAGAAAGAAAGTTGTGAGCAAGGGGAGTAAAGATAAAGCTATGGAGAGGAGCTAAAACAAATAAATGTAGATGAGATGGGTGGATGAATGGATGGATGGATGGGCAGATAGATAAATTGTCTATCTGTTTATCATCAGTCTGATGACAGACAGATGTAGTCAGGCAGGCAGACAGACAGACAGACAGACAGATGTGTGATAGAAGGACTCCTGTTATTATTAGGTGAATGAGAGGGATGGATGTTTAAATGGTTTGTCAAAAGGCCTAACGGCATGAATATTCAATGGAGAGTAATAAGTCTATACAGAAGGTATGCAGATATACTAAGAGAGACAGGGTTGAAACAGTGATTTAGCAGCATATGGTATAGAAGCAAAGGACCCTGTGCGTGAGCTATAACTAATCCGCTGCCCAGCCCAGGCAGGAGTCCGGCTTAGAGCAGCCCAGCAGTAGTGGCCTAACCTCGGTGAGAACTAAGAGCTTACCACTTCCCGTCCACCACTTTGCATGGCATGCAGTACCATTTACTGATAGTCTGCTCAGCACTGTGCTTTTTCTATACTCATTTGTTATCTCAAATCCTCTCAAGTGCCCTTGAGGAAAATATTAGCATCCTCATGTTATGGAAGAACTAACGGAGGTGCACAGATCTTATAGCTAATTAAGGGGCCCAGAATCTGCACCAGGTCTTTCGGCTCCAAAGCCTGCTGAGTCTGCTTAGTGTATTTCTTTCCATTGATGAGACAACTCCTTAAGTGTCAGTCTTGTTCAGCCTGAGACTTCTCCCCTTCAAAAGCCTTTCCTAGCAATAAAGAATGGCCCCTCCCACTTCCTAATGCCCACAGAACTCGCATTGATTTTTTTTTTTGTATCTGATGCTTATAACCATCCATTTTAAATCTCATTTCTGTTTAAATTCTGTGTCATAAATTCTTTCTTTGTTCTTTCTTTGAATTAGGAAGAATTATCAAAAAGCTAATAGAAATTTTAAAGACTTGCTCTTGCTCTCATCCATGCTGACCTGAAAAAAGGTCTATTATCTGTCCCGTTGCACAATCCAATATCTCCTCTCCAAAAGATGTATTAGTGTCTTTAGCTATTCAAGGGATCCAACTGACTGAGCG
Organism: Rhinolophus sinicus; assembly: GCF_036562045.2. Taxonomy (NCBI): domain Eukaryota; kingdom Metazoa; phylum Chordata; class Mammalia; order Chiroptera; family Rhinolophidae; genus Rhinolophus; species Rhinolophus sinicus. The sequence goes on along the minus strand of NC_133756.1, from coordinate 26,073,619 downwards.
TGGTTGGGTCATTGTAACTTGATTTATCACGCTCTCAAAGGTAGTTCTTGATGGACTCAGGGCCTGCTTGGGGACCGGCTAGGGAACCTTTCCAGGAGCTATACTATCTGACCTTCAGCTGAGAAGGCAGTGGATGATGTCATCATATTTGCTAAGCAAGCCTCCAGAGAGTAAATAGCCATTGGCGTGGAGGAACTTGAGACTATAGCCCATTGTTCATAACTTCCTTTACAGACCTCTGTTGTCAAGTCCTCAATCAGCCAAAAAATTCAGCAAATTTTTATTGCAGACCTTCTACATTTCAGACCTTATGGAAAACATTGAAAATGCAAAGCTAAGGCCCATTTCTTACACTGCAGGAACTCACAGTTGTAGGCAAAAAACAGACTATTTACCACCTACCTCTTATAGGTGGTGACCATCACTATTATAATGATCTGACCGGAGTGATGAAGGAACACAGCCAAAGCAGGCAGGTTCTCTATAACATCCACAATAGGAAGAATTATAACTTTCACATGCATGTCTCCTGCCACAGAGTCCTCAGTACTCCATAAAACAGTCCTTTTCTTTGGGGGGCGATGTAAGATACTGGTTAAGAGTATGGGCTCTAGAGCCAGCCCATCTGGGCATGTTCTTTAAGCTTTCTGTGTCTCATCATAAAATGGGGACATAATAGTACCTCTCTTACCGGCTATTATGAGGATTAAATAGATTAATGCACACACACTACTTAAAATAGAGGCTAGCATATTGTAAGCACGCATGTTAATATTAGCTACGGCTACGGTGAAAAAGAAATGCCAGAAAACCTCCATATACCAAGCTGCTTTGGTCTAATATCCATCCAGCAGACCCAGTGCCAAACCCTTTAGAGCAAACCCTAAACCAGACTCAAGCACTGCCCAAGAACATTCAGAGCTGGCTGGCTAAGTTCTTTTCAGAACTAAAAATCTGCTACTGACCCCTCATCTAATAATATAGTGATTATGTGGATGGTCCTAGTGAAAGCCTGGAAAACCCCAAAATAGGGTTTGCTTATAACTTTCCTGGGAAGGCATTGGATTTCATAAGTAAGAGACTAGATCTTTAGTGAACAAATTCTGTAAGCAAAAGCCTCTGTTAGCACAGGATGAATTGGAAAGATGGGTAAAAAATGGTTCCTTAGTGTGGGGTTTAGAACTTGAACGCTAATGTGTGATTTACATTTAAATCTCATCTCTGCCACCTTCTAGATGTGTGACCTTGAGAAAATAACTTGAATTCACTGAGCTTAAAATTCCTCATCTATAAAATGAGATGATAATAATAATACCTGTCACAGAGTGTGGTTGTGGGAAACAAATGACAAGATATTTTTTAAGTTGCTTGCCACAGAACCTAGAATATAATAAATACCAAGTTAATACTGAGTAATTGTTAATATCTCCTAAACTCACTGTCTGATGGGGAGGAAAAGATAAAGATGGAAGCATAAATAACTGATTATAACTGTTGTACACATAGCGAATCCCAGAAAAATGCAGATAGAAGACAAAGAGAGAGGAAGAAAAAACAAAAGCATTATACTTGAGGAGAGAATGTTGCATTACGTGGCTGCGGACAGAGGAATAAAAAGTTTTGTTTTCTATCATTCATTTAGTCATTCATTGAACAGTGTCTCTTGCATGCCAGCCACTGTACTAGAGCATACAGATTGACCGCTCATGGGGGAGGCAGAATTTCCAAAAGAAACAACAACAGTGAGGCAAGAGAATAAACAAAGTGTCCAAGAAAGAGTAAGAATGCTATCATGGGAGGGAAGTAAGGTGAATGGAGGCAGTAAAAGAATCAAACATCAGAAAGACTGAATGCGAGACAAAGGAATCTAGACTTTACTCTCTCTGCCAGTGGTTCTCAACTAGGGCGATTGTGCCCCCCAGGAGATACTTGGCAATGTGTGGAGACATTTTTGGTTGTCACAAATGGACGGCTGCTACTAGCATCTACTGGGTAGAGGCCAGAGATGCTGCTAAACACCCCACAATGCGCAGACAGCTGCCGACCAAAAAAAGTATTATCTGGTCTAAGATGCGATGGTGCTGCGTTCTATGCAGTTAGGGATGGAGTAGCTTTTAGGGCTGGGAGCAAGAAGATCAGCAATTAATCTGATTCTGCTGAAGGATGTATGGTTGTGGAAAATGCCAGTCAGGGAGACCAGGTAAGAGAGATGTGAACTGGTTTGGGAAGAGGTACTGATGAGGCATTGAGAGGAGATGGTCAATGTGAGAGACATTGCAGGGGAATAGCTACCTAACAACAGCACAGGACCAGCTGAAGCAAGACCAGGAAACACTGAGCACGTGACAGGAACTCAGGAAATAGCACTGTAGTTATATTTCCTTCCAGATGTTTTAAGATAAACTCTCCATCTTGGACAATTTTAGATTTACAGAACCATTGTACAGATAGTACTCAGACTCTCCATAGAGCCTTCACCAAGTTTCCCTCTAATGTTAACATCTCCCATAACCGTGGTGCATTTGTCAAAACTAAACTATAGACTTTATTTTGATTTCACCAGGTTTCTCACTCCTGTCCTTTTCCTGTTCCAGGATCCAACCCAGGACACCACATTGCATGTAGCTTCTGTGTATTTTTTCTGTGCATATTTGTTTGTTGGAAAATGAACGCATCCACAATGGTTAAAGTCAGCTCTTCTCTGGAGTTCTTCTGAGCAGACCCAAATGAAGTGAGATCTTGTGCTCTGGTAACATCAGCTGTGGGCTTTGCTCAAAGTTCTCAGTTGCTGCTCTCTTGGCAGGAAATCAACTCTGCAACTGATGCTTTATTCTGTAAATGGAATTACTAAATTAAGCCAAGCTGTAGCTTTAAAAGCTTTCCTTTTAGAAGAATTAAATAACTCGATTTAGGAGTATGAGATTCCAATTAAAAGAAGCTTCAAATTTCAGATGCTCTTAAAAAAAAAAAAAAGAAATTAAAAAACAAAATTAACCCATATTATCAAAACAGATTGTTGAGCCAGTCCAAACAATCCTCAGTACCTAACATGTGATTAGTGTTTCTGAGATAGCGCTCAGGTTCAACAACTATGATCTCTTCTGTCCTTGCCTTTTTGCTGTGGTCCCCCTCCCAGAGTCAGCTCAGAGAAGCCAGGGGTGGGTAACTGGCTGCCTCAGGACTTTGCCTTGATGCTCTCTCTTCCCTTTGCCTTCTCTGTCACTTATCCCATGCTTTCAGTTCTGGTTCTGCAGTTTCCTGCCTTCTTACTCCAAATCCTGAAACCCATCTCAGTTCCCTTTACTTGTTTTGTTTCTTTTTGTTTTTATGTAAAACTAGGTTATGAATATACATTTGTTGGAGAAAATTAGAACTTACAGATAAGCATAAAGGACAAAATGGAAATCACCTGTAATCTTATCACTATAAATATACTTACATTCTGTTTTCCAAACTACACATAAATACACATATATTTTCTCTAAATAGGCTCACATAGTGATAATAATATAATAACATGTAGCATTTGTGTGTGTGTCAAGTCAATTAATCCTCAACATGTCCCGTGAAGGGACAGTATTATTATGTTCATTTTACAGATGAGGAAACTAAGGCTCAGTGTAATGCTTTCCCAAACTCCACATGGCTGGGAAGTGGAGGAGCTGGGATTGGGACGTTTAGGCTTCAGAACCTGTGCTGCTAACCACAATGCTAGATCCCACACTACATATTAGTGTCGCCTCCTTCCTATTTAAAACAAGTGATGGGCATCTTTCTAGGTCAACACATATATTCTCCTTGTAAGTATTTTTCATGTGTCCAGTTGCATGCACAATGCCTCAGCAAGCATCCTTAACCATAAATCATATGATCCAACTTACATCATTCATTCAGTCTTCTCTTGTTTTCATGACTTCTTTGGTCATTTTCACTTCCACTTCTCAGTCTTGTCACTTTCTTCCTCTCTCCCTATACCCTCCCCTGACTTCACACACACACACACACACACACACACGCTTACTCCCTTCTAGTCAGCTCTCAGCCTGGTCCATTCCTTGGTTGAAAAACCCATAGCACTCCTAGTGATACACCTCCTCTGCGTTATACTCGCATCAGTCGTTCCATGGGTGGAGAATGATGACTTTTCTATGGAGGCTTTACTGGGGCGTCTTCATCCAGGTTTATACAAATATTCATACAACAAATATTTATTAGATGTTCATTATTTACAAAGTATTCTGAGGACACAAAAGAATAGCTTTTCTCCTCCAGAAGTCCTAGTGAATGACCGAGACAAGTAGAACCAACCAGAATATAAACTGTTAGTAAAATGAAGGTACGAATTGTGATTGGAAGGCTTGATGCAGGTTTCCAGAGGAGGTGACCAAATGTCCAATCATTATGTACTTGTTCTGTCTTCAGTGGATGGTCTGACAGGTGGCATCACCCAGGAGCTGGGGCCATGAGCCCAACAACATTTGAAGGGGAACAACAGTAGGGTGACCAACCTTACGGGCTTGCCCAGGACTGAATAGGGTTCCCACGACATGGAACTTTCATTGCTAAAACCAGAAAGCCCCAGGAAAACTGAGATAAGTTAATCACCCTAAATAGCAGTGTACAACACAGATAAAACATATTGTTCGTAGAGCGCTCACATCCTAGAGAAGAGAGACAGATTATAAACTAGTAAAGGAATAAAAGATGTGCTGTCAGGTGGCTGAGTGCAATGGAGAAAATAAGGCAGAGTAAGTGGGTGCAGAGAGATTGCAGTGCTAGATCTTGGGGAGTGGTCAACATTAGATTGAGTCGTTGGGGAAGGACTTCGATCAATTGTCATTTAAGCAGAGACATGAATGTAGGGGGAGAGAGAGAGAGAGAATCGTGGGGCTACCCGGGAGAAAACACTGCAGGTGAGGGCAGCTCAAGCATAGCGTGGGAGGGGGCAGAGAACAGGCAGTGGGGCGAGAGGGGAAGCCGGGAACCAGATCTCACCGAGCCTTGTGCGTTGTGGGAAGTCCCTTGGATTTCATTCCGAGAGAGAGAGAGAGAGAATGCTGGAAGTTTTGAGGAGAAAAGTCATATCATTTGATATATGTTTTATAAAGACCACTCTGGCGGCTCTGTGGGAACAGAGTGTAGGGGGACCAGGGTGGAAGCTTGAAGACTTTAGGAGGCTATTGCAATAATCCAGGAGGAGGACAAAATATGGATCAAAGTGCAAAAGCCTCAGACAAACTGAGGCTTAACATCAACTGAGTTATCACCAGTGCAAAGTACCTAATTTCAGTTAGCCTTTAATCTTCTTACCTATGAAGGAGGGATAACGAATTATAAGAGTTAAATGAAATAACGTGTGTGGAAGTGACTAGCAAAGTGCCTACGGTTCTATTATGAAAATACTGGACTGCCGTAAGAATTAAAATGTTACATCACTAATCTGATTCTTAAGGCCAGTGACTAGCCACATACAAATCTGAGTGATGACTTAGACAGAAATGCATATTCCCAAGCATTGGTTGCATTCTTCCATAGCTTTGTTAGTGTATGTATATACTTTTCTTATTGCAATAAAAAACATTAACAATTTCCTAAACATACTTATTGTTGTGCTACTGTACGAGTATCTTTGCTCCTATGCTTTCCTCTCCTCAGAAATGCCAATTCCTTCTCCTCGCAATCCTTTTTCACTTGGCCCAGATCCAAATTCCCCTTCCCTGGGGAACATTCCCTAGGTCTTGTACACAGAGTCACTTGCTGCTTTCTCATTATTTTCTTGCATGTAGTTCTAACTCTAGTATATATTACAGCCTTTTATGATAGTTTGTTTATATGCCTATTTTTCTAATAAGAAAAGTAGAGGACAGGAACAGTGTTTACTTCATCTTGAGTCTTAAAAGGGTATGCCACTCAGTGCATAGCTCAATCCCTGATATACAGCAGGAGCTTAAGAAATTCCTAGTGAATTAGCCTTGAAATAGTATTATCTTGATCCCTGCGATACCACTAAGGGAAAAAGGAACCGTATGCCGTACGGGAAAGAGCAGGTTTGAAGTTAGACACCTGAGAACAAAACTAGGGTCTGACATTTACTAAGCTTTGTGGTCTTGCCTAAATGAGTTCGTCTGTCTGGGTCTGTTTTTTCATCTCTGAGAAGCATATCAGTCATCTATGGCTGTGTAGCAAATTACTCTGAAATTCAGTATTAAACAACAATCCTTGATGATTTCACGCAGTTCCTGAGGCTTAGGAATCCCGGGGACGCTTAGCTGGGTGGTTCCGATATAGGGGCTCTCAAGCTGCAGGAAAGATGTTAGCCGGGCCTGTTGTCACTTGAAAGCTTGACTAGAGCGGAGGATCTGCTTCCAGCCTCACTCCCAGGGTTGTTGGCAGGAGGTTTTAGTTCCTCTCCATGTGGCCATCATCACAAGGTTGCTCTGGACATGGCAGCTGGCTTTCCCCCAGAGGAAGTAATCTGAGGGAGAGACAGAGACAGAGATGGAAGCTGCAGGGCTTTTATAACCTAATCTCAGAAGTAACATGGTATCTCTTCTGCCACATCCTATTGTCACACAGACCAACCCTGATACCCTGTGGGAGAGGATTAGATAGGGGATGGGAATACTAGGAGGCGGGCATCACTGGGGGCCATCTTGGAGGGTTACTTATCACAAACAGGGATAAGATTTAGGCCACAACTATGGAGAATGAAACTCTAGGTGTTCGTAGCTTCTCCTGCTTAAGGGACTCTGATGGTCTCCCATTACGCCCAGAAAAACCCACAGCCTCTGGACAGGAACACAAAGCAATCCTGTATAAAACTATTTACTGTCTAGTTGTAAAGCGTCATCCTCCTCCTCCCTTCTTTGTTCTTTAAGCTTCAGCTCTATCAAATTGTTTGGCCTCCTGACTTTTGTCCATGAGGTTTCCTCTCCTTACAATGCCCGTAATTCACTGTGTCCCCCTAGTAAGCTCTTTCTGCTTTCAGCTATGCTTACATCTTGTGTCGCGCTGAAGGCTCCTTTCCTCACCGCTCCAGGTGGTGTCCTGAAGGGGTACCCCACGTCAGGACCTGGTAACAAGCTCTTCTGCACACTGGCTCAGAATGAACCACACCATACAGCACAAGAAGCATTTCCCTTTTGGGTTTGACTCAAATTTATGATTTGGCTTTGGTCTCTACTGAGTGACATCAGGAGAAAGGAAAAGATCTACCCTTTATTAAACTCTCAGAGAGCCAGCTGCTGCCTCAGGCACTTTCTCAGACATTGACTTATTTAGTCACATACATTTTTCCATTTGGGTAAATGATTGCACCTCCATGGATTTTAGTGAACTCATTAGTAATATGAAAATATGTGCCACATATGCCCTGGACACTTCCACTCATCTGTGCCTTGCACACAGCCTCCCCTGCCTTGGGATGCTCTCTACTCCTTCTCCATGTGTCCATTCTCACACAGCTCCCTGGGATCTCATCCCATCTCTACTCTTTAAGAGCTGGGTGACCTTAGGAAAGTTACTTAACTTCTCTGAGGTCAGAAAATAGTACCTAACAACCATCACTGGTGCCGTGGGGAGTGCTTAATTAGGTTGTGGTTGCCAGGGTACCTAGAAGAATATCTGGCACCTCACAGGGGTCCATAAATGTTGATTCCCTTTCTTTCCAGACCAAAGAAAACATAGACCTAAATGCCACCCCACACCCTTCACCCCAAACCCATTCTATTACATCTTTCTTCCCCCATCAAGGTGTCTACTTTAAAACAATGGGAGCACATGTCTCATAAGCACAAGTGTTGCGGAGAGGAGAAGGGTAGGATGGCATCAGGCCCTACAGTCCTGGAGGTGCATCTCACAAAGCCACCCTTGTTGCAATGACACTGCAAAGAAGAGTCTTGTCAAACTTCTCTGAGTCTCAGTTTCTCTATCCACAAAATGGGAAAAATAAAATCTGCCAGAGTGGATTATATGCAGTACTACCATGATTTAAGAAGAGTCCCTAGGCCGGGACTTGGCTCATAGCAGATGTTCAATAAATACTCTAAGCCCTTTCTAGGACACATACGTTCCACTTATTCTTGTCAACAGTTTGGGCCTCTGAGTTTTGCACAGCCACCACCATGGCCACCTAAATGTGTCATTTATTAGGGTACAACCTCACTAATTAGGTTCTACTCTGGAAAATTAATTAGGCCTGGGTCTCATCTGTTTGGATTTATGTTAGCTATACTCTTTCCTATCTCTGGAAGAGCTAGGCTCCCCTGTCAGTGAGTCCAGGCTCACCATGAAGATAGAATTTCTTCTCATCACTCACCTCACGCACTGTTTCCCCAAAAATAAGACCTAGCCAGACAATCAGCTCTAATGCATCTTTTGGAGCAAAAATTAATATAAGACCCAGGTCTTATTTTATTATAAGACCGGGTATAATATAATATAATATAATATAATATAATATAATATAATATAATATAATATAATATAGTATACTACTAGATCTTATATTAATTTTTGCTCCAAAAGACACACTAGAGCTGATTGTCTGGCTAGGTCTTATTTTCAGGGAAGCACGGTAGCTCCATTATGTATGTACAAGTTGGAGATAATCTTTGGCCTTTTTTAATTACATTTATTTGTATTGTCTTCTGTAATCCTATCATATTTTCAATTACCCACTCATTCATTTGGAAGTAGATTTCCCTCCTTTGGCAGGAAAAAAAAAACCAAGTAATTTTACAAAGTAGCTCAAAGGTTTCTGTTCCAATCAGAATCATTCAGTTCAGCATTCTGTCCTCTGGTTTCTTGGAGAATTTATAGAAGAAAGGTAATTTCTTAGTTAACAAAAGATACCCACTCTTCTCCTTTCCTTGTCAGTTAGTTATACACAGAGTGACTCAAAATAATTTGAAATCATATATTATTATTTTTGCTACAGCTTTGAATGGTAGCAGGAAATAGTCTTTATAAAATAAGTGCTTGAATCAGCTACTTTATTCTTTCAGTACTACAATTGAATCCCCTATTCCAAATCTAGAAAACCAGCCTCCTCCTGTTTTAGATTGTGTTATTTTAAGGCTTTGCAGTGATTTTTATTCATTTGTTTGTTTTTCCAATTCATCTAAATCATCCAAGGCAACAATGGGGTGGTGAAATATTCATTCTGAAATATCTTTGAAGAGAATCAGCCTTCTGGTTGTTAATTAGACATAGTCTGTACAGGCTGAGTCGATGTTGGGTTCCCAGGGACTGCCCCCAAGAAAGCTCACGTTTCCCTTGAAGCAGTTGAGAAGAGTTCAGGTGACGTCTGAGGACCAACATGGGGATGGGGGTGGGGGGGGTGGTTGGAAGGTTTCAGAGGAAGGAAGGTATCACAATTGAAATGCTAAGGCTGCAATTTTGAAGCAAGGCCTTAGCAAAGGCATCCTCCCACCTTGTTCCCTGCTGTATCATGAACACACAGCTGATTACCTGCCCAGGACAGATGCTCCTTAGGTCTTTGTGGTGGAAGGTGGGTCCAAAGGAATCCCATAGTCATAGCAAATGTGGAACTTGCATCATTTTTCTGGTCTGTCCTAGATGAGTGATATGAGGTCAGAGAGGGCAAGTTACACTCCCGAGGCAGCGAGCGGCAGGACTCGGCCTACAGCACAGAGCTGCCCTGGCCCAGGGCTCTGAGCACTGAACAGGCTGCTCTCTGTCCTAGTGTGCTGAGTAATGGGACTTGCGCTTAAGCGAGAGGAGACGGCTGAGGGTAAATGCAGCCCCAAGTTTTCGTTTTCATCAGCTCTTTCTTCTCTGCAGCTTGCATTTCTTTAGAATACAAGGGGGTGGTGAGGATAGTGGAGTCATGGGAGACTGAGAAGGCCTGGTTCTCACTGCTGGACAGAACTCCAGGGAGGCAGGAAGCTGGGAATGCCAGCTTCTCAGAAAAGGTACATGGGGCCAAAGAATGCACAGCATAAAAGCCACAGGTAGAAACAGGAGCCAAGTCAGGACAGAAACGCCACTGCCCATATGTTTATTGATAAGGGATGAAATGGGCTCCCCTCATTCAGTTACATTCCTGGGGCCCCTACATAGGCCTCAGGATACACGAGATATGGTGACCAAGGAGGTGCCTTCAGGGAGCTCCCAGTCTAATGAAGGAACCAGAGCAGTGCATGGAAACTACAAGGTATGTGATGAGGGCTGAGGTAGAGTAATGGCTTCCATCCTTGGCTGCACTTGAGAATCCTGGGAGCTTTTTGGGAAAATAAAAAAAAAAAAAAGGAATGCCTGGGATCTACCCAGACCAGTTGAATCCAACTCTTAAAGCTGGGAAGTTACATGTTTTCCAGTCTCCGCAGGTGATTCTGATACACAGGGAGGGTTGGGCATCACTGCTATAGAGAGAGGCTCAGAGTAACATGGGGACCATCATCTCAGTCTGGGATGACTGTAGCTACTAAATAACCCCAGAGAACGTCATAAAAATAGGTCCTAGGACCCCACAAAGCTACTGAATCAGAATTGACAGAGAATGGAGACTTGGAATCTGTTTTGGAAAAGTTCCTAAGATGGTTTAGATGACCAGGTAGGCTGAGGAAGCACTCTGCTAGAGCGGCTGTCAAATAGAAATATAATGTGAGCCATTGTGTAATTCTACATGCTCTGGTAGTCACATTTTGAAAAGTAAAAAGAAATAAGATCATTTTTAATAACGTATTTTATTTAATACAGTGTGTCCAAATATTATCATTTCTAAAAAAGGATTGCTTGCCTATGTTACATTCTTTTTTTTTTTTTCCATACTTAGTCTTTGAAATCTGGTGTGTATTTGACACTTACGCGTCCAGATTACACTGCCCACTTGGCAAGACTATATATGGTTTATCTCTGCATCGCCAGCACCTAGGGCCAGGCCTGGTCTGGGTCACTACGTTCCAAAGGATGGAAACCAGGTGAACAGAGGCATGGAGGTGGAGAACAATGTGATGGCAGAGCCTGGGAAGGGGAGTAGAAAGGGGGAGGCCAGTAGTCAGAGACTGAGGCTAGGGAGGGAGGTGGGGCCCCCACCCCAGAAGGGGAGGCCTTGGGAGGAACTTGGCTCTCCTCAATTCTGACCAGTCCTCTTCTCATGCCCTCTGGCTGGATAGTTCCTCTGTCTTAGGAACCCATCAACCGGCTTTAAGAGTAAGTGTAAAGGGCTTCAGACTCACTCAATTATTTCTTTCTCTGGGAGAACAGAGATCTAGGGCCTCCAGGATATATTGCTAGGTTTATTGGTTCACTGAGCCATACCTCAGGGCAGGCGGACTCTGGGGGCTTCTTTTTGATGGGGACCAGAGAAGTAATTAGGGAGGACTTTGCTAACACTGAGAATCTGGTAAGCATATGCTTTTCCAGTTTAATTTTAACTTTAGGTTTTATCAGGGTCCTTAGAAGCCTTGCTGTGGGCGCAGTAGATACATTTTAAGAAAATAATAAAACAGATTTGAATGATCCCATCTGTCAGAATTCTTTTACGCAAATCTGTCCTGCTTTCCTGGCACTCACAGACTCACAAAGTTTGTTATGGATTGGTTGAAGGATTTGTCACCGGCTCTCATCAAATTCAGAGACCAATGTTCCAATCAGGGTCTCGGTCATGTATTTTGTGATACACTGAGACATGGAACCATTAACTACAGTGCTGGAGCATAGCAGGGGAGATTGAAGTAAGACCACCGTCAAGAGTGGAGCTGGTGCTTGGTGATCAAAGGTGCACAGACCAAGTTGTTTACAATGGGAAGTTCAGTCTAGCACACAGACTGCAGAGCTGGACAGCAACTACTCAGCCACAGGTTACCCAGCCAGGGTGCAGTGGGCTGCAGAGTTTTCAGCAGTACCTAAGGGGAGCCAGGGGTAGCTTGAGTCTTCTCACTCCTAAGTCAAGCAGAGCAGACCCATTTTCACCAGTTTTATCTTTTGAATTTCATCACAAGATTGTATTTTAAATTAATAAGAGGGCTCCATTACACCCCCCAAACCTGGAACAAACCACTTAGGAAGACAACAGGTAGCATCATAGCTAAGCGTTTCATGAAGAATGTCCAACAGCATCTAATAGTGGAATCCCATTAAGATGCTGTTGGACAAAAGGTTCTGCGTTGCTAACTTCAGGCAACCAGGTAGTAGGTAGCATGAGGGATCTAGATCATTTATTAGGTCATGATTCAGCCATTCATTCCACAAATATTTAATTTCCACCTGTTGTACCCTAGATATGATACTAGACACTGGAAATATAGCTGTGAATAAAGTAGATATGTTCCTTGACTTCATGTTATTTATATTATTATAGAGAAGACAGACAATAAACATGAACATAAATACATAAATATAGTTATTATATCCCGAGATCAGGAAATAATGCAGTGACAGAAATAATGGGCGAGGAGGGCCACTTTAGAAAGGGTGGTTAGGAAAGGCTTTGCTTAGGAGGTGCCCTTCAGCTGAACCCAGAAGGATTTAAAGAAGCCAGCTGTGCAGAGAGCTGGGGGAAACAGCATTCCAGGCAGGGAGCACAGTTGGTGCAAGTAGCTGTGTCAGGGTCTTAGATTATTGGGGAAATTGAGAAGACGGGGAAAGGCCTGAACTGAGAGTGTTTGTGTAGGAATACAGAGAGGAGCTAGGTCGCACAAGGCCTTGCAGACGAAAGTATCCTCTAACTCCAATAAGAAGCCATTAAGAAGTTTTAGGAAGTCAGTCAAGTTATCTCATTCACATGTTTCAAAGGCGACTTCCTTGAGCAGATGGCTTTAGGAGGAGGACAAAGTCAAGGACAATGGCACGGGCAAGCAGAGCCTTTTCCCAGAGGCTGGTAGGCAGGTTATCGAGCCAGACACTCTGGAAACGAGGAAGACAACAGGATCCCCATCCATAGAACCAGGACCCCAGGTGAAGCACAAGGAAAAGTCTCCACTACCGGGAACCAGCACACGGGAGAGCTCTTCATTATGAGCCAGGGAGCCTGACGCCCACGGTCAAATGTGGCTGACGCCACGTCAAGCCTCTACCTCAGGGCACAATTCATCCAGTAACCTGGAGTGGGGTTGAGCTGACGGGTCAAGTTGTTTGAAGCCCTGAGGAGACAGGGTCTGCAGGGCGAGGAGGAGGCCGGCCCGGCCTTTGGAACAGAGTGCTGCGACATGCTTTACTCCACCTTGAGAGTGACTCCATGCTGGCAGCCTACACAGACTCACATCAAATCCACTTTCCCCACAAATTGCATCCACATTTTTGCAATTTGGTGTGTATTGATTTTCTCCGAGGGACCTCTTGTTGAGTTATTTAACTGCCACCATTGCAAAGGGCAGCAAGTAATTTTCAGTGCAGACCCACTTCTTCTGAGGAACTCCAATCCAGGCCAGTCAGTCCTATAATTTCATTTCAGAGCACTGCTGGATGATTATATTATCCAAATCTGGGCATTATTGCAGAATGAATGGTTCGACCATAAGGACAGAAAGAGCATTAGATCTTCTTCTCCATCTCAAAATAACATATCAAGCAGGAGTGAACTAACATGGAGCAGTACCCAGGAGGAAAGGAAACTGACGGAGGCATTCTTTATGTTTCTCCTTTGGAGCAAATATGTGCTGGCCAGTCTCCTTAATATTTACCATAGAATTGGGTCCCCTGGTTTTATGTTGGCATTCCTCAAACCGTTTGACAATTCTCAGAGAGGTCATGTGAAGCATTAGAGTCATGTCTGGAGCTGTATTTGCTCTGGCGCTGTTGTTGAAAATAATGGTCATTCATTCCTTCCCTCCTCTCTCCACACCATCATATAAAACCCCACCCATCAGAGGATCTACTGGGATTCCTATTCTTCCCTCCTTTAAAACTGGTACTGAGGTGTTTTTTTTTATTATTGGACATGCATCCTTCTTCACTTTGGCTGCCAGGAAGCAGGTACATAGATAGGTAAATAGATAAATGATGGACAGATAGGAAGGATACATATTTTTTGAAGCTCAGGCATAACCATCATATGACCATTGTGCTTTGTATATATAATATATATAATTTCTTTTTATACCTATTCTGAATTGTCTATTTCTGTTTTCTATTTATACTCATACATTCCTGGTCCCAATTATTTACCTCATTCTACTGTATCATTATTTTACTGTAAATGTTTAACTCATCCAAAAATTTTTTTCAGAAAGTAATAAGATATAAATAGGCAATAATTCAATCTTCCTGCCTTCATTCAGAAAATATTATGCCAGGTGTCATAGGGGCATAGTTTGTATGTAAGAATCCACTGATGCTGAATGAGAAGCATAGTGAATACTGAGGTTTCAACACAAGGAGGGAAATCCGACTTTTAATATATTTCGGGGGGCTGGCCTGGTGGCTCAGGAGGCTGGAGCTCCGTGCTCTTAATGCCAAAGGCTGCTGGTTCGATTCCCACATGGGCCAGTGGGCTCTCAACCACAAGGTTGCCAGTTCTACTCCCGCAAGGGATGGTGGGCTGCGTCCTCTGCAACTAACAAGGGCAACTGGACTTGGAGCTGAGCTGTGCCATATATATATATATATATATATATATATATATATATATATATATATATACACACACACATATACATACACATACATATATATATATATATATGGTTTGGGGCAATGGACCTATAGTGTAGATTGGACAGAGGATGGGGGTACCACATTGACAAGATATAAATATGTTAGGGGAGGCAGTGTGGTGATGATATATGCCATTATATTATAAACTCTTGGAAAATTCACTGTGCTCTGGGGCAAAAGCATTTTTATATCATAAAAGATAAGTCGATCTCAGAAAACCTGGGTTAGAATCACAGCTCTGTCCCTTATAAACTGTGGATACATTTTTGGCAAGTTATTGGACATCTTATGCTCTCAGTTTCCTTCTCTGTCAAACAGGGATAATGGTAGATATTTCTGGATGGTGTTATTATGAGGATTAAGTGAATTAATACTATACATAAAGTGGTAACAGCAATGAATGGTACATAGTAAACATTCAACAAATGTTTACTGTTATTATTCTCTTGCTAGGCAGTACATATATTCATGTTATCTTATTTTTCCCTCACAAATGTAGGAAGAGGACATCTTTATTCTCCCCTTAAAATGAGGCTCAGAGAAGTGAGTTGCCCAAGTACCAGAGTCAGAAAGCATGGAGCCGGCACAGAGCTGTTTGACTCCAAAGGTCATGCTGCTCCCCCTTTGCTATACCTAACACATCCAACATGATGGAGTAAACAGGAAACCTCTGACCGATGCAAGCCACAGGCTGGATAGAAGCAAGTTATGGTAGTGATTCATTCATTCAGAGATGATCTGTACGGGCTTTACTTTGGGCCAGTCACATGGCAAACACAGTTAAGGCTCCTTGCAGGCTCTGACATCAGGTGACTTCTAAACTAATAGGAAAGACAGGTAATCCAAATAGAGTGCAGTGTGGAAAATGCCAGATAAGGTATATACAATGACATAAAAGAATAAAGGGAAAGGGCATCTAATCCAACCTAGTAGAGTTGAAATCTAGATGACTATCTGTCCAGAATACTTTCCACTATCCTACCAGCCCTTCATTAGAGAAGTTGTGTTTTTGCAATAAGACTGCAGAACAAGAATTCTGTGCATTGAAGAATCTCCACCCCCCATGCCACTATCACTCCTCCTCACCAACCCTATCCCTAACCCAGAGAACAAACATAACTGCTTAAGGGGAATGTTACCAGACCCTCGCTGATAATCACATTAAACCCCGATGGCTCACAAAAGCCCAACCTTTTTTCCTTTTCCCTTTTTTTATTTCTTTTCTTATGGAGGGTGCAGGTCACAGTCGCCAATGTGGGGATCAAACCAGCAACCTTGGTATTACTAGCACCACACTCCAATCAACTGAGCTAACCTCAACCCTTAAATTATTAGGGATTTTGAAAGCCTCTTGTTAAATAGTCATTATTTAAAACAAAAAAATTTATATGAAACTACATTTAAATAAACTGTATTAAAAACAAACCTAATGAATATTCAAAATTCAAAATGCATCACTTCCTTGTTTTTCTACTACATTTACTACAATCTACCGTGTTTCCCTGAAAATAAGACCTAGCCAGACCATCAGCTCTAATGCGTCTTTTGGAGCAAACATTAATATAAGATCCAGTATTATATTATATATAATATTATATTATAATATAATAGTATATACTATTATATTATACCATATTATATTATATTATATTATATTATATTATATTATATTATAATATTATATTATATTATATTAGACCCAGTCTTATAGCAAAATAAGCCTGGGTCTTACATTAATGTTTGCTCCAAAAGACGCATTAGAGCTGATTGTCTGGCTAGGTCTTATTTTCAGGGAAACACAGTATATGCACTTGGGGTTGTTTATGTGTATTGGATGCATCAGGTTGGAAATCTTGTATAACGGTGTGCTATGCACATCCCTTCCCAACTCCACTTTTAGTGACAGCATGTTGGTAGCATGGAATTGGCCATGGTGAGATGCTTTACACCACAGAAATAAACAAATGCTACAAATCAGGGCTTTATTATTATTTATTTTTTTCATAGAACTGGTTGTTAAGCATTTACCCATACATCACTGACCATCATCCCACTTCTTCTTCCCTGAAGTTTTCTTCCTCGCCCACCCCTCCCCCTGCCCCGCACACACTTCATTTAACACCCACTTCATTTTTTCTCCTTCAGTTTGTTCACTCCATGCCACTTGGGCTCCCTGATTGGTCTATACTTTTACATTTCAATCCTCTTTATTTCCCTGATCACATCCCACTTCCCTTCCTTCCTCACACAGAACTTCTGTAGCCTAGCATATTTTCTGCCTAGTCCTGGTACTTGATTTGCCAATTAATAAACTCCCTTTCATTTAAGGAAGCCTCCCATCACCTAACTTACTAGCCTTGGACCTGGGCCAGGTCTGTGCCTTTGCTGTTCCCTGTTACCAGCGCACTCTCCTTGGTACTCTTTTGTGCTTTTTAATGTCTTCCTTGAATTATTTAATTGCATTGCAGTACACTAAACATTTGAAAAGAATTTGAGCATATGCTGCCAGTCTCTCTCTTAATGAACATTCTGGATGTCATTGTTTGCCAAGATAGTCATTCATTGGGTAGGAATTGGGAGGTTGAATGAAGAAATAAAAATACATATTTTTCTTGAGCTCTTCATGTTACAACTGCTTGTTTCCACAAGTAATATATCTGTCTCTCTCCAGGTAGTAATATGTGGACCATTTCCCCAAAGATAGAAGAGGTTAACTGAATGCCTCTCCACAAATACCATATTTAATTTCTTGCCATTACCTTCTATCATGTGGTAAAGAATGGAAGATTCTACTGGTTCCATTGGCAGCTGAATTTCCACAGATCCTTTCCCCTAAAGGTGTAGATGGCACACATTCTGTCCATAATATCTATATTGGTGCATATGCCCAACATGATAATATACATCATGGAGCCTAGGGGGAAATGGTCTCCTATATGTCACAATTTATACATCATAACATAGGGGTGATAAAAAGAAAAAGGAACACAGACTCCCAATCTCTTCCTTTAGTACATAAGAAAGCGGATACCCAGAGAGGCTGACATACCAAATGTTGCAAAGTGAGTTTCTCTGAAAGTAAATTTAATAGTAATACATTTAGCTTTGTAGGACTCAATGTAGTGTTGCTTTCCTAGTAATTAGCACCAAGAGATTTGTACCTACCCTATTATTTTATACATATGAGGGTATAATATCATAGATTTATTCTGGATTCTCTACTTGTTTATGAATGCTTTAATGAGAAGGGGCTGTGTTAATTACTCACTGTTTCCCTCACACCTGACACAGGGCATGGCATGAAATATTAATAGATGTGCTATATACTCATGTGTCTAATCAGCACTTAATAAGTGTGTATTGAATGAGTAGATAGTGTGTATCTGTTTCCAAGAAAAAATACAATGGGGAAATACAGCTAGAGATACCCAAATATTGATCTCTAGAAATATTTTTATCTCTCAGTGAATGAACAATAAGGAGGAGTGAGAGTTACAATTACAAATGCATCTTCGGGAGGCAGCCAGATGGCTCAGTTGGTTGGAGCGCGAGCTCTGAACACCAAGGTTGTCGGTTCGATTCCCACATGGGCCAGTGAGCTGCGCCCTCCACAAATAGATTGAAAGACAACTTGGAGCTGATGGTCCCTGGAGAAACACACTGTTCCCCAATATTCCCCAATAAAATTTTTTTAAAAAAATTACTTATAAAAAAAATAAAACAAATGCATCTTAGGATTCTTTATTTGGTGGTCGGATTTTATAAGGGAACAAGATAGGTCCAGAGTCACTCTGTCTGGTTTGCTATTAAGCACATACATATTTAAAATTGCTTTATCTTCCTGATAATTGAACTTTTAAAATTATTATTATGAGATATCTCCCTGTCTCTGGTAATACTGTTTATCTTGAAGTCTACTGTATCAGATATTAATATAGTCACACCAAGTTTCTTATGTGTAGTGCTTTCATTGTATATCTTTTTTCATTATTTTTCCATTTGTCTATGTCATTATATGTAAAGTGCATTTTTTTTTTGTAAATGCCATATAGTTAGATCTTGCTTGATTATCCAGTCAATCTTTGCTTTTTACGTGGTGTTTAGTCTAATTATATTTAATGTAATCAAGGCAGAGTTGGATTTAAATATATCATCTTGGTATTTGTTTTCTACTGTTCTATCTGTTCTTTGTTCCTCTATTTCTCCTAGACTGACTTCCTTTTGGTTAGCCAAGTACTCTTCAGGTATTTTATTTTATATCTTGTACTGACTTTGGCTATACTTTTTGCGTTAATTTTTGGAGCTTGCTATAGGAATTACTTATGTACCTTGATTTATTACATTCTATTTTCAAATATTATATTATAATACTTATAAGACACTACTTGAATAATGTGAGAACTAACAGCTGTATAATTCTATTCATTCCCCTTGCTCTTTGTGCTCTATTGTCATATATTTTACTTCTACATGTTATAGACCCTACAGTATGCTCTAATTATTTTTTATTTATGATGTGAATAGTCTTTTAAAGAAATATGTGTGTGTGCATCTTTTTAATACATGATCTATCTGGTAGCAGTTCTCTTCACCCTGAAAAACTACCTTTAGCATTTCTTGTAGTGTGATTCTGCTGGCAACAAATAGTCTCTGTTTATATTTATCTCAAAATGTATTTACTTTGCTTTCATTTTTGAAAACTTTTAACTGAATATAGAATTTTAGATTGATGGTGTTTTTTGTTTGTGGTTTTTTTTGTGTGTGTTTTTTTTTTATCTTTAAGCACTTTAAAATATTCCATTGCCATTTGATCGCTCATGGTTCCCTTGTGAGGTCAGTTGTAAATCTTCTATATTTCCCTTGTATGTAATATGGTGGGGATTTGTTTGTTTGTTTGTTTGTTTTCCCACATGCTGCTTTTATGATTTTCTCTTTATCTGGTTTTCAAGAGTTTAGCTAAGATGTGCCTACGTGTAGTTTCTTTGTATATATTTTTTTTCCTTTTGAGATTCATTGAGCTTTTTGGACCAATGTTTTGCCTTTTTAAAAATCAGATTTGGAAAGTGTTTCAACTAGTAATTCATGTTTTTGTCCCATTCTCTCTCAAAGAAATTAAAAGTTAAGCTTTGTAAGGGTAGGAATTTTGTCTTTCTTATTTACCACCATTTCTATAATAGTAGATAGCAAATAATTTCTGATCAATAAATGAATCACTTATGTTAGAAAGTTCCTGCCTATTTGGATTCCCCTCAGAGTTTTGCTGCTTTGAAAATTTCCCCAGGATCTTCTGGTAAAAGCTTGATGCTTAATTTGGTGTAAAAGTTAAACAAAAATAATTTTGAAGTACCACAGACTTTATTGGATAGATTCTGGAGAGCTCAAAACCTAATTTTCTATTGGAAAGTCCAATCTGACAGCCTTCGCAAATACTGCAGCCTTTGATTTTGTACATTTTCAAAAATCTTACAAAATAAACAAGTTTCCTAGGTAGGCTTCTCAAGTTTTTAAAAAATATAAACAGTTCCTTCACACTAGGTAGGCCCAGAATTATTGTCTTTCTCTTTAAAAAAAAAAAAAAGTATTTGAATTTTTTTTAATCAACATGTTTTCATGGTTTTAAATAATCAGCTACACAAAATACCTGTCAATGAAATACAATGCTCCCTTCCTTGCACCTGCCTCCCTTCAAGTTTTAATTCTCCAATGCAACAAATGTTTGCCCTTTTAGCTTTTCTCTAGATATGTATATTCATGTGCCCAAATAGTATGCTTATACTATTATTTCTTGGTTTGACATTTTTGAAATCATCTTGTTACATTTTATTTTTGTTGTTGATGATCTAGTTTTCTTTATCAGTGTTTCCACTTCCTCTTTCCTATCCTCTCAATAAATTTCTTTCACAATTTTGAGTTATATCAATAGTTAGTTTTATATTATTATGGCTGTGTCACAACTATTGTTTGCTTAGAGCCAATTCATGTATCATGATTGTATTTCCTTTCTCTTACAAATTTTTATTTTTCTTACAGTTAATATTCACTCCTTTATTCCCATTTTCTTACCTTTCTATGTTTATCTCTCTCTTTTTTAATCCTTCAACAGATCTCTCAAGTACTTAATATTTTTTCCAAATGATAACATGCACTTCCAAACTTCCCTTCATCTCCTTTGATCTGTTGATCTCTCACGCCTGCGACCCTCCATTCTCCTGCTCCACTGTGGATCAGACAATTACTAGGCCCGGAACATGGCTGTTGTTCTGAAATATCCCTTTACCACTTTTCCGTGCTGAATTTTCTGTTTCCTTGTTCTACATATGCCTATTTCTTGGTTTATTGTCCTCATTTTGCAGGAACACATACTCCTATATCTTTCTAAGATTGTCTGTATAGGAGGTAATGTTTTTGAGTCCTTGACTGTGGAAATTTCTCTATTTCACCTTTATACTTTCATTCATAATTTGGCTGGTATAAACTTTGGGTTGAAAATAATTTTCTCTAAATATTGCTTCATGGACTCCTAGCATTTAGTGTTGCTTTCCAGAGTCTACGCCATTTTCTTTCTGTATCCTTTGTATGTGAGCAGTTTTTATCTGATTGGTTATTTAGTTTTTGTTTTGTTGTTTATCTCTGTTAAGTTTTTAAGTTCTACTCCTCATCCCTGTTAATCTGAAATTTAACAATAATATGTTTTGTTGTAAGTCTTCCCCCCCACCCCACCCCAAGTCATTGTACTGGATACTTAGTGGGTACTTTTAATTTAGAAACTCATGTCTTTAATTCTGGGAAATTTCCTACATAATTGTATGTCTCACTCTTTCCCCTCTGTTGTCTCTCTTTCTCACTCCTCCCCCATCTCTCCCCCAACCAAGATCTCCTTTCAGTCAGATATTGTTTTACCTCCTGAATTCATCCTCTAATTTCTAATCCTCTCTCCCCTATTGCCAATCCTTTGCTCTTTGGTTTTTCTTCCTGTGATGATTCCTAAACTTTACCTTTAAATCATTTTGTGTTTTTAAAAAAAATTAATGACCATACTTTTTCATGTCCTAGAACTCTTTCTTGTCTTTTAGTTGTGCCTTTTCTATAGATGAAGTATCTTCTCATCCAAACATAAAATACAAGTCCTTTTAAAATTATTCTTTCCTTATGCTCCCTGTGCTATCTTTCCTTTTCTTGAGTATGTTTTGTTGTGGACTGAGAATATTCTGTTGGAGGCCTTCTTCAATGTCTGGTCCTCACTGGCTATTTGTTCATATGGTATTGCAAGGTGAAAAAAAAAAATTATTGGAAACCACGTGTTGGGAGTTGGGGTTGGAGAGAAGGGAAGCTTATCACAAATAGACTTACCTCTTACAAGCCAGCTTTTTCACTAAAAGTAATACACTTCTTTCCCTCCTCCCAAATATTGGGATCTATTGGTATTTTCTCTGGAACCAATCTCTTTCTCCATAGAAGGTTCTTGTATCCCCTTGCCTGGAACAAAGCAGGGATCCAGCTAGTGGTATTCTCATAGCAGACAGGGAATAGTGGTTAGGATTGGTGTCTAACATTTTAGGATCTAAATTTTGCTTAATCCATGTATTTCCATTAGAGCTTCTCCTCCTGCTCTTCACTATGCCTGATGTCCCCAAGTTTAGAGCTTCTAGGGTGTAGCTTCCTTGCCAAATAGACCTTTATGTCCTACAAGGGTGAGAAAATAACAGTCACCTGACTCCACAGAGTAGGGAAGGGTGATGGTTGTCAAAATATTCTATATAGAGTCTCAGCCAGATGCCTTTTCAGCCTGGAACCTCATGCTTGCCTACCTTGGGACCCATGGCCTCCAAATCCCAGTTCTTTCTAGAATGAGGTTTCTAGCTCTGGGGTTAATAGTCTGTCTGCATTTTGATATCCTTTCTGTAGGCACTCAGGTTTCAGCTTCTGTCCTGTTATCTTATTTCTAATCCATTTACCAAAAATTTGAAGATATTCCCTATATCAGCTACTGCTTCCTCTCCTCTTTCTCTGTTTTTGTTTTGTTTTGTTTTTGTTTGAGTTTTTTTGTTGTTGTTTGTTTGTTTGTTTTTTCTCTTTATATGTACTATGGTTGTCATTTTGGGCTATTGCTTTGGAAGGGAATGAAGAGAAATATACCCACAATTGGTCCATTAGCTTTACCTGAAAATCTGTACCAGACTGATGTTCTGAAATGAAGATTTGACCCTCGTTTCATTCCCGGACACCAAATCCTTCAAAGCCTGTTCATAACTTTCAGCATGTGATGAATATGGCTTAGCTTAGCAGACAAAAAAACCTTCATGATCAGCTAGATGCCTGCCTGTCTCTCAAGATTTATCACCAACCAACTCCCTACATGGATGAGGCCAATGGGATTGTCTATCTGCCACTGTGTTTTGTGGAACGACTCCTCTGTGCAATACTCCCAATGGCATGGTGGCAGGCAAATCTGTGTTTTCCCTAAAGGTGACCATGTTTCCCTGGTCACTGATAACTGACTTGCGCTGAGCCAGTTAATTCATTCCCTAGGCATTTTCATATAAAACTCAGGGGCAGTGGTAGCTATGGATCAGCAAAGCAGAGAAAGTTTATCTGGAGAGATGGAGGAAAAGACATTCCTAATGGGAGTCTCGACTTTCTGGTTCTAGTTCATTTCTGAGTCCTGTCTCTGTCATTGCCCATTGGTTTCGGGGTCTGTAAGTGTCCCTATAATAAAATCTCTGTTTAGAACAGTGTGAAGCCTATAATTAGTACAACAGGTGTCAGCTACTGTTATTCATTCTAGCCTTACTGAATGATTGTGACTTCTTCTAGTTGCTGAAAAACAGCATTACGTTTCATGCCCACATGCCTTCCCAATGTCTTTTCTACCTGAATGTCCCTTTCCACCTCTTTTGATTTTTGCTAGATGACTCTCATGCATATGCCAAAACTCAGGTCAAGGGCCTGTTCTAGAAAGCGTCTCTTGAATTTCCAGCCTGCTCAGACATATTTTTCTGAGTATCTTTGTATTATAACATTCACTACCAAAATTTGCCAAAATTATTAATTTACTTCTCTCTTGATTGTGTGCTCCTTTAATAAGAGTAGTTATAGTTACTTTTACCTTGTTTCCTCAATATATGCAAAAAAGAAACTAAAAACCAAGTTCATCAAAGGAACATACTGCCTGTTATCAATGGATAGCAGTATAACAATATCTAATACACTTTCCAAATAATATTCTTATTCAGATTACTCTTTCCTATGTCAGAGTATACTCTAAAAACTGATTTGGGTATAAATTTCACTTATTTTTCCTAATATTGTAATAAAACTTAAGAACAACATATTTTAAAAAAACACCCTCAGATTTTTCTAGAGTAAATACTGATTTGAACTTATAGAGGAAACATCTTAACTTTCAAGACAAGGAAATTAATTTATTTTGTACCACTTCAGGAGCCATATCAGAAAGAAACTGGTTGATTAGTGGTGAACAGGTGTAGAACAACAGAGAGGAAGTATCTGGTTGTCTTTACTCATTAAAAGAAGTGTGGGACTCAGAGTTAGGAAGAAGGAAACAAAAAAGAAAATTAACCCTTATTGGGGACCTACTATGCTCCAGCCATCATGCTAAGTGTTTCCATGTCTGTTTTTTTAATTCTCACAAATTACCTTGATAGGTGCTTTAAATCTAGGTGTTAAGTACAGGAAACTAAGGTTCAAAGAAATAAAATAACTTCTTAAAGTCACACAGCTAGTTAGAAGCAAAATCAGAATTTAACCTAAAGCCATGTCATGTTTTAAGAATTGACCTTTCCGACTGTTACATTTTTTAAAAAATCATCTCTGTAATAAGCAGTTATAACTGGATGACGGAAATATGAGTTATTCATAGTCTTGTCATAGTTTTCTCTATTTTCTCAGCTTTCTACAGTGAGCATATATTACTTTTACACTAAAAAATTATATTTTTTAATAAAAAAAGCAATTCCCTTAGATCAATAGAAGTGCTGGGGGATTATATTCCTTTGAACAGCTAAGTGTTATTATAAGGATCCCTATGTTTGATGAATGTGCAATAGGATATAGGACTCAAGCAATTTCCCCCAATCCTTACTATTAGTTTTCAAACAAGCCTCCTAGATAATCCGTTTCTCAGCACAGACGTCTGTTCTCGCGTACTTCAATTTCACGCCCTCACAGCCCTCTGGGGTCTTTGGCCAACCTGCTACACCCAGAGGGCTCTTCCAAAGCTCTGAGCTACAGTTTCCTCATCTGCAAGTGGAGGTCAAGATACTTACCTATTTCAGCCCTGTTTCAGGAGGTCCTGGCACACAGGAGGGACACCCCATAGAAACAGCCGAGCAGCAGTGACAAATCGTTCAGTAAGGTGCTTAGGACCACGTCTGGGTCGCCATCACCTGCAAGCCCATCCTGACTCTGCCACTTGTCGTGTGATCTTAAGCAAATCACGTAACTTTCCTGTGCCTCAGCTTCTTCATCTGTAAAATGGTGACAAGTACTTGTAGACTTCATATGAGGAGCAACGGAATTAATTCAACTAAAGCACTAAGGCAGTGTCTGACACCTAGTTTTGCTGGTACTAGAAGTAACTATAATGGGAGTCATTATTTGGGGCCATTATAACGAACGCTGTTGTAAGGCCTTCCGAATCACTTCTCCTTTCAGCTGAGTCCTGACTTCAGGCAGGGATCTTTCTGTGCCCCGCGGTGATAGTAGAAAATCAGAGCTCGCATTCCAGTGAGAGAGGAGGATACTACAGAGATGAACAGCTAACAAATAAATAACCCTGATGCTGTAGCCACTTTTCAGAAACCGAATGGACTCCCGTCCTAAATTTGGTTCAGATGTTGAAACTGATGATGCTACATATACACCAACAAGGTATGAAAATGTTTATTACTCACATAATAAGGCTTTCTGGGGAGACTAGGGCAGGCCTCTCACAGTGGCCTAAAGTGGCTTGAGAAAGTCAGGCAATGAGATTGCTTTGGAGTTTTTGTGATGGTGAGTGGTTGGGGATGGAATGAGGGTTCCCATACACAGGTAGAGGCTTATATGGTCTGCACCTCTTACCGATGACAAAGGCTCTCCCTATCAGCTTACCCAGATGTGGAGTAGAAGAGGGAGGGGTGAGGCTTAAAAGCTGTCAGCAATCAAACATGAAAAAGTGGAGTCAGCCTCTGTTACACTAGGCAATTTCAGGTAGTTGTGAGTTCTATTTTTAAAACATAGGTTAATGTGGTGAAGAATGTCTGGAGTATATAAGAGGGGGTGGCGTGAGGGTAGTTCTATTTCAGCTGAAATGGTGCAATCAGGCATCTCTGAAGAGGGGACATTTGAGTTGAGACCTGAATGAGAAGATCAAAAACGAGTCATTCAGAAGGGTGTGGCATACAAAAGTCATTGAGGGAAAAGGCAATGCAGCAGATTCAAGTGAAAAGAGGCGGCGGTGTAAGAGAATGGTCTGAGACAGCTACAATCAGTACGGGGTAAAGATGATGATGGTAATCACTGCTGTTAATTCTAGCAAGGAAAAGATCCAGATTGCTGTATTTAGGTGTCTGAACTGCTGTTTTATGGAAGAGAGAAATCTGGTTCTGTTTGGCTCCAGTGGCAATAAAGGTAGGAGTCAAGTTTCTTGCGCTCAGTATAGGAAAGGCATTGTGGTTAGGGAGAGCACCTTTGAGAGGTAATGAGCTTCCTGTCGCTGGTGGTGTGCAAGAGAGGCTGGATGCCACCACTAGTAGGATGATTTTAGCTGAGGGGTGAGAGATCTGGACCAAGTAGCCTGTAAATAGCTTTGGGCTCTCAGAGTCTAATCTTCAAGGAAGTAAGCTCTGGAAGAGGTGATTAGGACACCTCCTGAGAAGAATGTGGAGAAGGTGTGCCCTTCCCTGCTGTGGCTGTCATTGTCACCTGTACTGGCTAATGCTAGCTTCTTTCTAAGTATAGATCTCTGAATGGCTATGGGGATTTCTGTTTCAACACTGCCAATTAAAGCCCAGCTCTAGTTAGTGGCTTATTTGCATGTCAAATTAGGGTTCAAGGAAATGAAAATAGGGAAGCTTATTTGCTTAGATAAATTTGCTTTAGTAACCTGGAGGAAACAGTAGGTTCTGAAATGCTCAAACTGAAATTAATGGACAACCGTGGCCTTTCAATTCTTCTTTCCTCCACCTTTTGTCTTTTCTGTTTCAATTCACTTATTTTCAGCACATATTTAGCAGGCCCTTGTGTGGAAGGCACTGTGAATTGAAGTGTACAGAAACAGTTAAATCAAGACCTTTGTCCTCTGGTAGACACAATGGGTGCAAAGGGAAAAATGGTTCAAAAATGCAAAACTCTTAAGCATAGTAACAGAGATACAAACAAACAACAAAATAATTAAGCAAGTGAATAAATGGCACCTACTGTATGTCTGCCCTGTGCTAGGGACTATGGAAGCAAAGGAGATTTATTTTGACTACCTGGAGAAATCAGAGAAATAATTCATGCAACTTGTACTTGCTTCCTTCCCTCTTCCACCTTTGACTAAGGCCCTGAACTCCTTGAGCAAGAAACCATTCATCTTGCTATTGCCAAGCACTGACCGTAGTATTCTCAATAAATAGGTTTTAAGTAGATGGATGGATAAACAAGTGAGTAGCATTTGAGGTGGACTCCTGGGGGTAGAATATCAGTAGGGCAAGGTGATGGGAAAAGCACTCGGATTAAAACTACTCAGTGAGGAAGGATCAGATGCGTGGAAATCAAAGTTGGTGTTTTATGAGGTGTGATCAAACAATACGGTGAATGTTTAAATTTTAAAAAGACTATTACAGTAAAAGACTCATTGCCATTAACCTCCTAAAAATATCCCCTCTTGCTTCAAACACACTTATCCCATCGTTCTTGCCACTTTCGGAAGCAGTTCTGGAAGTTCTCTTTCACAAGTGTCTTTAGTTGCGCTGTTGTGGCTGCCTCGATGTCCTGAATCGATTCAAAATGTTTACCTTTCATGGTCATTTTGACTTTGGGGAAGAGCCAGAAGTCACATGGTGCCAGATCCAGTGAATAAGGTGGATGAGGACACACCGTAATGTTTTTATTTGACAGAAATTGCCATATACCAGAAGCGATGTGTGACACGGAGCATTGTCATGATGGAGGATGATTTACGGCACACTTTAAAACACACCTTCTCTCAACCATAGCTCACACCCGACTGACTGCACCCAACAAGTTGAAACTTGTCACACACTATTACTAAGGTTCACCGCTTCCCGTATTGAAGATCCCTGCCTTTCCATTGGATGGCACTCGGCAGCAGCATTCACCGTATTCTGTTATCACAATGGAAAGGCCCTGTGTCGCACATCGCTTCTGGTATATGGCAATTTCTGTCAAATAAAAGCATTACAGTGTGTTCTCATCCACTTTACTCACCAGATCTGGTACCATGCAACTTCTGGCTCTTCCCCAAAGTCAAAATGATTCAGGACATCGAAGCAGCCACGACAGCACAACTAAAGACACAAAAGAGGACTTCCAGAACTGCTTCAGAAAGTGGCAAGGACAATGGGATAAGTGTGTTTGAAGTGAGGGGGAGTATTTTGAAGGGGATTAAGGACAATGAGTCTCTTATTGTAATAATTTTTAAAAGACATTTACCATATGTTTTGATCACACTTTGTATATGCTGCATGATAGAAGCAGCAGGAGAGAAAGTGGGAGGGTAGAGCCTTCTTGAGAGACTTGGAGAATTATGGTGAGGAGTCTGAACTTCATTCTGAAGGAGATTGGCAGCTTTGGGAAGTTTTTGAGCAATCAGATGACAAAACCAGAGTAATATGGCTTTATTGTTCTCTACTGGTCACTGTATAAGCAGTAGTCGTCATTAGTGATTAAAAGACCATCTTGTGAGAGAGCAAGTTATAGAGAAAATTGAAATAGCAGTTAACTCTCAGGGATGTGAATAAGCCATTTCTATATTTGTGAATTTGGAGATTCAAGAAAGTCTCTAGTGTTATGTCTCAGAATATCGCTGGTCTAATTTTTTTCCTCTCCCCTTTTCTATCATGCCCTATGTACTTTTCTCTCTTCCTTCCTTCCTTCCTTTTTTATTTCCTTCCTTCCTTCCTTCCTTCCTTCCTTCCTTCCTTCCTTCCTTCCTTTTATTCTCCTTCTTCTTCTCTTCCTTCTCCTTCTTCTTCTCCTCCTCCTCCTCCTCCTCCTCCTCCTCATATGCCTTCTTCTTCTTCTTCTTGTTTTTCTAGATTCTTAGGTGTTAATGGTCCATTGTAAGTTGTCCTCTGTAAGAAGTCGAACCTCATGCCATATCCAATGAGAAGTCTTCCTCATTGGTCCAAATACCCTGTGTCCAGTGTTTTCCTGAAGCCTCCCCTTCACTTAAAATATAATTCCTGCCTATGTGGCCCAGTCTAAAACCCCACACCTGTGTAAACTGTAACATGCTGATGCATTTATTTATCTGTGTGTATTTCCCCATCTTACATCTTTTGTAGAGCAAGACAGACTCTGTATCAGTGAAATAACGTATAGATTCCACTCTAATCGCTAGTACTCGGTAGCAGGCTCTGGCATGTTGTGCTCAGCAAATCTTTGATGGATAGATAGATGATTAGATAAAAGGTTGAGATGGAAGAAAAGAGAGAGAATTGTATTTCCAGGTAGAAAACCTAATACAAAACAAACAAATAAATAAACAAACAAAAAGCAAAACCAAAACAGCCCAGCCCATCATTTCATTCAGCATGAGGACCTTTTAGGCTATAAATATCCATGAGAGCAGCGCCAGTGTCCTTCTTATCACCTCTGTATCCCAAGTACTGAGCTCAAGGTCTGGCACAACGAAGGTGATCCATGAATATTTGTTGAAGGAAAGAGCAAATGAATGAATGCATGGTCACAGGTAACCCTTTTCAGGTATATGTATCAGGCATAGTAGCCCATATGCTACTTCCCAGTAACAATCTGGTTAATTGTCCAATTCTCACTACCTTCCGGAAGAGGACTATTGACCTTTAGAATCCAGCTGGTACCAACATTTTGCTTCAAATATTATATGTTGAACACCAGCCATATCCTTGATTCTGAGGAAATGAAGGGGATAGCCATGATGGTAATAAGCTAATAAAGCTCACTTTTCTCCCTAAATAAGTCAAATTATTCCAGCATCATTGGCTTATAATTTCTTACCATTTTAACGTTTCATGGAAAGTCTAAATTGCCTCTTACAATCAGTATCTAAGCGTTGCACATATTGCTACAGGGCTTAATTTTTAACCCAGGACTGATAAGAAAGCTGAATTTTTGGTTTGGTTTTGGTTGTTTTTGCTTTATTTTATTCTGTTTTACTTTGCCTTTTCAGAATAATTTCAGCATGGTTGAGTGGTTTTCTAGGTGCCTAAAGAGAGATATACCTTGTTTTTTGTCTTTTAATGGGAAAAATTTATATCATTATGCTTCGAGAGAACTGATAGTTACTAGATAATGATAATAAAAGCAAGTAATTATATATCACAACGTGCCAGGCACTGTTTTTTTAAATCCCTTATACATAACCACCCATTAAGACTTTAAAAGCCCCAGGTGCGAGATACTTTCATAATGTCTCTCTTTAAAATGAGGAAACTGAGGCACAGAGAGGTTAGGTCCCTCATCTAAATTTAACAGTACCAATAGGGATGGGGAGCACATCGAAGCTCAGGGATTTTGCCTCTAGCGTACCCCTTCTCTATACCATTCAGACCTTTGTTCTGTTTTCTGTTGTCTCAGTAAATTTCCCCCCAGGAGCATTAACTTCATACTGATACACTTAGTCTGCCTGTGTCCAAGGTGTTTGGAGGTGAAAATTATTCCGTATTCAACGCATCCTTATTGAATACTAACCTTGTGCCAAACATTGATTTAGGCTCTAGATGTACATTAGTGAATGTAAGACAAATTCACTGGTTCCCTCCAGTTCACATTCTACTTTGGGGGAAAAGATAACAAGCAAAACTAACAAAAGCAAACGTAGATCTGTATTAGGTCAGGTGGTAATAAGTTGGATGGCGAAAAACCAAGAAAGAAAGAAGTTAGGGAGTCACAGTGGAGGCTGTTGGGAAGGCCCTCGCTGAGCAAGTGACACATATGTGAGGACTTGAAAATAGTCATGGAGTGGGACATGAGGGAAGAGCGAGTCAGGTACAATTAAGAGCAAGTATGAGAGTCCCAGGGCAGGGCGGTGGGGGGATGAAGGAGTAGCAAGGATGCCATTATAACAAGAGTGATGTGAGAGTTTCATTGATAACATGACGGAAAAAACTAGCATAGGTTTTATAGTCAGACAAACCAGGGCTTACATTTGAGTTCAACTGATAGTTGTGTCATTTTGACAAGCTATATATGCCTTGGTGCTTTAATTTTCGCATCTGCAAAATGGGAATACCAATTCGCTATCGGGAACAATGAGAACGTGTTACCAGCTTGACACAGAAATGGGCGATGGAGCCCTGGTCTCTCCTCATTCTACACGTGTTCCCAGACAGTTCCCACAGAGAGCCTCCATTTTCACCATCCAGGGACGTGGGTCACGCCCAGGAGGCAGGAGCCCACCGGCTCCATTTTCTCATGATGCCATGTAAACACCAATGCCTCGGACATAAACCAGGCATCTCATATACCTTCTCCTTTGCTTTCGACAGTCCACAGCGAAAACCGGGGTCCAGACAATGCTTCCAGCAAGATTGTGCAACTGGCTGCCAAGTAAAGAATGACTTGAGCTGTTACAAACAAACAAAGCAAAGCAGTTTCCAAGATGTAGGCCTTTTGTTTGTGTGAACAGGGACATGAGCAAACACCGGCATGTTTCAATTTGAAATAGCTTCTGGAGTAATTGTTGGCTCTGTGTTCCCTAATTACATAATGTCTGTCTTCTTTGGCAGTGACCTTGGTATTGTCTTGATCTGCAAAAGTTGGTGTGAAAAACATCAACTCTGGGCCGCCACATCCTTAGCCTAGAGAGCTATTTTGTGGACCTATTTCTTCAAGTCGTCCAACTGAATTTTTCCTTTCCTGTGTTCTTTTTCTCTCTGATTAATATTTATTCATAGGTTCAGAAAGTGTTCGGATAAACTTGTGGATGACAGACTTATTTCTCCCACAAATAATTCTGAGGTACCAATTCTGTGCCTAGTAGTGTGCTAGATCCTTGGGATGTTAAGAGTTGTACAACACGCCCTGCCCTCAGGAAAGTTGGGAGAGACAGATGTATAAGAATTACAATGCAATAGAATATAAGACCCAACTCAGTGCTGAAGAGTATGACCTTTGGAATTAGACAGACTTGGGTTTGAAGCCCTGGTTCCACCTTATTGACCTTGGGCAACTTGCTTAAATTTTCAGAGACTCAGTTTCATCATCTCTACAATGACAGACTTAATTCCTATCTCTGAATATGGTTGTATGGATTGAGTTAGGCAATGTTTTCAAAACATTTGATACTACATTTGGCATAAAGTAGATGCTCAATAAACAGCAGTAATTCTAATTATTACTGTTGCTGTGATAGAGGTAGAAATGAAGAGCATGAAGGCACAGAGGAAAGCGTGACCCACTCCCGGGGGAATCGCAACACAGAGGAGGTATTATTTAAGCTGGATTTGGATAGTAAAGATAACTTTGCCAAATGGAGAAAGACAGGAGAGGTATTCCAAACAGTTGGGTGGAGGTGTGGAGATGAGAGTGTGTTGTTACTTCATTTAACAAATATTTATTGAGCAGCTACCATGTGCTAGGCATGGGCTGTTATACATAGTGAATATGACAAAATCTTGCCCTCATGAAACTTATATATTTGTCAGTAGTAGAAGACAGACCATAAGCTATTAAAAAATAACACAGTGATTAATAAACAAGGAAGAACTTGTCATAATGTCTATAAAGGAAATCAACAGAGTGATATCAAATGGAGGAATTTAGCACTAATACATATGATATTATTTTAGGTCAGGTGGTCAGGGGATGTCTCTCTGAAGAATAATGTCTGTCTTCTTTGGCAGTGACCTTGGTATTGTCTTGATCTGCAAAAGTTGGTGTGAAAACCATCAACTCTGGGCCGCCACATCCTTAGCCTAGAGAGCTATTTTGTGGACCTATTTCTTCAAGTCGTCCAACTGAAATTTTCCTTTCTGAAGAAGGGCTGATTAAGCTGAGCCCTAAAGGGTAGAATGTGGCAGCCATGGAAAGAGCTGATGAAGAGCATTTTGGGGAGAGGAAATAACAAACACCAAGGCCTCAAAGTAGGAAATGGCTTGCTGGACTCAGTCAACAGCACGGAGAATCTTGTGGATGCAAAATCATAAGCAGAAGAGTGGCATTTGTTAAGTCAGGGAAGTAGGCAGAAGCTTATTTTTTATTTTGGTTTTGCATTTATTTTTTTTGTTTTTGTTTTGTTTTTACCAATGGTAAATAATGGGAAGGGTTTCTGGCATGAAAGGGGCACAATCAGATTCATATGTATGAAAACACTCATAATATTTATGGTGGGCGTTGTGGCTGCCACGTGGAACATAGACTGTGGGCGGCTCGAGTAAAAGCAGAAAACAGAGACCATGGCAATCATCCAGCCAAGAGATGGTTTTTGTTTTGCTTTTAGAGGGGAGACATGAGAGCAAGTTTGTTGGGCAATGGCAGTGATCCAGTGGAGTGGACATTAATGATGCAGGAGACAGAGGTTATGTCGAAGGTTGTTACAACCAACCAAACTAGGCTGGTTTGTGGAGGTGAAGTGGAGATAAATTTGGGAAGTTCAACCCCTAGAGCTTGATAATAGGTTAGATTGGGGCAGAGAAACTGTGGAAAAAGGGAAAAATCAAGGATGACTCCAGAGGGTTTTGCTTAAGGAACAAGGTGTCATTTACTGAGATGAGGAAGAGTGGGAGAGGAACCGTTAGGGGAGCTATCGAGAGCTTCCCAAAAGGCTTATTAAATTGGAGACCCCTAGTAGAAAACCAAATGATATCTAGAGCTGAGGCTATCGCTCTGTGCTAGAAATATAAACAGGGAGTATTGCATTTAGATGGTACTTACAACCATGATGAGCTCACTTGGGGAGAACATGTAGATAGGGAAGATACAAGAGTCCTAGGATTGAGGAGAGGAAGAGGAAGAGCCAGCCAAGGAGATGGAGAAGAAGAGGCCAGAGAAGTAAGACAGGAGCCAGGAGGAATGGAACGATGTTAGCCATGAGAAGAGAGCAGTTCAGGAAGGACGCAGCGGACAGGTAAAAGGGGATAGAGAGGTGTCCACTGGATTTGGCAACGCAGAGGGTACCAGTGGCCTCGGGAGTGATGAGGATGGAGACCAACTAGGAATGGGACAGAAATGAGAATGGGAAAGAGAACTTTACTTGTCTCTGTGGGGCTTTTGTTGTAAGTTTAAACATCTGAAGTTTCAAAGACAAAATATCATCTGTATATTATGAGAATGTGTACATAAATGTTTCTTTGTCTCTTTGCATTTCTGTTCTTTTATGTATTTACTTTTTTCTGAAAAACAAGAGTAGTGGAAATGAGACAATGAAAACAACAGCACTAGACAATTTGTTGGCTAAATTTGGCTGCACAAATTGCAAAAGCATGGACCAATAAGCGGGAGTCAGGAGAGGTTTTGTGCATTGTTTTTGCTTTTAAAGGGGAGAGATGAGAGCATGTTTGCTGGATGATAGATGATGCAAAAGAGAGATGTTATGTGTAAAAGACTAAAGTTCTTGCAAGGGAGAAGGGGTGGGGGAATCCAGAGGCGAGTGGTGGGGTCTGCCTCTGATAGGTGTAGGGACATTGCACCCATGGGAGCAGGGGGACAGGCATGAGACAGGTACAGAGAGTTGAGGGTGGTTTTATAGCATTGATATGAGCAGGTGACAATGCTGTGGTGCCTTCTATCTGCAGTGAAGTGTAAGGTGAGGTCATCTGCTGTTAGGGTGAGGGGGTGAGCAGGGAATATGGGAGTTGTGAGGACAATGGAAAAGTTGTGAAATGGCTGTCTCCAAGGATGGGAAGGTAATGGACTGGAGCAGGAGTGAGTGGAGCTGGGATTAGACCACACATCTCTGACTCCTGTCCTGGAATGGTTTCTACTCAAACACATTCTTCTCATTCACCTTAGAATTTCCTTGACTTTTAAGCATGGTCCATTGACACTTACCCCACAATAAATGTTTGCTGAGTGCATTGTATGGGGGTGGCAGTGCTGTTTTAAGAGAAAAGAGGAAGGAAAGTAAGACTTATCGAGCCTGTGTGATAGGATGGGCACCATGCCAGGTGCTTCATCGCTCATATCCTGTGATCAGGTGTGACTAATGAGAAAACTGAGGGCCAGAGAAGCTAGGTAATCTGTCCCCAGTCGCTCAGTGTGGTGTGTGTGTGTGTGTGTGTGTTCCATATATCTGCCTACACATATCAATGTAGATAAACATATATGAACATTCATGCACACACACAGATTTATTTTTGTAATGGGATTCTGTTCCTGTCTCAAGGAATGTATAATCTAGGAGTATAGCCAAAGAGAGAAATTTTGTACACAGATGAATAGGGTAGGGGTCAGCAAAGTATAGTTTATGGGCCAAATCTAGCCCACCACCTGCCTGTTTTTTGCAAATGACATTTTATTGGAACACAACCATTCCCACTTGTTTACGTATGGCTTTTGGCTACTTTCGCACTACAACAGCAGAGTTGGGTAGTGGCAACAGTGTCTGTGTGTCCTGCAAAGTCTAAAATATTTATCTGGCCCTTTATAGAAAACGTTGGCCAACTCGTGGGATAAAGTACAAGGAAAAAGGTGCTCAGATTGAAAAGATGCTGCTTATTTCTTTTGGTAGTGATCAAAGCCTGCTTCCAGGAAGCAGTAACATTTTAATTCCCTCTTGACAGATTCCTTCCTTCATTTAATGAAGACTTTCGTAGCACCTCCTGTGTGTCAGGTACTATTCTAGGTGTTGAGGACACAACAGTGAATAACATCGATGAAAGTCCCTGCCCTCACGAGGCATTCATTCATGTGGATGGGTAGAATTTTGAGCGACGGGGATAGAAGGAAAGCTGTTGCCATTGAAGCAGAACTGGAGCAAAGGCACAATGTTTGGAACATTCAGGGACTCTGTCAGAAATAGGAAGTAGTCCCGATTGCCCCACAGGAGGTAAAGTGGGCAGGAATGAAGGACTAGACTGTGAAGTAGTGACTTGCCAAGTGTGGTCCTCAGACCGTCATTAGAATCTCCCAGGGAGCTCATTAAAAAGACGTGTTTTTGGGCCACCATCCAAACTTACTGAATCTGAATCTCTGGGGATAGAGCCCAGGAATCTACATATTTGATAAGTTCTTCAGATGATTCTTAGGCTGACTGTATTTTTGAATCATTGCAGCAGTTCATTGGAATCAGATTCAGGAGTGTGTGTGTGTGTGTGTGTGTGTGTGTGTGTGTGTGTGTTGGGGGGCTGTCTACAGAGAGAAGGAGGTAGGAAACAGAGTGAAGACCCCCATTGAAGACAACTTAGAATTCACCACTGGCATTGAGACTTCTCTGGGCACATGTGGGAAACCCAAGGATGGAGTCACTTATAAGTGGGGAAGGCCATTGCAAAAGAGACTGGGGGGCCTCCTAGAGAAGAGCTCAACCATAAGGACAGAAGGAAAGAGAAGGACGTGGTTGACACAGACCCACTTATCAGAGGGAAAGGATGATGCTGAGTGCACTGTGAAAACAGCTGCCAGACTTGTCTCAGAGCTCAGGCTCTCCTCATTCCTTTCTTTTCGAGTAAAGGCTGATATAGAGCCAACTGACTACAAGTTTATGCTCTATCACCATTACTGCCCTTGAGAAATCCATGGTTGAGGTGGAAACAGAACGTGCACTGAAGTGGTAAAAATAAAAGGCTAAATGAGCAGTACATGTAATTGTGTGGGGCTGGGTGGCCAGGAATAACCTTGTGGGTTATGTGGATTTAACCATTAACAGCAGAGGGGAATCAATAAGTCTCCCCAACAGCAGAAATTGCTTCAGTAGAGAGGCTCATAATCAGAGACAGCACATGCGTGCAGAAATAGTAGATCGATTTGGCTGGCATAGAAAATTCATGTAGGGCAGTTATAGGAGGTAAGTCTGGAAGGGCTGTTTAGGACCAGATGGGGAATGGCCTTGAATGCCAAGCCAGGGATGTTGGCATTTATCCTGAGGGCAATGGGGAGCCATTTAACTGTTTTAGCAGTGGGGTTACAGGATTAGAGCTGCACGTTAGGGAAATTAAACCAGTGGAAGGACGGAAGATAGATTATGGGCGCGGGAGAGTGGAGGTGAGGAGACTAATTAGGAGATCATTGAAAAGGCCCAGGTGAGCAATAATGAGAACCCGAATAAGATAGAAGCAGTGGGAATGGAGAGGAAAGGAAAGAGGAGTTTGAGGAGATGCACTGATAGAATCAACAGGAGTTGGCAATTGAACAGAGAAATGAAGTGTGCCAAGGGGAGGGTCCAAGACCTCTCTAAAGGTTCCCACCTGGATAACCATGGAGACGTTGGTGCAATTTACAGAAACCAAGAGGACAGAAATAGAGAAGTGGAGAAAGTGCGGAGCCTGTTAGTTTGAAATGCAAGAGGGCCAGCAGAGCAGGTAGTTAAAATTGCAGGGACTCTAGGGGGAGGTCAGTGATGGAAAGATAAGCATGCGCAGGAGTTCCCTTCCCGAGTGGTTGAACATGAGGCCATTGATAGAACTCAACAGGGTAAATCGGATCTTACTCTTCTCTCTCTCTCTCTTTCTCTCTCTCACTCTCCACACACACACACACACACACACACACACACACACCCAGTCATATCTGATTCAATACATATTCACTGGGAAGAAAAAAATGTTGGGTTGCATGTATGTATGGAGACTAGTTTTGTTCACTTCACCCCATGTGGTAAAATTCATGCCAGAAGACGTAAGGGGGAGAAAAAAGAAAACCTGATGATAAAACAGTGTGAGTCCACCAGGGAAGAATAATCCAAACTGATTAGAAGTGATTTCTTTTCCAAAGTTTCATTCTTAAATACTTACACACACACACACACAAACACACACACACACACAAAACAAAAAACTGATCAATGCTTTCATGGAAACAGCATAAATGAAGTTGGATATTGATGTAAAATTTCCCCCCTTTCTTTCATTTTTTCCTTCTTTTATTACTTAACAATGCAATGCAACATCGAACAATTCTAACAGCCCTGCTGGGCTCCAGAGGACTCTGGCTCATCAAGAAATGCTTCTCCTGAGCAGAAGTTACCAAGCCAAAAATGCACTGAAAGGCTTCTCTTAAAAAGCAGAGTGGAAAATAAGGTATTGTCCCAGAACTTACTGTTGCAAAATGTATTGACCACAAAGATAAAGCACCATTTTCATCACTCCATATCAAATGTGCATACACATATTATCAAGACTTATCACTGCTGAAATTGACCTTGATCACCTGGCCAACATGATGTTTATCAAGCTCCTCCACTGTAAAGTTGTTCTTATTTATTCCCTTTCCATACTGTATATTTGGGAAGGAAATCCTTACGCCTCGCCCATACTTAAGTAGTATGGAGTTTTGTTCTACCCGTCTGAGGGCAAAGCACCGTTATTTACAGAAATCATTTGAAATTCTTTTGTACGCAGGGTTAATCTATTCTCTCTCATTTATGTATCTACATATTTAATCACTTATTTCTATCAGTGTGGACATGTGGATATTTATTTTGTAATTTGTATTAAAATCTAATACTGTTTTATTTATTTTGTTGTTCAAATTGTTGTGGTTTTGACTAACGGAAGCTCTGTCAGTTGTTTGACATACCCGTGTCATTATGAGTGTTTTGCTTTGTTGTGTTTCAGCACTTCCTTACTTTTCAGCACTATAAGTGCTGTAGGCTCATTGTGTACTTGTATATTGCCTGCCCCAGACCAGGAATCAGCTATTCCTCCAAGGAGTCCTGGTTCCTTTTATTGAAAAGGATAATTTTTTAAGGTCACTTTTTTTCCCCTTTCTTTACGGCCACACAATGAAGACGCTAAGACTTCATTATGAGGTTATTGAACAATGTTGATGTACACAGAATGTGGTGCTTCAAAGCAAGCAAATATTTACTCTGCTGCCTCCTATGTGCCAGATGTGGTATATGTTTCTGAAGATATTAAGATGATACCTAATGCTTATCGGTACTTCCCATAAGCACAGCTACTGTATACTACTGTATACACTATTCTAAGCACTTTATATATGTTAATCATTTACTCTTATAGCAATCCTATGAGGTATAGGTCTTATTATCATTCTCATTTTAGGGACAAAGTGACAGGATGCTTTGCCACCCCGGGACTCACCTTCTACTAGACAAAATAGACAAGCAGAGGATACTAAGATTAGGAAAGCGAGACATTCAACTCAGCTGTGGGATTAGAGAGAACTTCCTGGGTGAGGTCCTGGCAGATGGAAGGGAATTATGAGTAGAATGTGTGGGGGAGCACTCCAGGAAGAAGACAGATCCTGAGCAAACACACCAGGATGTGAACTAGCCCCATGCGAGGGGCATGGTAACCAGTCAGATATTGCCAGGCAGGGAATACATATTTGGAGTTCACAAGGAGGTAAAGAACGCGGTCTTAGAGCGTTACGTGTATTCCGCTAGGTAGCTTGGACTTCCTTGTAAATGACAGGAAAAGAGGCAGTGACATGGTAAGATCTGAATTACGGACAGATCGTTTGACACAATGCAGATGACAGGTGGGAGGCACAAGACAAGAGGCAAAAAGACGAGTTAGGAGGCAACAGCGAAGTTCAAGGAGAGAGATTTTAGGGACCTAAACCACGGCAACGACAGTTACAATTAGAGAAATTAGTATATATTAAATTGGCAGGACCTGGAGATTGAGAAACAATGCCCTTGCATTTCTTTTCTTTCCAGAATGTGCAGTCTGAGTGCCAGGGTGATAAGAGAAAAGGGATTCAAGGAGAATTCTCTAAGGAGAAGTTCGTGAATCTGAGAAGAGCCACTGAAACATCCCATGTTGTTACTCACGAGACCCTGAGTTTGCCAGAAAAGGGGCAAAGGCTGAAGAATCCTAATATTCATGTACCACTGCGGCAGGATTCACATGCAGTAGTTTCCAATGCAATTATTATTATTCTATTAGAATGAACATGTGTTTTGGCTAGCCGAAGAAATCCTACCATGGTTGAAATCTACCTTCTCTCCTTAGCTGGACTATCTTGCCTGTCTCTATGAGTCTTAGTTTCCTCATCTGTAAAATGGGAAACATGGTAATACCTACATTTTCAGATTGTTATAAGGACAAGAGTTAATGCATGTAATGCTCTTGACACATAGAGAAGTGCCACCTATCATCATTAGCCTAAAATTATCCAGCGTTTATTGTTTACTTTCTCATAAGTGTCACTTAATCTTTCAAGTACTTTTTGAAGGCAAATTTTAGCATTCCCTCTGCATAGCAAGAAACGTAGGCACTGAGAAGTGAAAGGATTTGTCTAACATTAAAGAGATTCTAGAATAGGTTTTTGGAGCCCAAGACCCGGATTCTCTCCACTACATTTTCATCTGACAGAGACTTGTTCAATAGGAAGCTAGTCTTTGGTCAATGACCTAGTTTATTCATGGAACAAATATTTAAGGTACCATTCTATGGCAAACATCATTATATGATCAGGGTATAGCAGGAACCAGATAGATAAAGCTCCCACGTCATGGGCTTAATATTCTAGTTGGACAGATATACAAAGGAACAAATAAATAAATAGATATAAAGTGTAATATCAAAGATGGCGAAGTGCTATGGGGAATAAAATGGTACTGGAATGACCTGTGACATATCCTTTATTAACTGTGTTTAAACTATTTGGTCCAGATTAAG
Organism: Rhinolophus sinicus; assembly: GCF_036562045.2. Taxonomy (NCBI): domain Eukaryota; kingdom Metazoa; phylum Chordata; class Mammalia; order Chiroptera; family Rhinolophidae; genus Rhinolophus; species Rhinolophus sinicus. The sequence continues at coordinate 26,033,045 of NC_133756.1, read as the reverse complement.
TTTTCTCCATGTGACCATCCTACCAGAAGAGGGCTTCTTTCATCTTATGACCAGAGTTCTCCACTGAAACTACAGAGAGAGAAGAGCTGTGAGAGGAAGTCTGGCAGGACAGTACAAATATAGGCAATACTCTTCCTAAAAACAGTAGCAAAAGTTCTCTCTCAATTTGGGATCCAATAAGAAAGTATTTATGGTTGTTGGTTTGGATGGAGGAGGCTGAAATACAACTATAAAGAACAAAGTAGGGGAGAAACACAAGTTAAGAGATCTAACTGGCTTCACCATTCATAGCCTTTGAAATGTTTTGGTGTCTTTTCTGTAGTCATTTTCTCTGTCATTTAATGAGGGCCTGTGCTATGTATTAATATACATTATCATATTGCTTTTCAGTACGCGTTGTAACAGAAGCACATTGCCATGCCACCAAAACTGTCTACAAACATAATTTGTAATACCTGCATTCTATTCCATTGTGTGAATAGAGCATAATTTATTTAACCGTTCTACTATTGTTTAACATTGGAAACATAAACGTTGTTTCCAATTTTTTTGGTGTATCTGTTATCTGTTGCTGTGTAGCTCTCTAATCATTGGGGGTGTATAATCCTAAAAATTAAATGGCTTAAAATAACATTTCTTTACTATCTCTCATGCTTCTGTTGGGTCGCTGGGTGGGTTCTACTGGTTTACTCTGGATCACTCAAGCCATTGCTTTCAGCTGGCAGGTGAGCTGAGTTTGAAAGTCCAAGATGGCCATATCCACATGTTAGGCAATTGGCGCTGGCTGAGTACTGGGGTGCTTCTGTCTCCTCAGTGCCTTCCACCATGCTGTAAGCCACACTGGCTTTCTTACAGGGAGGGCAGCATGACAAGAGAACGAAGAAAACTCTAAGACCTCTTAAGGTCTAGGCTCTGAAACTGGTAACACTTCACTTGCACCACTTTCTTTTGGTCAAGACAAGTCCAGTCTAAAATCACAAGTCCAGTCTAAAATAAAGAGATGGAAAAACAGATTTTCCCTCTGGATACCAGGAATGTTGGAGTCACGTGACAAGGGAGCATACATGCCGGGGTGTAAGGGATTTATGGCTGTTAGTCTACAAGAGACTACTATACAATATGCTGCAGGGAGCATTTCTATACATTAAGCTCTATGTGTTAGAGTCCAAAACATTATTTCCTTTAAACCAACCCCTAGAATTTGATTTATCAGGAAAAAAGGAAATGGCTCTAGCTTTTCAGAAGGAACATAGGTGACCCTTCACCATTTCTGCTTTCTAAGACAGAAATAATTCGATTGGTGAACCCCAAATAAAAAGTTAATTATAATGTTCCATCAGCATTAAAGGCAGGATTCTTTTCTAAAGGAATAAAGCAGCTGAGTGTCGATGAGTTGGATTTTTCCGTGTCTGATTACAAATAACGTTCTCCTTGGCATAAATGAAATCTTGGGTGAGGAGTTGGAGGCAGACCAGATTTCAGATCCATCTACCAAACAAATCCCTTGTGATTTGAATGTATGAATTTGTTGAGATTTCCTGATGGCTAACAATATGCCTTCATGTTAGCAATGACAAAAAAAACTAATAGCTGGGCACGGTATTAAAAAAAAAGGGCCTTTTTTTTTTCATGTAATTGAATTCTTCAATCTTGCACGGCATTCATGGAGAAGAACTCTTGGGATGAATTTCTTTGAAATCTCTGCTTCTGATTTTATTTTCTGATATGTTGACCTTCTTCATCTCCAGACATGTTGCAAGATTGGCAGGCTTCGTTCTCTGTGCATCTGAGACAGTGAAAGCTGCGTTAAGGCTCCTGCCATTGAAATTTATTCAGTGTGGATGCTAATGAAGAATTTTAAAGCCATCTAGTCCGGTTCATTCCTCTCTTTCTCATGTCTTTGGAAGGGGGAGAAATAACATCTCCTTAGCAAAGAGAACTAAAAAAATAATGACCACATCTCTCATTCAGAACTTGGTCTGGCTTTCAGCTCTTTCTGTTTATTCTGTTTTGAGAAGCAAACCATAAATCTGTATCAAGGATGGTGGTGATTATTATTGTTATTATTAGAGAATGGATACATGTCTTACTGGTAATTGCCCTGACTAAATGTCCTCCACAGGCATCGATTTATACAATGCATTTATTTACCACTTATCAGGCGTACTGCAATGTGGAAAAACACTGACCTAGGCATTGGCCATGCAGATATGAATTAGTTACTGCCCCTTCCTCAAAGCAGTTCACAGTTAAATATAAAGTGTGGACGTGAACCAAATTGACCCAGGCAAGCATAAAATCTCACCTGAAAACGTACTCGAAATAAGAATGAATGAGAGAGGAAATGTCTTCCATCCAATCAGTAAACACAATGAGGGATATGTTCTTTATTCAACATAATGTTTGTCACACATTGACCACAATCTTTAACTCCCTTGCCTCTCTGGTTTTTCATTACATGTACTATGTGGGAAAACATTCAATCCAGAATAAACCGAACCAATCTTTTACTTGGTGTTTATGCCTGCACAGACGATGAGAGGGTCATTTCAATGGACAAACTGGCATGACCACCAACCTCAAAAGGACCTACATCCCAACCCAGCCTCTCTGGTCAACCTGTTGGCACACTCTCTACAATATTTACACCTTTCTCCACGCTCCTCATACTCCCAACTCCTTTCCAACCTCCCTCTATCACCTCTGACTGGCTCCTGCTTTACATGCAGAGTAAATCTGTGACGTGAGAACTCCTTTATCTTCCTCCCATTAAACATACCTACCTACATCTCTGCCTTCTGTCCCGCTATCTCTCGGATTATAACAGAGGAGAACGGTTTTAGTTCCTTTGCCAAGGCCAATTCCTTTACATAGGCTTTGAAACACGTCCTTTGAAATGACAGTCCTTTCCATCATCATTTAAATATGTTCCAGTCTCTTCAGTCTTGAATCAATTAAATAAATAACCTTCCAGTGACCTCCCACACCCCCCACCAACAATAACCCTTTCTCCTTCTCTCCCCTAACTTCACACTGATTCTTCTTAAAAGATCTGATTTTTTATTGCCATCTCCATTACAAATCTTGTTATTCTCCATTTGGCCTCTTCTAATCCAGTTTCTTTTTGCATCATTCCACTTGAACAGCCTTCACTAAAGCCACCAAATGGCCTCGAAGTCAATAACTGCAAGGCTTGCCTCCATATCCATCTTCTGTCACCTGGCTGCTGTGTCTTCTGTCACCTTGTTGCTGATAACTCGTTTCTCCTTGGAGCACCCTCCTCCCTCGGCCTCAGTGGGACACATTTCTCCTGACTGTCTCATTTATTTCTGGCCATTCCTTCACCTTTTGAGGTCCATCCTTTTCTGCCTGGCCATTAAATGATGGAGTTTCCTAAAGTGCCACTGTCAGCCTCTTCTCAGACTATCCTGTACGCCTCACACACCTGTAGCCTTGAGGACCATCTAAAACTGCCCAGGTATATCTCCAGTGCAGAGCTTTCCTGAGCTCCAGACCTATATTTCTTTACTATTTCATATCTGTGCTTAAATGTCTAAAAATCATTCCAAATTCAGCATATTCAAAATAGCAGTCATGACCTGTTCTCTTCTAGAATTCTCCGTCTCTTTGTCACGACCTTTCATCCAATTTCACAAGTGAAAGGAAAACCTGAGTGATGCTTGACCCATCCTCTTCCTCAATCATCACATTTGATCCCTGGCCAAACCCTGTAAATGCTAACTCTAAGATCTTGGTCCAGCCATTTCTTTCCACTTCCACTGTCTCCACTTTAGTATAAGCTACTGTCACTTCCCCTCTGGATCTATTTCAGTGACCTGACTAATTATTCTGATTCTTCCTTCACCCTCTTCCACTTCATTCTCCAAACTGCCTTTACAAATGCAGAGCTCAACGTATCAGCTCTGGGATTAAAATGCTCCAATGGCTTTCCATGACCCACAGGATAAAGGCTAAAATTCCTAATATGTCCTAAAGAGTCTCACAGTCTGACTTCTACCCACTTCCCCTCCCTCTGACACCTGCCCTCCACCATTACCCCTTCTTACCACAAGATTCTAGTATTAGCATTTTTTTCTATTAGAACACTTGTCCTCCACTCTCTTCACCTAGTTTATACCCTCTTACCCATCACATGTGTGCACAGAAAATTCCCTCCTCAGGGAAATCTCCCCAAAATCTCAAGACTAGTTCACCTATCCTAATTACATTCTCTTAACATACGTCTGTGATTATTTAATCAATGGCTATGTTCATCACTAGACCGCATGAGAGCAGAGTCGAATATCTTTGATTCACAACTATTTTCTCAGTGCCTATCACGGTGCTCAAAACATAGTAGATGCTCACAAAATATTTTCATTGAGCACATTCTGGTGATAACCTGATGGTGAATAAAACAAACACAGTCATTGCCCTCATAAGTCTACATCATAGTGGAAGAGTCATAACATTAAATAAGTATGTAAATACATAATATTAGTGCTATAAAAAATATAAGTGCTACAAAGGAAATAACAGAGCAAGGGAATTGAGACCGTTAGATGGCAGTGGATAGGCGCTCTTTTCTTTAAGATCTACAAGGCAAATTTAGATAGAGAAGTCCTCTATTAGGTGGTGACATTTGAGCAGAGACTTGAATTAAGTGGAAAAGATCAGGGGAAGAGCTTTCTGGACAGAGGAAAAGCAAGTACATCAAGGAATGAGTCTGTTTGAGGAATAGCCAAAAGGTCCATGTGAAATGAGAGAGGAGAGTCATGTGAGTTAAAAATGAGGTTGGAGAGGAGGGCAGGGGCTGATCACATACTACCAGAAAGTGTTCATATTTGAGAATTCTTTCCTCAGAGTTGGACGCCATGTTGGGTGAAAAATATTGAAACAAGCATTTTTTTTGGAGTCCAGATCTCTGGGCTCTGCTCCCAGTTTTTCCACCAGCAGATGAATGGTGCTGAAAGCAAATCATGTTTTCTCACTGTTCCTCAGTTTCCTTATGTGATAAATGGGAGTTTAGGACTGGATTATCTCTAAGGTTCTGTCCGGATCATAAAATCCTTTTATTTTAAGTTAACATAATTTAATAAGAAGAATTGGGGTAAAGGTCATAGTCTGCCACTGTAATTTTGTGCATGCTACTTTTTCTTTCTGAGTCTATTTTAGTGTTTGAACAATAGGAATAGAAGAGCTTCCTCTCGGGATCACATGCCCATCAAAAGACACGGTGGGCCTGAAAGCTCTTTGTAAATTGTAACATGGTTTGTAAACCCGTAGTTAAAACTTACTGAGAATGTACAGTATAGCAAGCACTGTTGTAGGTGCTGTATATGTGTTATTTCATTCTCACAGCAACCTCAGGAGGTAGATCTATTTAACTGAGGTCTACAGAGGACTATCTAAAGTTTCTTCAGGCAGGAAAACGGTAGAGTTAGTTTTGCACCCAGATCCGGCTGGCATCAAGGCTTAAAGGCTCCTCACACATTAGGTCTATATGTGTGAGTGCAGGGATGAGGTGGGGAGGTGAGAAGCTGTTTGAAATCTAGTCCCAGAGGTGTTGTTGATGTAAACAGAAAATTAAATGATACCACACCTTTATTTCAGTAAATAACATTGCTTGAGCATTATCTACGAGGTGTGATCAAAAGATACGGTGAATGTTTAAATTTTAAAAAATTACAGTGAAAGACACATTGCCATTAATACTCCCAAAATTCTCCCCCTCACTTCAAACACACTTATCCCATTGATCCCATTGTTCTTGCCACTTTCTGAAGCAGTTCTGGAAGTCCTCTTTTGTGTCTTTACTTCAACCTCCATCTTGAGAACACTCCGTGTCACACATCACTTCTGGTACGGCAATTTCTGTCAAATAATAACATTACGGTGTGTCCTCATCCACCTTATTCACCGGATCTGGCACCGGGCGACTTCTGGCTCTTCCCCAAAGTCAAAATGATTCAGGACATCGAGGCAGCCACGACAGTGCAACTAAAGACACTCACAAAAGAGGACTTCCAGAACTGCTTCAGAAAGTGGCAAGAATGATGGGATAAGTGTATTCGAAATGAGGGGGACTATTTTGAGGGGGATTCATGGCAATGTGTCTTTTACTGTAACTTTTTTTTATTTAAACATTCACCGTATCTTTTGATCACACATTGTACATCATAATAATGTTTTCTAAATTTTATTAAATAGAGAAAGCTGTTATGTGACCTGGAGTCATCACGGTACAATAGTCATTCCTTCTTTCATTTTTTCATTCATCTATTGAGTACCTACTCTGTGTTAGGTCCCACCCTAGTTGCTAGTGGGGCAGAAATGAAAAAGTTCCCCTTGACCTCAGGACAGCACATTTTTTTAAGGTGAACGTGGGAATAAAAATGACATTGCACTGTGACAGTTGGTGTCTCAGAGACAAACGCAGTGTTCCTAGAGAGCTGAAGGGAGGCTGTGCATAAATAAGGAAGAGCCTTGCACAAGGTATGTTGTCATAGCTCACGGCTCAGATCCCTACCTACGATATGGAACTCACCAGCACTAAGGAGGGCAGTGTTATCACTTCTTCCCTTGCTTTGCACCCAATGCCATATTGCATAAACGCTAACATGCATATTTATTCCACATTTTCATATCTGAAAGATGAGGCTGCATCCGAGAACTGCTGACATCTTATCATCGCTGTTGGCCAGCAGGCAGCCATCATTACCTCTGCTCACGCACTTGGTCAGAGCTCATCACTTCCCCGGAGTGAGGCATGTTGCTGTGACTACATGTGCGGAGTTGGATTGACAGTTAAAGGATCTTAAAAAAGATTATACTGTGATTCAGCTTTGCAATGAAAAGTATTCAGGAAAACATGGCACTAGAGCAGCATGATATAGGATGCAAATGTCTCCAAGAGATTTCTCACTAAGTATAAGATACAAATTCTAACTTTTAATTGGGAGCATCTTTTTTTTTCCCCTTCGGGGTACATAAAATAATAGTCCTCCTTATATGTTAGGTTAGGTGAGATGATGAATTTCAGTAAATCCAGGGAAATCTTGTATTTTTAGAAGCCATATTGACTCCCAGTGAGTCAGGGGCCCACTTTATATAATCCAATCTGTTTCGTGAACTCCTGCCATCCTAGGTCTATGCAATTAATTCTTTGAACCTACATTCAGGACTTTACATTTTTCCTAGTGAAATGGCACCAAGTTAAAATCAGCTCCGTGTTCCAGGCTGCTGAGAATGACTCGTATTGTCATTCATTTATGCCATATATTAGCCACAGCTTGTGTCATCCATGTTGACAATTCCTGGTCACCCAAGGATGATCTTATTATCTAAGCATGTTATTTATAAGGAATTTCACAGCTGAAGCGAGGTACAGAATGACCTACTCTAAAACAAGAGCGATTAACAAGTTTGGAGCAGAGCCAAACTCGAGAACAAGGTTGTTATTGGCATGATTTTAATCATGATAGACAATTAGCCAAGCTTAATTATATTGAGACGGAAAACCAGAATGAGTGGCAGTAATGAATTTCTCCGGGAACTCTCCTGTGTCTCCAGCTCAAACTGGCTGACCTATAAAGGATGTAAAATGATAAAAGATGTTTGCCACAGCTACAAGCTGTGTTTACCTCGAGGAGCAGGCTGTGTGGGAAAGGACTCCCTTTTCTGTGGGGGACTCAGAGGAGGACGCAAATGGAATTCTCAAGTTCCACTGGCATCTTTTGCTTCAGGAAAGAGATGCAGAAGAGAGGAAACATATTTTAGCTGAACTTGGGCACATTAAATGTTAATGTGATTATGTAGCTGGGGATTCTTTAAATGTCGCCCATGGCTGAAGGATTACTGTAGTTGTGTGTTAGCACTTTTTTGGTGTTACAAAGGCTTAATATTTTCACTGGCTGTGTCAAGCCCAAATAGAACACCCAAAACTTCAATAGGAGAAGCAGTGATTAGAATGATAAAATTTTAGCAGTTTGACACTCCCACCACTAGGTTTAGAAATGGAATTTAAAAAGAAACTCTCCTTAAGTCTCTAGTCTCTTGTTCCATTATAGATTTTAATTGACTTATAATTAAAACCCAGAAGAAAGAAAAATTCTGGAGAAAAATTAAAATCTCCATAGTTTCTACAGCTTTTTAAAAAGAGTTCACAGCATATACTGATATTCAAGTATCACACCAAACACACACACACACATTCACAAACCTGGGAACAATAAAATTATCCCATTTTAAAGATGAGGAAGCTGAGGTTTGGGTTTGTGACTTATCTAAGTTAAATGGCAGAAATATATACAAGACTTCTGATTCCAAGACCAGGTTTTAAAACATAATAAAGAGAGAAGGAAAGAAAGAGAAAGGAAGAAGGCAGGCGGGAAGAAAAGACAAAAGGAAAGGAAAGGAATGGAAAGAAAAGAAAAAAGAAAAGAACAAAGAAAGAAGGAAAGAAAAAGAGAAAGAAAACCTTTACGTTGAAGTTTGATATATGCTTTTTTAATGTGGTACACATCCTCAATGGGAAAGCTGTGTGTGTGTGTGTGTGTGTGTGTGTGCTTTGAATAAAGCAGGCTGCCTCTTTACCTCCCTCTCTTGTTTCTTAATCTTTTCCTCTCTTACTTCTATTCAATATTTTTTATTGTGCATCTCCTGTATTTCCAGGAATAATACTTGGTGCCGAAATTCCATTTGTATCCTGTGACGAGTAAGAAACCTTTGATCATTTTACACCCATTATAGGTCAGTCAGTTTGAGTTGGAGACATAGAAAAATACACAAAATCTGATCCAGTGTACATCCATATTCATAGCAGCATTATTCACAATAACAAAAAGGTAGTTGGGCCGGCCCGGTGGCTCAAGCGGTTAGAGCTCCATGCTCCTAACTCCAAAGGCTGCTGGTTCGATTCCCACTTGGGCCAGTGGGCTCTCAACCACAAGGTTGCCGGTTCAACTGCTCGAGTCCCACAAGGGATAGTGGGCAGCGCCCCCCTGCAACTAAAGATGGAACACCACACCTTGAGCTGAGCTGCCACTGAGCTCCCAGATGGCTCAGTTCGTAGGAGTGCGTCCTCTGAACCACAAGGTTGCCAGTTCGACTCCCGCAAGGGATGGTGGGCTGTGCCCCCTTCAACTAGCAATGGCAACTGGACCTGGAGCTGAGCTGCGCCCTCCACAACTAAGACTGAAAGGACAACAATAACTTGAAGCTGAACAGCATCCTCCACAACTAAGTTTGAATGGACAACAACTTGACTTGGAAAAAAGTGCTGGAAGTACACACTGTTCCCCAATAAAGTCCTGTTCCCCTTCCCCTATAAAAAAAAAAAAAAAAAAAAAAAAAATGTCTGCAGTGGTTGCACAACACGTAAATGTACTAATTGGCACTGAACGGTACATTGAAAAATGACTAATTAAAAAAAAAAAAAGTTAGAAACAGCCCAGGTATTTATCAGTGAGTGAATAGAGTGAGTGAATGGTTAGACAAAATGTGGTATATACATACAGCAGAATATTATTCAGGCTAAAAAAGGAAAAAAAATCTGGTACATGCTACAACATGGATGAACCTTGAGGATAGTATGCGAGGTGAAGTGGGCCAGTCACAGAAGAACAAATGCCATGTGATTCCTCTTGTGTGATATACCTAGAGCAGTCAAAGTCATAGAGGCGGAAACTAGATAGTGGTTACTAGAGGCTGGGGGGAAGGGGAATGTGAAGTTTTTAGTTAATGGAGACAGAGTTTCAGTTTAGGGAAGATGAAAAAGTTCTGGAGATGGATGGTGGTGATAGTCTCACAACAATGTGAATGAGCTTAATACCACAGCACTCTCCATGTAAAGTTGGTTAAAATAGTAAATTTTATGTTGTGTATATATTACCATAAAACAAACTTCAATCCCTACCCTTCAGCGAGTGCCCACTCTGTACTACTAAAAGCCTACCGGGGAAACACGCTGCAGTGTGACATGTGTTATGATAGTGGGAACCACGGGACAGCCTGCGGACATAGAGACAAGCTCATAACCCAGCCTAAGAATCAACACAGAGGCTAGGACTGGCTCTGTGAGTGATGTGTGGCGGATGCCTGAATTAAGTCTGAAAGAATTCTCATTTCTCCAAGCCAAACCAAGTCAAGGGACAATAGTGGATGCTCATTTCATGCAGAGATAACTGCAAGTGCAGAAACATAGAAACTTGAGAAAGCATGGTGTGGTCTACAAGGTGAAGAAGTCCTTGGTGGCGAGAGCCCAGAGTTGAAGGATGTCCAGCTACTATGACAATACACTTGCTCTTCTTTCTCCTGGAGAGTTAGACTGGCCCATTGGGTCCACAACATGTTTGAAACTTGGATTTTCCTGTTTAAACAGTCCACTCCCTTCCCATTCCCCTAGGCTGTAAAGTTATGCTGGCAAACGTGGTGGTGTTTTAAATTTAAGTCTAATTCTTTGAAATGAATAATTCAGTTCTGCAGTCACACTAGCCGCACTTGAAATGTGGCTGGTGACGTTTCACATGTGGCTAGTGAATATTGATATGAAAGCATCGATAACAGAACATTTCCATCATCACAGAAAGTCCCATTGAACAGCTGTGCTGTACAGTTTACAAAGTAATTCCCTACCTGTTCATTTTTTTATGTATTTGAACATCACAAAAAATCTTGTTGTTATTAGTCCCCATTGGTAGAAAAGGAGACTGCAGCCAAGCAAAGCTGAGTAAACTGCTGATGGTTTCACAGCTACTAAGCAGTGAGGCTGCAACACAAAGCGCAAGCCCACCAAGCCCAGCCTTCATACATTTGCATTAACCCATAGCTTTCCATGGCCGTCAACTCTTCTTTCCTCTGCTCAACCCGAGATTATTCTTGCAAAAAGACCAACCTCCAGCAGGTTATGCATGTGGCTTTTCTTTGTCAGCCGGAGAAAACACAGATACCTTAGTGTGACCACCAAGGCCTTCCACAAATCAGAATCAATATACTTCTTCCCTTGCCTCTTTTCCAACATTCTCTCTCTGCTCCAGGGGCAGAATATATCATTCATGTCCCTGCCTCTGGGCCTTTGCTGCCCCTGATGCTGCTTTCTAGACTACTAGCCCCTTCCTCTCTGCCTGTTGGAATCTCACCTAACTTTCAAGGTCTTGTTCCTGACTCACCCATTCTAGAAAATCTTCTGGACCAATCTCAATCTGGGCTGCAGATTGAGCTCCTGTTTCTCTCTTGTCAGGAAGCATCTCATATGTTACTTCATGGGAAACTACTTCTCTGCTTTTACAAGAGGCTATGCTTCCTTCTCTTCCGCCTGGGGAAAAACGCTTAGCATTTCCCATGTAGGACCTCGCATAGACCCCTCTCTTCATTGGCGAACCACTGGTTCCAGTGTGGACCCTCCTTGGTAGCTCTTCTCAACTCTGCTGTTATTACATATTGAATTCATTGTATGCACATTTTGCTTGACTTCGGTTCCACTGCTGTGTGCTGTCATTCCAGGCCCTTTTACATTTTTTTATATGTTGTCTTCCAACAGCCCTATGAGGAAGATAGTTTTATCCCTGTTTTACCCACTGAGGCTCGGTGATGGTAGATGAGTTCCTAATTCACAGAGATGTGAAATGGCAGAGTCAGGATTTGCACCCAGGTCCAGCTGGCTCCAAAGCCTCTACTTCCTTCTTTGTTACAGTACAAGCCTTCCCTGCATGTGGTTAGACATTTCAAGTTATGATAATGAGTATGTGGAAGTGGTGTCTTTCTCAGCTCGGAAGAACTCCTACCTGTATATTATATTCAACACAAACTAAATAAGAATCTATTACAGTTGTTACTCCAAAACTGCAAGTTCCAATTACATCAACTCTGCCTTGGATATGGCATCAGATTTTATGTCATATGGGGAGGGCAGGAGGAACATACAATTCAAAAAGTCCTCACCTTGGCTTGAAACTCCATAATTCATTGTTTAGACACCATCCAAATAGCAGTAGTTGAGGATTTTGACTTTTTGTTAAATGGATGACATTTTCTATCTGAAACCTGGTGGCTTCTCTAGTCATTATTAATGGGGCCTCTAGTTTGCAAGCTGAAAGTGAAACAAATGTTCTGCTATGTAACATGATGACTTAGGAGAAAACAATCACAGGGAAAATTTATGGGCTGTGATTTTTTTTTTTTTTTAATTTCATAAAAGTCCTTGAGAACTAGAAAGTTGAAGAAGCCCAAGTGTTTCTATATATTGCAAATGTTATCATAGGAAACTATGGTGCATGGAATTAGAGTTGCTAAGTTGATCATTATTGCAGCAACGTAGCAAACAAAGTAAGCACTAAATCATGTGTCAGAAAGCCCAAGTTTTAGTGTCAGCTTCTCCACTAGCTAACTGTGCAGCGTTGAAATTGTCACTTAACTTGCTTGGACCCCAGTTTCCTCTTCTAGAACACAGTAATGTTCATTGACTAAATGAGTAAATTAATAAATGATGGTATTGAGAGAGCTATCCTCTAAAATTTCTCCCACGCTAATGGTCTATGAGTCATACTTTCAATTTAGCTGCATTTACAAAAAAAAAAAAAGTATTCTGAGTAAAGGAGGAGGCTCATATTGGAAATTATAGCTTTAATCAGTTTCACTATATATAAAAAAACAATTGCACAATCTTGTTTCACTCAGCAAAGGTTTCTTGGGCTTCTGCTAGGCAAAAAGACAGGCCTTGGGTTATACACTCTGGGACTGCAACAATCAGTTAGACACAGGGCTGAAGGTCAAGTTTAGACACACATGTAATTGGACCACAGAACAGACTGTAGGGTCATGGTTCGTGGAGGCTTTGGGAGTGTGGTGGGAAAAGATGAAGACAGCCTAGGGGATTGAGGAATTTGGACTGGCTCCTTTGAAAAGTGCTTAGAGACCAGCCTACTTCCTAATCCACAGTCCCCACAGAGATGCCTCTTTTTGTAGTGAGAATGTTTTAGAACCTTGTAGATAAGGTGGGTGCAGCGGCTAAGATCTGTCAGCAGCTGAGATCCAAGAGAGGGATGTCCCTTCTTTAGGGGCCAGCTGTGTTTCTCCACCACGTCTGTAAGGGCCTGGCCTGGGATACTTGTTTGTTTTTCTTTCTTTCATTTTTTAACATTTATTTATTTATTTATTGTTTTCCTCTGTTTGCTTTTTTAAATTTTCCTCTTAGTTTGGCTTCTGTCTGAATGCAAAGAATCTGGGTAGATCTGAAAGGCCAACAGCTTCTTCCTACTAATGCCCTGGAAATAAAATAACCAATTATGGAAATCATGGAACTGCACAAGAACCTGGTGGCACTTTATGCTGATTCCCCACTGCCAGTAATTGTGGATTTGGAGACCCAGACGATTCTCATGATTTGCACAGGCGAACACCAAGTAACAGGAAAGCTGGGATTAGCCTGTGGGTCTTTCTTTCAGCCATGGTGCTCTTCGTTTTATTTTTCTGCTAATTGTCAGTTGAGGACTTGCCATTTAATAACAGCAAAACAATAATAAGGAAAAAAAGATGTAACTTATGAAGCTCCTAGTTTGTGCCAGGTGGCATGTATTTATTACCTTTGTGCTTCAAAATAGATGTTGTGGTTTCCATTTTGTAGATGAGGAGATAGAAGCTCAGAAACCTAAGTAATTTGCCCCGAAGCAACAGCTAGTGAGTCTGCCTATACATGTCTCTCTCTTACAACAGCTGGCAGTACAGGACCTGTAAAGGGTTAACATGTGCACGCCAATTGACCCAGCAAGTCCATTCTAAGTCATACTAATTGTACCCATGCACCCATGGGCCCACTGCAATAACTACATCTCTTCAATAGAAACAAAAGATCTAGCTCATGAGTATATGTATAAGGCTGCTGATTACAATGTTGTTTATGATGGTAAAAGAGTCGACCTCAGTGTTCAATATGGCAATGGTTTAATCATTGTGGCAATTTACATTATGGAATATGACTCAGCTGTTAAAAGAATGTGTTGCTCTGTATCATATATATTGACCTAGGTAAATGTTCATGATATACTGTTAAAGTAGGGAAAAAACAAGTTGCAGAGCAATGACTATTTTGCCGTCCCTTTTTTGTAAAATACATATATATGTGTGTGTGTGTATATGTGTATACATGTATGTATACACATATATGTATATATGTATGCATATATATGTATATATATGGGGGGGAGTTTGTGTGTATGGATGTGTTTAAACAAGATTAGATAAAGAAGTGGAAGGAGACTGTTAGTAGCAAACTGTTACCCTGTGAACATGGGATGGATGGGGGAGCATGTAGTCAAGCTTGAGTCCTTGAGTGGATAACCAGGAGTTGAGAGCTACAGATGCCTAATACAAAAGCCAGGTGCCAGAACTAGATAGAGGAGATATTAATCTTGAGGCAGAGCCACGGTCTGGGGCGAGGTGCCGGCCTGCATAGAGCAAGAGCAGGACCAGAAGCAGTGAGGAGGTCTGGCCTGATTGCCGTGGCCCTGCTGGCAGTCCACTGCTGAATCTGGAGACTGTTAGTGAGGGTTCACCTTGAATTTCCATGGGTACCCATCCAGGGCAGAGAGGAGTGAGGAGGAACCAGCATCTACACCCCTCCCTGGTCCTTTCCGCCTCCTGACTGGGTCCTTCCCATCGTCGCTAAGGTTGAGTGTCCGGACTCCAGCCTGGAGGCCGGGCTGCCGTGGAGCTTGCTCTTCTGCGCCTCTCCTGAGCAAGTCTGTGTTTGATTTCCTGGAGCCTCTGACTCTTCAGCCCTCTGAATTGCTCCCTGGGATCCATCCCTGACAGGGGGGCCCCAGAGTGCAGAGGTCCCTCTCTTCCTTTTTTCCCCTTTTTTCCCCATAAGGGCCTGGGACTCAGCCAGTCTTATATTTTTCTTCAATACAATTGCATGAAGGTTTATCACCTCTGTCTCTTGAGCTCTTCCCCTCCCGATCCTGCTAAGGAGTGGGCCCTTCTCTTCTGCATCCCCCTTCATTGTTACACCTGAAGCAAGCCCATTGACTCATCCCATTGAAGGGTTTTGATTGATCATAGTGATCAGGAGAGTAACAAAGGAGGAAATTAAGAAAATAAATTCTAAAACCATTGTCTTGATCTTTAGTTCTACAACCCCTTGCTAACATGAGTAAAATTCCCACAGGCCCCTACTTTTGGTATGCAGTTTATTACCATTCCAGGAAATTTACGCTTTCTGTCACAGACAGGCACTGAAGACAGTACAACAGGTGTGAATTACGTTGCTTGTCAAAAATCAGCTTGGCAATTTACCTGCCTCTGAGTCCCACCTAAGACAGCCCTTTGGGGTTTTTCCTCCCTAAAGGTAATGGAAACTAAAGTCAGTATCCCCTCCATTGGGAATTTAATAGTAACTCCTAGAAGGAGTATAACCAACTCTAAAGACTAGCAAAGCAACGTATAACATGCGTACACTAAATAGTCCAAACCGAATCTGGACCTTAATTTGAGCAATAGTGATGTCCCAGGGCCCCTGAGCGTTAATCAAATGTTTGTAAATTGCATGTGGTTCAACTGCGCTTTGGGAGCACATGATTTAAAGCAATCTTGAGAAATCCTCTAGTGTTACAACTAATTAACTCTAAATCATCTGTTTTGTAAATCTGAATTTACTCCTAAGGATTGTGTGTTTGGGGAATAAAAGAGTAGACAAAGGACTGTTAATTAGGGAAGGCTTCCTGGAGGGGGTGAGCCAGGGCCAAATCTTAGAGAAGACCGTGATCGCAGATCTCTTAAAGGACTGAAAGAAAGGAGAAATGCGTCAGCAAGCTTCAGGGAAGTGCAGCTTTATATCCTGCAATAATGCACCTCCCTGTGAATAACAATTGGAACATTTCTTACAGGTGTGGCATCGTTTACAGGTCACAAATGATTTTCTTGCACATCACAGTGGTGACGACGACAGTGCCGATTTATTGAGTGTGTACAGTACACCAGTGTGAAGGGCTTAAATAGATTTCCCAATTATCCTACCTGCAGCCCATTGGGTTTGGTGTTAATATCCCCTGTTTCCAGAAGAGGAAACTGAGATGCAGGCTGCTAAAAGTTACACGTGTTTGTGGGAGTCAGCTGGTGAACAGGGGAGCTCACGTCTGAATTCAGGTCTACCTGACCCGTGGTTCTAATCATATCATCCTTCCGGGGCTCAGGATGGAGAAGGGAGGACAGTGGGTCACGGAGGAGATCCAACACAAATGCCAATAACGTACTCCCTCCTTGCCAAGTATTCTGTTAAGCCCTTTACATGCATCATCTCATTCTCATGTACATGTTAATTCTCATTTACCCATCGGGAAGCTGAGGATCACAGAGGGTCAGTAATACGTCCAGCGTTACACTGCTGGTAAAAATGGTACCATTTCCATCGGAGATCTGACTCCAAAGACCGACATCTTACCTACCACTGCATCCCAAGCACAGGCCTCGTGCTACACACTTAGGACCCAGCATCTATACAGTGGTGTCCTTGCCCCTCAGGGAGCTCACTACCTAGAAGCGCAGTCAGTCCTGGAGGCAGCACATTTCAATCCAATGCGTCGTGGGAAGAAGAGTCACAGGGCGATGGTAGCACAGAGCAGGGGTGCTTTGCTAAGCCTGTAGGTGCTCAATTCCTTGCTTTCTCCCTTCTCCTTTTGGTACCCCTATGATGTGAATGTTATTAGGCTTAATGTTGTCCCAGAGGTCTTTTAAACTATCCTCTGTTGTTTTTTGTGTGTTTTTTTTGTTTTGTTTTGTTTTGGCTGGAGGGATTTTTTTCTTTCTTTTTGTTGTTTGAATTGGGTGTTTTATTCTACCTTGTCTTCCAAATTGCTGATTGGATCCTCTGCTTCGTCTACTCTGATGGTGATTTTTTCTAGTGCATTGATCATTTTAGTGATTATATTCTTCATTTCTGACTGGTTCTTTCTTATGGTTTCTATGTCCTTTTTTATGCTTGCTGTCTCTTTGTTGAAGTTCTCACTAAGTTCCTTGAGCATCCTTATAACCGTTGTTTTGAACTCTGTCTCTGGTAGGTTGCTTGCCTCCATTTTGTTTCATTCTTTTTCTGGAGTTTTCTCTTATTCTTTCATTTCAGATGCATTTCTTTGCTTCCTCGTTTTGGCTGCCTCTCTTTGTTTCTATGTATTATGTCTCCCAGTCTTTGGCAGGTGGCCTTATGTAGTAGGTGTCCTGTGAGGCCCAGTGTCACAGTCTCCCTGGTCACCTGAGCTGGATGCTCCAAGAGTGTCCCCTGTGTGGTTGTGTGTGCCCTCCTGTTATAGTTGAGCCTTGATTGCTGTTGGCATGTCAGTGGGTGGAATTGACTCTCAGGCTGACTGGCTGTGGGGTATGGCCACATCCACAGCTTATGGGCTGCTGTGTGGGAGGCTTACCCTGCTGAGTGGGATTTGCCCAAGTGGGCTCTGCTGCCTGTTAAGATTACCCTTTGTGTGTGCACTTTAGGGGCTAATTGGGTCATGCTCTGATGTGGTCTGAAGCCAACCTCCAAGTGTGTTGGTTCTGGGGCCTCTTGGGAGGGGCTCTGGCACAGGCCCATGTCACCCACTCCCTGTGACTATCTGGTAGGAGCTACAAAGTGATCTGTGGTTGTTTGCTGCCTGTGCTAAACCTGGAAGCATATGGGAGAGGCCATACTATGAACTGAGGATGGCTGCCAGGCCTCGGGTAGCTCTGCAAAAAGCCAGGACACCCTGAGGCCTGCTGCCACCTGCCAACTCCCTTAATGTTCAGCCACTGATAAAGCCTCATGTGGTACACAAGTTAGGTGAGGCAGGGTCTCAGGGAGTCACTACAATGGGAAATGTTATAGTCACCAGGTTAATGTAGATTCTGGTTTGGTGCCAGTGCTGTGCCTGGAGCTACTTAGCAAAAGTCTCAGAGCACACCGAGGTCAGTTGCCATCCACCTGGGGCCTGTGGGCTCTGATAGCTTTCCAAGCGAGTGCAATGTGGGAGGGGTTAGTTGCTCACAGAGAAAGTGCGTCCAGTGGTGCATGAGTTGGTGCAGCAAGGTCCCAGCTGTGTCAGCAGGGTGGAGCAGCAGAGCTCACCAGGCCAATCAGGTTCAGATTTGGCCATGGTGGGGGTGGGCTCAATATAGGAAAGATGGCATCTGCCTGCTGGCTGCTCGGGAGAAAAACCCTTCACTGGGAAAATGCCAACTCTTCTCCAGTGCTCCCTGTGAAACTGCACACCTCAGTCTGACCCCCCTGTATGTCTCCGAGGTCCCCCAGTCACCGTCCCTTTGCTGGAACCCAAGGTGAGTGCCTGCGAGCAAATGAGTCTGTATGTGGGCCATTTAAGAGGATGTCTGGGTCTTCCCGCAATCTTCCATCCCACCCGAATGGCCAGAATCGCCACTGTTTTTCACAGCCAGATGTTGTGGGGGCCCCTCTTCCCGGCACCAGTACTCTGGGCTGGGGAGCCTGGTTTTGGGGGGCTAGGGTCCCTTGCTCCTCCGGGAGGAACCTCTGCAGCCAAGGTATCCCTCCTGATTCTCAACCACCACATGGAAGTTTGGGGCCCATTCCACATCTCCACCCCTTCTACCAGCCTCAAGGTGGGTTCTTCTTAATATTTTTAGTTATAGGACTTATGTTTGGCTAGACTTCAGATGGTTCTCCAGGTTGGTTTTTCTATAATTTAGTTGTAATTTTAATATGTTCACGGAAGGACACAGGCACAGTGTTTATCTTCTCTGCCATCTTGGATCTCTCAGGATAAAGTATTCTTTTCATTTGTAAAAATAACGCATGTTTATAACATAAAATAGGGAAATAATGATATAAAAATGAACATTTTGATATATTTCCTTCCTGTCTTTTTCCCATGCATATTTTAAGGAGATTATTCAGTACAACCAATTTATATCCTACTTTTTATATTTAGCATACCATAAGCAATTCTCCACATTGTGTTCAATATTTCACATAATATGTGCTCAATAGACATTAATTCCCTTTTTCCTATCTTGATTTCCTTCCTGAAAAACACACAAGTATCCACTCTGGGCTGTGGTTAGTGTTTAATTATTGACAACGTAGTACATTTGAAAGACTGTGCAAATATGAATAAGTTATTAACCTTTCTAGACCTCAGTGTCTTTAGCTACAAAATGGGAACAATAAAACCTGCCTTGCCTAATTTATAGCATTATACAAGGGTCTAATGAAGTATTGGGGCAAACATCTCATTAGATATTAGGGTGAGTGTCTTTTTTAAACCATAGCACAGTACAAGTGGAATAAAATTTACAGGAGGGAATATGACATCAAGTAATTTGTAAAGCAATTTGAAATTTGTGACTAAAACACTATTGGCGATTGTTCTGTGCTGAGCAAGACAAATCCTAACGTTTGTATTTAATATGCTTAACAGTTGCCAATCTCTAATTCTAGGTTCGTACCCTGCAATAGCTTTATGGGGATTTTTTTCCTTTTTTTAAATTTTTTAATTTTTTATTTTTTACAACTTTCAGCTGTAAAACTAGGGTCAATTATTTTTAGCCATTTCTTTAGCCTGTCTCATTAGCAAAGTACTTTGAGGTAATGACTTGGGCATATTTGATGATTGTTCATTTTAAAAGATGTCGTTTAAAGACTTTTCTGGAAGTTTCAAATCTGCCTGTGGGAGATCTGTTTCATGCCAAGATGTCATTTCAAATTCAAGCGTACATACTACCTTACACTCGGCCCTTATAAATGTTTCACAGCACCTGCATTTTTTATCATGGCATTTTCATGTGAACTTGGATTTCTTGTGGCTCACCTCCACGCTCGGTCTGAAGGGGGAAAAGTCATATTTTTTAAATGGCCTTTTTTCCCCTTTGTCAGAGGAGATAAAATTCTCCAATTATGCCCCCCTTGTGCATAGATACTTATATTAATATTTTAAAGAATGGGTTCTTTATAGTGTTATTCATGAGCCCATGTGTTAAATTTAAAACAAATGTGTCCTAAAAATGAATATTTAATCTGTGTTTAATACCTGAAACCAGATTCATGTTGACTTAATTTCTTTGGTCGTGAAAGAAATTTATGAAATGATTCAGATTCTTTCATTCATTCAACAAATATTTTAACAATGTACCTCCTACATTATTTCTTTTAATCCTTATAATAACACGGCATATTATATTATAGATGAGTAAACAGACTCAGAGCAGTGAAGATACTGATTAGATAGTTCTCTGCTACAGTTTAGGGTCTGAGGTTTGGGCAGAAAATACTACCTGAGTAAAATCCTTGGGGTAAACACTGTGGGGAAAATATTATACAATAGCAATAATGGGTGGGTGGGGGCGGGGGGGGGAGAGAGAGAGAGAGAGAGAGATACAGAAACAGAGAGAGGCAAGACCTCATAGAAACCTGAATGGGGCGAGATTAGATTGGGAAGAATCTAGGTCATAACTCCCTAACTTTGCTTCACGTTGGGATCATCTGGGAATCTTTAAAAATTATTGATGCCTGGCTTCCACCCCCAGACGTTGTGATTTAATTGGTATGGGATGCAACCTAGGCATCAAGAAAAAAAATTTTTTTTAAGCTTCCAAATGATTCTAAATATGCAGCAAAGTTTGGGAGCCCTTTATCTAGGTGGTGTCTGGCCTATTGTGTGTAATGAAACTGAAATAACCCAAACTCTGTTTTGTCCATCACTGGTTCTTGATGTTCCGATGGGTTGTGCTGGTTTATAGGCCTTAGGATGGACATAATACTTACAAATAGAAAACACATGTCCCCAATTTCTCTTAGGAGAAGAAAGCAGAAAGTTTTAATGGGGAGAGGGCAGACTTCAGTCCCTCAGCTTCTATAAGCCTCGCAACCAGGTCCCCAGAATGGCTATTATGATGCCTATCTAGTAGGTTTTTTTGTAAGAACTAAATTAGTTACAATGAAATTCCCTTGTCCAATGATATCAGAAATCTTCAGTCAGTTATTTGAAAAAAAACAAACAAAACAGTAACAAGTTAAAATGGGGGTAGCAATACGGCTTCCCCCTGGCTTACTCTCTCTTGTGACATGTACCTCCGGAGCCCAGAACTTACTTGTAAGAAGTCTGACCACCTTGAGGCCACCATGATGAAGACCATGGGGAGAAGCTAGATAGAGAAAAAGAGATGCCCATTGTGCCAGCCCATGGTTATTTGATTTTTCTCAGCATCACCTCCCGGATATGTGAATTTCCCAGCCTTCACATGATCCCAGCCTCGAGCCTCTGAGCTGCCCCATTTGTGGAGGACAGCAGAGAGAGGAATCCCATCCAGCACTGCCCAAGACACAGACTCATGAGCGCACTAAATATTCCTGCTACTTTAAGCACTAACTTTTGAGTGTTTCACTGTCCTGTGTTAGATAACTAGAATATCAGCGAGGAATAAAAGCTAACACATACAGATGTTAAATAGCTTATTTCAAATTAAGTATAACATTTATTATTATTATTATTTAGCAACTTTCTGATTTAGAACCAAGGTCTTTTCTTGGAGAATATGACCCACTGACCAGAACCCTGGTGTAACCCATCCCCATGAAGAATTTTGTTACAATTTTTAGTATGTTTCTTTAAAGTAGAATGAGTGCTTTAAAACAACATAGTTTTAAATTACCACTTCCCTCTATTCTTTATAGTTGTCCTATTCCAACTTAATTCAACATGGTGTAGGCAGTTCATTTATTTTATCATGTCTTTCCAAAGCATTCAACTTAGATTTGATTAGGAAAACTTTCTTTTTCTAAATATATTGCATCATAGTACGTTACTTAATAGATAACAGGATGAAGAATAACAAGTGCAATTGAATAAACAAATACATGTTCAGCCGATGTGCACAGAAGCACAGGGTATTCTAAAGAGAAGTCTACTAGCCACTTGTGTTCTGTAAAGTTAGATCCTAGTCAATGGATTTATAGAAAGAATTGGAACCATGTTAATCTAGCAAGTTGGTTACATGAAGGATGGTTATGAGGGCTTCTATTATAACATGTATAAAACACCGGCATACAATAGGCACTCATTAAATATTAGTTTCTCCAACCATTAAGTCCTAATTTTCCCCCAAATCTGTTTGCAAATAGTCCCTGCCACCAAATACCAGCAGAATTTTATTAATAAAGTAACCTTAGATAGCCACCTCAATTTCATACTATTTCAGAAAATGCACTACATTTCTATTGATGAAAAATCATTCCCCATGGGTTAGAGTTCAGATCAGGTGCACAACATTTTCAAATCATTTGCTAAAAGTAAAACACAGCATGACAAGCCTCTCTAATACTGTAACTACCGAATGCACTTACAGTTAGAAAGCAAAGCTAATGCAGCCCTGAGACGTTGAGTTTCCTCTAGCTCCCACCCAAATCTTTGTACAACTCAAAATAGGACAGAGAGTCCAATGTCCTGGGAAAAGCACTGAACTTTAGGATGAGGTGTGTAAGTTACTGCAAAGTTTGTCATAGCAGAATCTAACCGTTATTCGGAGCTTTTATCAAAGCATAACTCCATGACTCCCGTTCAGTCCTGGCCTCTGCGGAGCCGTCTTCCACACCACCACCAGAGTGGTCACCCAGACCCTTCTAAGTGATCCGGTCAGAATTCCACGGTGTTCCTCAGCGCCTACAGAGCAAGCTGGGTCTCTGTACCGTGGTTTCTGAGAGTCTGTAGGACAGGACCCTGACTTTCTTTTCAGCCTCATCTCTAATCATTCCCCTTCATATTAGGGCCCAAGACCATGCACAATGTGCAGTCTAGTCAGATTTTGCCCTTTTTATGCTCTGCACTTAGAGTTGTAAAATACAGTGTTTTCCAAACTGTGGGTCTTGACCCACTAAGGGGTCATGAAATCAGTTTAGTGGACTTTAGCCACTATTTTTAAAAATTAGAAGAGAATGAAATGGAATGGTAGAGATCAGAGTTTATTACACAGCACATTGTTAAGTATTGTTTTATGAAACATTGGTTTTAGTGGTGTGCGTGCATGTATACAGAATTGTGATGTAAAGTATATTTTTACAATGGGTTGTAAATTCCAAATACCCAAAACCTCACACCTCTCAACCACTTTGCAAGCTGTTTGTTTCACCTGGAAGACCTTCTGCATGTCCTAATTCTTTGTCTCTCTGACAAATTCCTAACTCACTCTCCAAGAATATAGCTTCTTCCGCAAAGTCTTTGTCAGGCTTTTACTATGTGTCAGGCATGGAGCTAAACACTCTAGGTGTAATATGCCATTTTCATCTTCAGAGCAAACTTTTGAGGTGGGAACTGTTATCCCCATTTTATCAACAGGCAAATGAGAGGTGACAGATTAAATAAATTGCCTAAGGTCACACAGGTGACAACTGGTCACACTGGTATTTGAACCCAAGCCTTCAATCCAGAGCCTGTGATCTTAGCTGTTACATTGAGCAGCTTCTCCTTAATCCCTGGGCTGAACCCAGCTGTTTTCTTCTGTCACACACACACACACACACACACACACCACTACCACCACCACCACCATCACCCCACCCCCCGGGCAACACATCGTCTTCAGGATGGCACTTTCTATACTGTGTTGCAATTATCTGTTACGTGTCTGTCTCCCATACTAAGTTAGAAAATCCATGAGAACATGAGCTGTGTTTTCATTTGCTTTAGGACCGTGCATGTGTACGTGTGCCACACAGAAAGCACTGGATAAATATTAAATGGATAAGTGTCCCTATGAGGAATTATCACCATTTGACAGACAAAGAAACTGATATTTATCCTAGGGGAAGATAGGCCCATTCTTCTTTTTGGCCTCTTTCTCTTATAATGAACTTATTAATAAAGGTCAGTAGGAGGAGTGATCACTTTGAATGAAGGATAGGGAGATCGTTGCAGAGGTATGAGAACTTTTTTTTGCATAAAGGTTATGGGACATGTTACACCTAATATAAAATATGCATTTTTTTCATTTTTCATTCACAACAATACTATGTAAAGGCATACCTAAGAGCCAAGTTTCTCCTAGATACCATTTTATTCAGTCCATTCATTCAACAAACTTTTTTAAGCCAAATCCTGTGGTTTGTCCTGGAAAAGGGCATATGAAGACATAGTTCCTCCTTCATGGAGCTCACAGTTTATAATGGAGCTGAGCAAACAAACAGGTGATTATACTGGTGTTGGCCAGTATCCCCCATCAGTGACCAGCCTGGACTTCGGAGCGGGTCAGACCTGGGCTCAACGCTGGGCTCCATCACTGAGAACCTGTAACACCTTGAAGCTACTTCAATTAGCTTCTCAGTGTTTTCTCCTCTTGTAGGGTTGCCATCCAATAGTGCACATGAAGGACATGGCCTGCTATAAATAGACATGGGAAGTTGATGACCAACAATAACATTTTCATATGTGGAACTTCTGGCAAGTTGTTTGACACACATCTCTCTGCCTTGATTTCCTTATCCAAAGAGTAAGCCTATGAATCTGAATGCTAATTACTATTCACTGGCCATCCTCCAAGAATCAGACATAGGCAGGCCTTGTGCGAAGCCTTTACCATATGTCATCTCACTAAATCCTGGGAACAGCATGGAAAGAGAGGTAGATTCTACCATCTTGTGATGCCAGCTCTCTTTCTGGGCCTGGGGACCAGGCCAATGTCCTCCGACTTACCTTTCATCCTCCCTGCGGAGCACGGGCCACACCTCTCTTCTCAACCCAATACCTAGCCTCTTAGTACCCCAACACTTCCATGTTCCTACTTCATATTTTTTCAGAGCATCTAGCATCATTATATTACATATAAATCAATATGTTCTTGTCATGATACCTGACATTCCCAAATATATCCCAGAGTCCCTGTGTTTCATCTACCTTAAACACTGAATTTCTGATGGAGAATCATTTTGTTAGAATGTACTATTCATTTTATGAAGAATGCCCTTCTTTTGTCCAACGGTTGAATTTCTTTATAAACACAAACATGTTTCTCTCTCATAATAGGACATTTGTTTCTGGCTAAGTACTTGACTACAAAGCTGTGAAGCTGAACCACTTTGCTCTAACATCCCCGACCTGGGCTTGTAACACCCTCTGGAACAATGAGCAGTGTAAGTTCATAGTTCCTAATGGAGGCAAAAAGTGAACCCATATTCATCAGATTAGCTCATTGTGTGTTTCCTGTTTTTGGATTAAATAATGGTGGGTTATTTAGCAGACATAAATGGTGGGTCAGTATAATGAGAGGAGATGGACTTGTTTTCACAGTTGTGAAAATGGAAAAAAACCCAGAAACACCACTAAATTTCCTAGTAAATGTGTCCCATGATTCATGACACCTGAATCATCACGTGCCAGGATCTTGTTTAATTTCATTATGTATTTACAATAGTCTAGTATCAGCTTCACAGGGGAATTATAAATTTAGAAAGTACAAGATCAGCTATTTGAATTCCTCAGATCATATACTCAGTATGATCATTCCTCCAGTATTTTACAGAGGAAAAAAAAGTAAGGAGCTACTTTAAATATATCAATATCCCATTAATGTGGTTACTTGTAAAACTATCATTTAAACTATAAACCTTTAAACAGTTTAATGGTTTTCCCTACATACTTCCTAAAATCTATAATGATATGCATTTTTCTTTTATTTTATGTTGAGAGTAAATCTGAGAATACATTTATAGTTCTTATGAATAGAAACTGTATTTTCCTTCTCTCCACTATGGGTATCATGTCTTTAGAAATACAATAGACATTTTTGTGGCTATTGTGGTTAAAGGAAAATATATAGACATGGTTAGAGGTGGAAGTGTTATGTGGAGAGGGTAGAGATCTAGTGCAGACACCTCCATGGATCTTCAAGGTACTTGGGTCAGAGGCATAGATGGCAAACATGATTTCCTGCAGCCTCACTTTCTGTAATTTATTACCTCAAAGTGCCAGGAATTGTGCTAAAGCTTCCAGATATGTGGCCAATAATATGATGATTGCTACTATTTGAGAATGCTTTACCCATGTCAAGCAATGTACAGACCGATGTGTAATTTAACCTTCACAACACTGCCTTAAGATAGTTCTCCAGAATCAGAGCCTTAACAAGGGGATTTTTTTTTTTTGCAAGTGATTGATTGGGGCTATGGTCTCAGGAAAGGGGGGTTGAAGGAAATAAAGTAGGGCAGAGGAAAAGGACTAAGCAAGAATGTGGTCCCTGAAGCTCATATGCAGTTTACCTTGCCTTCAGGTTGTGGCTGCGAGGGGAACCTCCTGGGTAATGGGCTTCCCAGTGGAGGAGAATAATTAGGGATGGGTGCCCAGCCAGGCACCAATGGTATCTACTACACACACTTTGAAGTGGCTATTATTGTTCCCATATTTTAAAATGAGCAAACTACGGCACAAAGGGTCTAACTTGTCCAAAGTTACTTGTAGCAGATTGGAATTCGAACCTGGATCGGACTGCAAGCTCTTGAACACTCACCTCCACTGTAAATGCAATCAGGGTAATGACTTCTAAGCTGAGGTCGTGTACAGAATCCGGAACTAACACAGAGGAGAGGGTGATGAACTTTCCAGAGAGATTCAGTGCCATGTGGAAAAATAAAGCAAACCCTTCCTGCTGTATGCATTGTATAGGGATGACTACGTTCTTAAAGCCCAAAGTCATAAAGGCAAAGAAGAAAGATTTTACTGTATTTTTTTGCTGCAGAATCCAATTCCTTTGTGTGCCATAAATATAAGGTATGAACGTGCTTAGCAAAATGAGAGTATTGTTTCTCAGTAAAAATATGTCCCTAATTAAATCAACCTGGTAACAGCTTTGCTTCTCTTCCCCTGGAATGACCCTCCCTAGGTCTTAGAAGTTAAGATGGCAAATGCCATTTCCCCTATAGCTGAACTGTTCTAAAATTGCACAGACGAGAACCTGGCTAGAGGCCTAACAAAGTGCAGGGAAGAGAACCAGCCTAGGGGTCCATTCTTAGTTGTCATCCTAGCTCTGCCACGTCCTCGCTCGGTGACTTAGACAACATGTGTCTATGGGCTTCATTGTCTCATTTGTAGACAGGAAACGATATTTGTCCTAGTATCTTCTGGTTTTAACTGCTGTCATCCTTTCTTCCTCGCTTTAGTCCCAGATTTTGCCTTCTGCATGACTCGATTTCCTCTGCCTAAAGGCCCTTTCCAACTGCTATAGTTATACTTCTCATACGTTAACCTCAACAAACACCTACATTTACATTGAACTCATCTAAGATGGCTTTTAGCCATGACCAAGTGGTGTATGGTACAGATACGTGACAATTTTTGACGTGACTTGTCAAACATGTACGTCACAATTCTAAGTCCAGACGTTATCCAACAATTATGAAGTGCACTGGACATGTTGATGTATGCATCAAGGACATTTCAACTTCATCTCTGGTTAGGACACTTGTGTTTTTAATTACGCAGGAAATAGTCATTTCACAGAGCACATCCCTTTCCTTGTCCCCATTTTGGAAAGAGTGGGTTTGTTTTACAAGTAATTGTAGCCATCACCATCTCAGATATCTTTGAAGTTCAGTGGTAGATTGTAATACTAGGTAATACTAGACAGTCTTGCTGATCTTTCTTTGGAATTTGATTCACTGCCTTCTCCTCAAGTATCTGGTAAAAAAAAAAAAAAAAGTGAAGTATGAGAAAATAGGAATCAGATGCCAACGGCCTGTCCCCTTGATTCGTCTCCAGTATGGTGATTAAATGACTGTTTGCCTTGTTGCGGATCAATTATTTTGAGGACTCAGAATTTCTTGCTGTGTCTTGAATTGTGCTGATGGTTTTTAAGTAGGTCATAAAAATTCCTGTGAATGATTTGTTTAATTATTGTCTTGCTCCTCATTTACATTTTTATCTAAAACTCTGAGAACTAAAATCTGTATTCAATTTCATTTCCCGTGAGCTACAATTTGCCTTGTTAGTAGAAATATCTTGACTGTGCTTTATGTCTTGAATAATATCAGCCAGGCAGAGTTAAATGTCTGTGATGTTACTCTAATGGCTATAGACCTAGCTCTTTTTGCTGATTTTTCTAGGGTGTAAGACAATATTTGATGGCTATGTAATAGCCTTGACGCTTTTACATCATTCGAGTAATCATCACAGTTTAAACATGATCAGACTTTGCTTTTCTGGACGAGGCCTTCTGAGACTGAGTGATTATGACACTACAAGACTGGTTTTTACTGACTCTTTTGGGCACTATCCCCTCCACGATGCATAAATAACCAAATGAAAAGTAACACATTTCACCCATCATAAAACCTTAGATCTGAAGGTACCTTCAACACCATCACTTTCCTACTTGCAGACTGTAGAGTGTTATAGTAGAAAGAACATTAAAAATGCTATCATTTTGCTTTATAAACATTTCTGTGTAGTTCAACGCAAGTGCCTTTGACATTCTGGAGTCTTGACTGAAATAAAAACTGTGAAGAAGTAAAATTCTGGGGGTGAAAGCTGCAGTTGCAAAAGAAACAAAGCAAAACATTCCTGAGCTATTTCTACCCAAACTGCCAAGATTGCTCGCGTTGATGAAAATATTCTGAGTGTGCATCAGAGTCAGATTGGTAGGAGAAAAACAGATCATTTCTCCAGCTGCTCCATGGAGACTAAGTTCCAGTGGGGTGAGATGTCTGCCCAAGGTCTTCCATGAGTTAATGGCCGATTCAGGACAAGACGTAGCAAATCTTGATTCCATGTTCTTTTGCCTTCAAAGTGCTATAAATGTGACAAATTATCTTATTAGTTTAGCCTAGTTCAGCATTTCCTCAAGTGTGGAATGTTAATAGATGTTACATGAAATAATAGTTTCATGGTCAAATGAGTATAGAAAACACTGTTCAATAAAATTAAACACACTTCTTCATTTTAGGCTTCTCTGAACCTTTAATATGTTGATATATATTGTGATTTTCGAAGAGGGAAATCAAACATACAGCATTTTCCAGACTCATTTGACTATAGAAACTTCTTTTTCACAGAATAACTTGTAGAAGACACTTTGAGAAATTTTGGCCTCGCTGGTAAAAATGAACGTCTTTGTACAAGTCAAGGCACTGATAGGAATTATAATTCAACCCATATCATTCAAAGATGAGGCTAAGAAAAGGCCTACATACGGAGATCTGGGTAGAGTTAAGGAAACCCACGAAGGGTGGTGACGCACCGAGGCAGGGGTAAGCGGTGCAGGAAGTATTACCACCACCCTGAAGGAGCAGGGAGACAGCCCAGGGCAAGCTCCAGAGAGGAGCTGAGGCTGTTGGTGGAAGCCAGCATCACAAAGGCATGTGACTTCTGCCGGGGGCACAAAGATGCAGGAAGAAAGGAATAGGGAAGAAGCTGGGGAGGAAATACCCCAGTGTCTTTGTCCTTTTCCCCTTTGATTTTTTTTGGTGCCCCCTAGTGGCCAAATGTGACTGTAAGCCAACCAGCGATGCAGCCTGGGCTCTAGGTTTCTAGGTTTCAGCCTCTGAAGGCCGGAGGTGTGCCGTGTACTTACCTAGGTGCTTCGTGTATGTTGATCAGTTTCTTTAATTTCACAACAATCCTGTCATGTAGGAACCACGCCCATTTACAAACGAGGAAACAGACAAACTCACATAGTTAGTAAGCGATGGCTTCAGCCCCAGGTTTATCTGTCTGCCTTCCATTTTACCAGATCGCTGTGCCAGAAAATATCAGACTTTTAATGAAAGCTTAAAGAACTTGCAGAAGGAGTTTTTCTTCTTCAATTTTGAGCAATTTAATCTTGTCACTAACACGATTAATCCTCTAACAGAGTCAATACGTTTAATTTGAAGGGTTCTCCTCCCCCTGCAGGAGCAGGAGCCCTTATTTTAGTCATATCTGTAATCCCAGACCTTAGTACCATGCCCAGCACTGAGTTAATATTTGCTGAATGACTGCAAGAATGAATGTGGAAGTGAGTAAACTGTAAATCAGCATTCCAAGAACATTTTCTCAGAGCTCTTTTGGGATGGAATTGGACTATCAATCTATTTTTAAATGTTCTGGCTTGTTTGAAATGGGAATTTTTCCATATTGAGCATCTGCTCATGACATTCTTTCTTGGATGGCTATGATACCTCTCGTTACAACCCTCAAATACACAAATTAAACACACACCAATACATTGCCTTTCTGCCTCCATCTCTGCCATACTAATCTTTTCTGTTTGGAGCCATCAGATCTATAAGATTAACCTTTAGAAGTACCAAAGATGACCAGACTATATGCCAAACCTCCTATATTTCTCTCAAAATCTTATGGTAGGTCCCTATTGCTCATCAGTTTAAGACATATCTGTTGAATTTAATTAAAAAATACATTTTCCATCCTGAAATTCCATTTTTTCTATACTCTAGCTCCAATGACTCTTAACGCCATCAACTGAATCTTAACTCCGTTAGAACAACGAAGCATGATGGCAGATCAGGCTGGAATTCTCTCTCACAGATGCTACGGGTATTCTCCCTTCCACACCTTTATCCATGCATGTTCCCCATACCGCGCTCCATCTCTTTCTTGAATTCATCCATCTATGCATCCATTCTCTCACTCATTGAGTTCTTACTATAGGCTGAGCACTGTGCTGCTGAGGCAAATACCAAGAGAAATGCAGCTTGTTCTCCCAGAAGTGCAAAATCTTTCATGGAAACCTGACACACTGAGCAAGAACACACACGGCAGTGTGCTGAATGCTGCAATAAAGGCACAAGGCCAAGGCAGAGAACCAGGGAGTGACATCCCAGGAGTTCAGGAACAGTATCTATTCCAAGGACTCAGCACACTGTGGGAGCTGAACAAATATTTGGTTAATGAATGAATGAATGAAATAACATTTGAACTAGATTTTAAAGACTGTCTGCCTATGTCCTTCAAGAAACAGCTCAAAGTCTTCTCCTTGCCTACGCTGAAGTAAAATGCTCTGACAGTTCTCAGAACATTCTATCAGATGTGCTGCCTTGAATTGTTCTGTATTTCATGCATCCGATAACAGTTGAGCATCTATTAAATGCAGATTATAACTTACAATTCTTTTTCATATATCGTATAGCACTGTGGTGGGCATGCAATAAATGTGGAAAAATGGCCTGGGTATCAGTTGAATTGATTCTAATAGAATAGAAATATTTGCATATAGACACCCACTTGGAAATGATAAGATCAAATAGCATTTTAGGTTTGATGATATGGGTTTATCCTATGCGAGCTTCCTAGAGCAGTTCTGCCAATGACCTTCAGATCTTACAATACAGATTCTGAGTCTATAGGGTGGTACCGGTGATTCTATATTTCTAAGATGCAGGCTCATGGACCATACTTTGAGTAGCAAAATGTTAGAAGAGAGACAGCAAATAATACATATTGAGTTCATGTTATATATCATGCACTGTACAAAGCTGTTTGAATACATTAACTCAATGGTTTTCACGTACATTCGTAGACTGGTTACATTAAGATTATCTGAGGAAGATTTAAATATACAAATTCTCAGGACTCAG
This sequence comes from Rhinolophus sinicus, assembly GCF_036562045.2. Classification (NCBI taxonomy): domain Eukaryota; kingdom Metazoa; phylum Chordata; class Mammalia; order Chiroptera; family Rhinolophidae; genus Rhinolophus; species Rhinolophus sinicus. Next base: position 26,001,496 of record NC_133756.1, on the reverse strand, counting down.
TCCGAGAGTCTGATTCAGAGAGCTTGGGCTTGAGACAGAAAAATCAGTATTTTTAAAAAGTTCCAAGGTGATTCCGATGCACTGTGGTAGTCAGAATTCTCAAGATGACCTTTAATACCCCCATTTTTGTGTAATTTCCTCCCCTTTGAGTGTGGGTGAAACCTATGAATTTGATGAGATCTATCACTCTCATGATTTTGTCACCTTATATGGCATAAGGGAGATTATCTGGTGAGTCTAATCTAACCACACAAGCTCTTTAAAACAAGAGTTTTCTCTGGCTTGTTCCAGAAGTTGGAGAGATTTCCAGTGTGAAAAGTCAATGCCCTGTGTTGCTAACTAGAAAGTGGAGTGGGTCCTGTGAGAAGAAATGCAGGCGGCCTTAGGGGCTGAGAGCAGGGCCCGGCCGACAGTCAGAAAGGAAACAGGAACCTTGGTCCTACAACCACATGGACTGACCTCTAGGGTTTCCAGGCGGGAATTCCCGCCCGTTCTCAGGAATTTTTTTCACTTCCCTTTCCCAAATCCTAAGAAAAGTTGGTCGGGAAATCGGGAAAAACAGCTCCTTGAACTCAGGTGGTTGGTAGTATCTACCATCACTTTGTGGAAACAATTCATCATGGAGAACAGAAAACAGTTTACATCTCGGGATTCGGGAATGGGAAAGCGAAGAAAATTCCTGAGAACGGGCGGGAATTGCCACCTGGAAACCCTACCTCTGCCAACCACCCCAATGACACTGGAAGATGATTCTTCCCCAGGGCCTCCAGATAAGAACACAGTCTGGCCAACACCTTGACTTTGGCCTTGTAAAACCCTAAGCAGAGAACCCAGCTTAGACTTCTCACCTACAGAACTGTGAGAGAATAAACAAATGGGTGTTGTTTTCAGCTGGTAATTGTGTGGTAACTTGTTATTCAGCAATCAAAAACCAAAGCATGCATATTTAGGTCTGAGAATGACTACATTAATATATATGCTCCTTCTTCAAGCTCCGATGCATAAATACTATTGTCCCCAAATTATGGATGACGAGGATGGATGACGAGGTGGACTCAGAGGACCTATGTTCTTTACCACAGTCTCACACCTCATGGCAGAACCATAATGTGAATTTATATATATATATATATATATATATATATATATAATTTTACTCCCAAGTTCCCTAACTCTCAAAAAATAAAAAAAAGTGGGGAGATTGAGCATGTAGGGAATACACAGACGGGGTGAAGCTGTAGAAGAAAGACTCCAGTCAGTAGGCATTGAAAAAACGCGTTTTCTTTCTGTGGTGTGCCCACAGAAACTCCAAACTCCAGTCTGTTCTCTGCATGAGATAGTGGAATGGCTTGAACAGGTCAGGGAGGGCTGAGCTATTCTTGCAGGCCTCCTGTAGCCACGATGCATGGACAGGAGATGACTGCAGTCCCGTGCTCCCGACAACGGCTCTTAAGGTTGGCAATGCAATCGGCATGTCAGGGGGCCAGGAACAAACGGCCGGGCTTGGGCCTGACCCAGGGCCTTACATTCCCCTGGCTCATTACAGATAAAAGAATGTTTAGGTCAGGCCCCCAACAGTATTTCGATCAGCTTCCAAGAAGAGAACTTAGTACATAGTGACATCAGCTGCGGTATAGAGCATTTAGACGCAGTGGAGCTCTGTACACTGGTGATTGAATCAGGAGTTGTCACTTCTGGTGAAGGGATGAAGTGTGATGTGTGCTGGTTTCACCCTGGTCTTTTTATTCAGTTTTTTTCTCTGCTCTCTCAGACACTCATTAAGGAAAGCTGAGACCACACGAAGACCCATTCATTCATTCGTTCGTTCATTCATTCATTCATTCTGCCTATACACATGTATTAAGCTCCTACTGGCATGTTCAGGGAGTCAGAGACAACGGCTTTATCAGCCTGCAGTTTGAACACAACATGGAAAGCATCTTCTCTTCAGAAAGAGTAAAAATAAAATCTATCAATTCTGATCCCATCGTTTGAAAAGAGTTTTTAACTATATCAATATGTGTGCCTAGGCAGGTTCCAAAGGTATATAATAGAAATTCCACAGAAATCCATCCAAGAATACTTGAGTGCACTCTGCCAAGTAGAGTCGCCACTGGCTTCACTCACTGAATGTTCATTCATGTCATCCATTCATTTGCCTAGGGAATATCCGCTGTGTACCCTCTATGTGCTACCCAGAGAGGAAAAGGTATAAAGGTGAATGAAACCAAGTTCTGTCCTCAGAATCTAGCACAGGTAACCCAAAAGTATTAAAAAGAATAGCACATTTGGTGTGCCAAGTATTCTGATAGAAGGAGACCTACACCTCCAGCCAAAAACTCTTATTTGTGGAAGTATAACCTGAAAAATCAGAGGACTGTGAAAAGAGATTTTTCTGCTGGGCTGAGGTTTTCTTATTTAATCTGCTTGTAAAACCATCATTTTCCATTTCTAGAGTCTCTCCATCAGGAATTTTGATGACCTGGAGGACAGAAAGCCTATCTGTATGTAAAAAAGCTAAGGTATTTCTTAGTGCCTTTTGGATTTTTCCTCTGACAAGTGGTTGGCATCTGCTAACAACACTTCTTTTTTTGAGCTCTGTAACGTTGCCAGACTGAGAACTGAGCTTTGAAAAAGGAGATGGAGCTGTTAACAAATGCCTTTGTTATCTCTGGAATTGATTATTGTACAGTGGTTCACAGAAAAAAAAAACTTGATGTGTATCTTGTCTCAATATTTACCTGCTCCTCCCAGGAAATACTGTGCTAAGAGAAATTCCCTGCAGTACAACAAATGTCAACTTGCCTAAGATAACTGGTGCCATTCACCAATTGACTGTCCTTTTCCCATCTGTGGAAACCATATGATAAGACCCCAGGAAGAATTTCATATTAAGTGCTTGGAGATCTTTTGAATTTGATGGCTATTTGAAGTGTTTAATATATGCAGTGCCTGGCACAAAATAGATTTTTCATGAATGAATGAATAAATGAATCAATGAATCAATGAATGAATAGAAGACAGTAGAAACAATAGAATAGACTACAGTACAATATTCTATTTATTGAGAAATATTTATTGAAACAGTCAATGTACCAAGCCCTTTGCTGGCCTCTTGGGATATACCAATGAATGAAACAAACCCAGGACAGAATGGCCTTCATGGAGATTCTGCTGGATGGCGGAGAGGGATATTTTACAAGCAATTCCAGATGCATGATGGTGAGCCAACACAATGGAGTACATGTTCTATGAGAAGTAGTGTAGGAGATCAAAGACAGTTATTTTGAGAGGTGACTTTTAAACTAAAACTGGAAGGCTAGATAGGAGTTAGGAGTTATCTAGGCATTTGGTGAGGGCAGTGAGGAGGGACTGTGAAGAATAGGGAGATGGCATTTTCTTCCTTTTTTTTTTTTAAATGTAGTTGACATTCAACATTATTTTACATTAGTTTCCGGTGTACGGCATAATGGCTAGACATTTATATTACTAAGTGGTTACTAAGTGATCCCCCTAGCCCCCCATAAGTTGGTACTCACCTGGCACCATACATAGTTATTACAATATTATTGACTGTATTCCCTATACTATACTTTACATCCCCGTGACTATTTTGTAACTACCAACTTGTACTTCTTAATCCCTCGGGAGGTGACATGTTCTAAGCAGAGAGGGCAGCACATAAAAAGGCTTTAGAGGTAAACGAGAGCCTGGCAAATAACCTTGGGCAAGTCGGTTAACTTCGCTAAGCCTCATTTCTGCATCTTGAAAATGAGGGTAGTGATAAGACCTATATGGCAATGTTGTAAGGATTAACGGGATAGTCCATGTAAAACATTTAGTTCAGTGTTTTATTAGTATGTACTCATGGAATGTTAGCTAATTTTTTTTTCCCATTTGTTGAAGAGCTAAGAAAAATTCAAGATCAGAATGGCTGAGATTCCTGGTGTTTTCTCCCAAGTTTGTATGCCAGGCTTCCTTTACAGCTAGAATGTAGCCTGTGTTGTGCATAAGAAGTTCTCCAATGTATAGATGTAGCAAACTTTTGTTATTTATATGTCTGTATCTGACTCAAAATTATCAGTGCTTTGTAGACAAGTGCTACGTTTCATTTATTTATGTATCCATACACATAATATAGTGCCTGGCACAAAATAGATTTTTCATGAATGAATGAATAAATGAATGAATGAATAAATGAATAGAAGACAGTAGAAACAATAGAATAGAATACAGTACAGTAGAATAGAGTAAAATAGAATTCAGTAGAATCCCATTGAATCTTGGTGTTGAGCTAAGTGATTCAGGAAATTCAAAGAGTAGCTCTTGAATTCAGTCACAAAGATATTTACTGTGCAAGGGCTGTTAGAAAACCACTGCCCAAGCCACCGAAAGTTTGGGACAGCAGAATAAGAAGCACACTCATTCTACCCCTCTTCTCCCTTGCCTCTAAGAATAAACTTTGGACATTGCATGTCTCCTGTGTCTCTCTTGAGGCAAAAATGTGCAGCTAAACTGTGATAATAATAAATGATAATATTTTTATGATAATAAAAATCTAAGAACCTCAAAATATAAATTCTCATTATATTGTTAATTCAAGAATTACATGTACACGCTTTTTACAATATGGGTATTTTTGAAAATATTTGAAACATGCCCACACATAGCAATAACCTTGGTGCTACACATCCTGTTGCATGCAATTCACTCTCATTAATCCTGCTGTAAAGTTGGGGAGACTGAAGCTCATCACAGCCAAGGGAGTGTAGTTGGTAAGTGGTACAGCTGGGACTCAGACCCTGACTAGAGACTGTGTGTGCTGTGACAAGAGGGAATGGATGTGTTTTAAAGATAGAGTATGAAACCCTTGTGATCTTTGGGTCTGGTAAACATATATGTTTTATATATTATATTTATTACATTACACCTTTTCCCTAGATCTCATGGTTCTCCCTCACGCTTCCATTTATCTGGATCCCACTCTTATTTCGGGATTTAAAGTTTTAGTTCCTCCAAACAACTTTCTGTAACATGCCTTTCAGATTGAGGACAGACTTCTCTGGACTCCATTGTTAGGCCACTCGTTTTGTGTCACGGGCTTAGTGCTTCCCAAACACTACATTACATCCTTAGCTACCTTTGTGTTTACATGCTAGATCCTCAGCTCACTAATAAAACCACCGGATATCAGACCTGGAAGGCCCCTAGAACCCGGAGTTCAAGTCTTAGCTCTATCACTTCCGGGTTGTGTGTCCATGTGCATGCTGTTTAACTTCTCTGGGCTTCAGGTCATCATTTTAACAATGGGAACAATGTTACCCTGACATAGAGTTGTTGTAAGGAGGAAATAAGTTAATACATACAAAGCGTCTGGCAGTTTTCAGTAGTTAACTATTTTCTTATGCCAACATTTAAAGACATACTTGTAGACCTGTCATTCCTCAAATAAAGCTGAATCTGAAGAAGGAAGGTACTGGAGTTCTGTCTGGTTTACGCTCCTTCCTTGTGGGCAATGCTTATGCCACCAGAATCCCTGGAACTCCTGAGATCATAGTTAGGAAACCACCAATTCACCCAACATTCTGTATGGCCTGAAAAACAATGGTCGAGAGGGGTGAAGTGACTTGTCTGAGCTCACACAGCCAGTAATTGTTGGAGAAGTCTGACCTTGGGCTGGTGTTGTTTACACTTATACCACACCAGACCATGTCTTACCATCAGTGATCCTGTATGAATTCCTTTCTCCTCCACCCCCACACTCCCCAGGAAAAAGCCATGTGTGGTTCTATTCGTGCACTGAGGATATAAATATGACTGAGCCCAGACCCTGCTTTTACAGAGTTCACACTCCTGGGGAAGGCAGAGAGAAACTGTCATGCAGGGTGTCATGTGGGGTCTCTGCTACCGCTCCCCACATAAGAACACAGGACATGGTGAGGCCAAAAAGGAACACCCACAGAGCCATAGGTAGGGGAGTCATACCACTATAGTCTCACTGGAGCTGGATTCACACGATGTGCAATCTGCTGTCCGCTTTTCTGCCAACCAACCAACTTGCTAGCTGCAATCTGCTCTTGCTAGCTCTGCCACCATCTTCTCTCTCTAGCCCCCATTTGCTGCTAGCGTAGCCACGGCAGTTATATTAGTGGCCAGTGGCTCACTGGTTACAGCTGACGGCCAACTAGCCACAGCTGATGGCCCTCCAATCACAGTTGATGGCCATTTACTACCTGAGCCAGCACCTTTTCACGTGAGGCTGAGAGCCTGGAAACTGCTCTCTGGGACTCTGTCCCCACAGAAACATAACCGATAATTACAATAGAAGAGAATTGATGCAATGAGAGAAGTCTGCGCAGGGAGCAGGGGTGAGGAATGAGCAAGCAGCCTTGAGAAAAACGTGAAAGCATGAGAAGGAGGTAACAGGGACAGGGAGCAGTGTGGGGCATTCCTGACAGAGGGCACAGCTTGGGCACACATACAGGGGCAGGGCATAGCATGACCTCTGCAAACTAGTTTCTTTTCCTACTAGAATATGAAGCTGTAAGACAGAAAGTGTGGAGAGATGGGCTGGGAGAGAAAGTTAGGTATCACATACGGAGAGGGGGAAGGTCATGTATGCCATGTTGAAACATCTGTGGATTGCTTTTGGTGTCCAGAACTATATATTTTGGTTTGAAGTTGAGCGGATTATGCTTGTGGGGGAAAAAAACAAACACAAAAAAAACCCAGACAACCCATGTTTTTGAAGGAGCACTAAAATTGAGCATTACAGAACATATGTTTGTATCTTCTCAAGTGATGGAAAAGGGAAAAGTCCTTCCAACATTAGGCCAGTGCCGGAGTGCTGAGAGTCAGCAAAATAAAGACATTGACCAATCTCTCTGTCTGTTGCTGTGGTACAGATCCTCTTTGATAAATGGAGTTTCAGCCATGAGGAAAGTTACCAAATACTGTTCAAATCACCCTTAGCAACACTTGTGTTCCATTTCTAAGAACAAATATTTCAAACCAGATAAGGGGCAAATTCTAGAGAGCTTGAGAAGAGACTACTAATTGATGTGCTTACCTCTGGCCAGATGTGGGAGCTGACAGTTTTAGATAGACCCTCCCTGTATCTGCAGACCCTCCCCAATGAGGCCGAGCTGCTGGGGGTGTAAGAGGAGAGAAGAAAAGGGTCTCTGCGGCTGCAACAAGGAGTCCTGGCAGCCAAAGTCTATTTATTAGTGTCTCTGCTCCTCCCCTGCTGTTATATTAATATAATGAATTGTTCACAGGTGCCTCAAATGAGGTTTAGATGATCACTGGGAGCTTTGTTACCCAAACAGGCCAAATTAGGAAGAGCAGATGCATGAGGCAAACTACAATCCCTCAGCAGAAGTACAAAGCTTGAATTAATGAAGGTCGGTGATCACATTTGGCCTTGATGCCTTCACAGCAGTGGGATGCGGCCCCCTGCTTAACTCTCGCTTGCCAAGAAGTACTCTCTGCCTTCATTTTTGTGGGGATAGGACAGATGGGGTGAGTGTCCCAAAGAAATTGTCTTCACCTTCCAAATAATAATGAGAATAAGAATGATGGCTGCCATGGAGTGGGCCTTACTGTATGGTTGTGCAGGTTTTCCCCTCAACATGAAAGCTCCAGAACAAAGGGACGAATGAGGGCTGAGAGCACCCCGTGTTATACCCCTACACTGTGTGCCCTGTGTGGGTTGCATCCCTTTCAGAAAGGAGTACCTTTTGCTGACTGGCACAAAGGTACTGTCTGCTCCAAAAATGGTGCACTCAAGCCTTTGCAGCTTTTCAGAGGGAGTGAGTGTTTCTAACCCTCACAAAAGTGCTAAATGAGCTAGTGGTGGCCCCACAGTATTATCTCTAATCCTTACAACCCTGTAAGGTGGGCAGTGTTAGGATCTTCAATGTACAGATTAGAAAATTGAGGGCCAGAAGATTAAGCCACATGGTGACAGTTACATGTGGCTACCATGGAGATCAGATCCGAGCAAGGACTGGGTCTGAAGCAAATTCCACTTCTCCTGCTGCCTTAAACGAAAATAAACAGTTTTCTTCTCTTCAATTCTAGCTCCAGGAAGAGAAATGAGAAAGGAGAGAATACATTGGCTGAGTGGCATGAAAGGAGCAATAATCAAGAAATTAAGTTTGATCTTTGTTTGTATGAAGCTTGCTTTGCGTCCTGGAGTCAGTGACTCCTCTGAATTTTCTTCCTTTAAAATTAAAATTGCACTTGGCTGATCTCCAAGATGTCTTCTAATTTCACGTCCAAGATGTCCAGTGGGCTTCTGCCAACACCCAAATGTCCCACAATAGGAGAATGGTTATATAAATTATAGCATATACGTGTGATGGGCTGGTTTACGTACTAAATGTGGTATCTCTCCAGGTAGAAATGTGCAGATGTATTTATGAAATAAAACTGAATGGAAAATAGAGAATTTAAAATTGTATGTAAACTACATTACAGGTATAAAAATCATTTACAGATTGATTGAAAGAGAACTCAACATAGAATAGTTTATTTTTGTAAATAGGTTTCTTTCCAGGCTCGACATAGATTTTACCTAAAATATACTAAGCTTTTTAAATTTATAGGCACACATTGTTGTCATTTTTTTTCCCTCAGCAAAATTTTCCTCAATTACATCTTTGATTATTGCTTCTGTTCTTCAATTATACCGTCTGATTATTGCTCCTTTCAGTTGTTCTCATTTGCTCCTCAGACGAGCCTATAATCCTTAGATTGATGTGTCTCTAACTGTCCTCTATCTTTACCATCTTCTAATTATTTTGATCTTTTTTTTTGTCTTTTTTCTCCCTCTGGGAATTTTCCAAATCTGTCCCTTTCATCATAAACCTCATTTTTCTCCATGTCTATTCTGTTATTTACTACTTCCAATGTAGACTTAGATTTTGTTGTTACATTTTCAGTTTACTCCATCCTTCTGTCCTTGAGGCTTTTGGCTGTGGTTTCATGGAGATCGTGCCTGTGTGCATACGTTGAGGATGCCAAATGGATTTCCAAAATTATTTCTTCTTGAGTTCTTCTAGTAGATAATTTTCAGAAGTCTTCTGAATACATAATTCCTTTTCCCTTTTTCTAGAGCACTGTTTTAAAATATTCCCTATGTTGATATTTTTGTTTTCCATTTACTCATCATTGAACAGAAGAGATCTATTCAGACCTAGTTCTTGCCAACAAATGTGATCTGTAGATTGCCCTTGACCCCCATCCACAGACATGCTGGTCTAATTCCTTTAACAGGTCTACAGCTGGATGGCAGATTGATGCTCAGAGTTCTTAGTACAATTGTTGTGTCTACTGCACATTTGTTTAGTGCTGAACTGAGACAGGCTCTTCACTTTTCACCTTCCTCTCGGGGACCCCAGACACTCTAATTAGATGAAGTGTGTATGAACAGCAGTCCTCAGGATTCGCTGCTATGGGACTCCTTAGTTCCTCTTCTATCATCTCTAGCAATTTTAAAATTTCTCTTGTCAAAGTCAGACTGCTACCAATTCATTGCACTACCATTAACATTTTGTCTTTCTTCCTAATTCTACTTTTGTTTTGTTTTGTTTTAATTCTGGGAATTGTGGTTCGGAGTGGTTATAAAAAGAGAATTCTGATATGGAAGGAACTCATTTACGAGAAGGATGTCTGCCCGGTCTTCAAGCTGAAACAGACCTTACTTTTTGCAATCAGAATGGAGATAACTGGGAAGGGCTGAAGAAACGTCATTTTTAGGATCAGATAGACACGATATGGTGCATCGATTACACTGTCAAACAGTTCAATGCTTGTAATTAATGAGCAGTTTTTGAATAATTTGTATCTTGACACTGGTTATTGGTGAGTTTTTACGAGTTTTTGGAGTATCTGTCTTTATTGGAAAATTAAAAGAAGCTTCCTCCAAGTACTTTCTAATACTGTTTTTAACCAGAGGCTTCTGATTATTAAAAATCATACAATAACTTTGTTTTAATATTGAGTATAAACATGCACATATTAAGACTTTTTATTTTAAATGTACTCTATGATTTAAATTCTAATACAGGGTCCATTCCTGGTAATGGGATACCTCATAGCCACCGACATTTGCAATCTTTCTGATTATGACTGATTTGATTTCTGTGTCAGTCGTGGACTCTGCTGATAGTGAGAGATGCTCTACTTTTTCAATAATTTTTCACAGGTCCTTCATTACAAACTGAGTAGCCATTGGCAGATTTGACTTCCTTATATGAGAAACTGTTTAGCTTAGGAAAGAGAAAGACAAACATTTCAGAGCTGTTCTTTCGGTATTTGAAATGCTGCCATGCAGAAGAGAATAAGCATAATTCCAGGAAGCAGAACGAGGGACAATAGGTGGATGTCACCGGGAAAGAAGTTCTAATATTAGATTGTAAGTTCCCAAAGGATCCTGTTGGCTTTGTTCATTGTACCTACAGCATCATAAAACCAATGCCTTGACCACAGTAGATGCTTAATACACGTTTATTGAGTAAATGTTGTTAATCGTTTGAAAGACATTTTGTGAAAATGAATTCAGGCAAAGAATGGACCATCCTGTGACAGTGATGGTCTATAAGGAATTCCTGACTGGAGAAGACAGATGTACTGAATCAACCTAAGGTTCCTTCAGACTCTAAGTTCTGTGGCTCTGGGCCCCAACTACAGATTAGAATAGAGGGTCTTTCCTTTTAATACCATGGCTAATAGCCTTATGAATGATGCAGCATAATTGAGCAGAGTCCAGGGCCCTTCATTCTTGCCACACCTTAACTCACTGTGCCATCTTGAGTCACTCCCTGTATGGTGCTGGGGAAACCACACCTCCTAGAGTAGTTTAGGGCTGCCTTATATGGCCCTGAGGCTTAGTGCTGGTCTTCTAAGTGGTTTTCTGCCTCCCGACACCCTTCCCTAATCCATTCACCACATTGCCGCTTGAGGGAGCTTTGTGAAACCTACTCAGACTGTAATATTCCTCACTTTGGAACTCTTCCCTACACCCTAAGGATAAAGTCCACTTTCCTGTAATGATGATGACACAAAGCTCTAGAATCCAATTAGATTTTCATGCTGTTAATCTCCAGCTATATAGCTTTGAATAGCCAGGTGTGTTTCAGTGTCCTCTTCTATAAATTTAGGATAATAAATATTACTACCTCAGGTTTATGAGAATTAAATGACACACGTCCATCCACCATACACACACACACACACACACACACACAGTAAAAGTTGGCTGCTCCATGAACTGATCCATCCCTTCCTATCCAATCTCAGCAGTGCTATCCCCTGGAAGCTACTTGCGGTCCCGTGTACATACCGAGGCACAGTCCTTATTTTTGAACATGCTTTGCCATCTACCTGAACTTTCCTGAATCTTCCCTTGGATCATGATCCCCTTTCATCTTTCAGGATCTAGCTCTGCATCTTCTCTTCTTTCCCTTACTGTCCTCTCTCGACTCAATGAAGCTGTCCTCTCTCTCCTCTGTATCAATTACTATTCTTCTGACATATCTTTGTTAAGGCACTTGCAACAGAATAGTGACACAATTTGATTGCATTCTGCCTTCTCTACCCGACTGGTCTCTCTTTGAAGACAGAGATTTGTTTTGTTTATTCATCTTAGAATTCCCAGTGCGTAACTTAATTCTTAGTGCATGGCAGGCATATACTAAAGGTCTGTTCAACGAGTGAAACAATGAACAGTATCATATTCTCCTATCTCTAGCCACAAAAGTGACCTTCCCTCTCATCTACACAGCTATCATCTTCAATGAATTATCGTTTTATTTTATGGAGAAATATGTCATCCCCCTTGTAACGTCCAGGATAGTCAGGAATTAGCTCTGTCACTGCAAAATACAAAAGAACATGAGCCCCATTTGCGATTGGTCATCTGAGTGTCTGAAGAATAGCAGTTGAGACTGGGCACAATAACCCTGACCCACAAGCAGCTTACTAGAGTTTTGTAACAGGTAAGTTAACTGGTTCACAGGCATTCTCTTACCTGGGCTGTCAGGGAAACCAGATATAGAGGAAGACCTGTACAACTGTCTGGGTGGAGCTGCTTCAGTAACAATTCAAGAACTGGTAGACTTAAAAAGATTATCTTCTTCCAAAAATATCATTTACTAAACTAATCAGTAGGATTTTGTTTTTCTTCTTGTTATGTGTTTGGAGAAAAAAAGAAGTCATGTCTATAAGCAGCTATAACATTTTTTATGAGATAAACTAAAAATACATACCATACCACAGAATGCATTTATATCTTAAGTTGTAATTAATGCAAATTATGCAAGATTCATATAGTAGGTTGGTGCAAAAGTGACTGTGGTTTTTGCAGTTATTTTTAACCTTTTAAACTGCAATTACTTTTGCACCAACCTAATACAGTGTGATTAGACTCTTCTAGCACATAATGTTAAATTAACAAAGAAGGTGATTAAATAAGAAAATTGATTTGTCATTTTATATATGTATGTGTGTATATATACACATATATATACATATATACATGTATACATATATGTGTGCATATATATGTACATACACACACATATATACACACACATATGTATACATATGTTTTCAGGAAGAACATGTGTGAGGACTCCAAGAAATTAGATTACAAATTGTAGTTGTGGTTCAAAGTATCCATTCCATTCTTTGGCTTCCTTTTTATAAACCAGCAAACCTACAAAAGTACATTATACTTTCTGATAATACACTGTGGGACAAGTTTCACTTAAACAACATGGGGCTCTTGTATTACATTGGTGCAAAAGTAATTGTGGTTTAAAAGGTTAAAAATAATCACAAAAACCGCAATTACTTTCGCCCCAACCTAATAGCTTTGAAATATGAACAAATGGATGACTCACCAATTAACCAGAATAGATTTTTTTTTCATAGCTTATTCACCAGGGGCATTTCTTGAGTCTTATTCAAAAGCATTACAGCGAATTTTCTCAGATATGAATACAGAAACTTTGTATACAATTCAATCTTTTCCTTGCTTTTATTTGGGCGGAGGAACTGAATGTAAACTGTGGAATAAAAACAAATAATTGAAACTCTTTCTCATTTATTAAAAGAATACACCCTGTAAACTGATGATACATATTCACAGCCATAACTTTCATCTCCTAGACAATAAGAGTCTTGATGCCTTATGTCTGCATCCTCTTAGTTTCTCTCCCTTCTCTCTAACTCCTTCCCATGTAATCAACTCTCAAATTCCACCAGTTTACTTTTACTTCTGCAATATTTCCTTCCTTCTTTCCTTCCTCCCTCCCTCCTGTTCTGCCCCCTCCCTCCCTTTCTTTCTCCTTCGCGCCTTCCCTCCCCCTTTCTCTCACTCCCTCCCTTCCATGTTTATTGAGTACCTACTCACCTAGGCATTGAAAATACAATGATGCATAGAACAGACGAGGCATGGTCTCTATTCACAAGATGCTTAGAGCCTGGGACATAGGATAGTAAGAGTCTCTGAGCAGAAAGAGTACTTGCTAGAAACAATGGCTACATAAATATAACTTTTCTAACCTTTAGGCTTGAAGCTGCCTGGAAATGGACATGAACATGGATAAGATAAGTCAAGGGACAGTGTGTCTGCTGGTGTCATGGAGAAGGGAAGTGTTGCCCTGAAAACCTAGCTCCAACATTTATAATTTGTGTGACTCTCTGCTGGTTGCTTAACTTCAATTTCTGCATCTGTAGAAAAAGGCAGTACTTCTCACCTTGCAGGGTTGCTGAGAGGATTCTGGGAAATGATGAATGTCTTTGTACATCATAGAGGCCCCGGGAAATGTTCGGTCTTGACCCTCTGATTTCCCTTCCTCTTCCTGGAAATTGACAACATCTTTCCAAACCAGAGAAACACATATTCAGTTTTCTTCTATTAACAGTAACTGTCTGCACTGGCTCCTGAGCTGTCAGGTGGACATTGTGGCTGGGAGTAATTGAATTAAGGGCTTCACGGAAATGGCATTTCCAAAACAAACACTCAGAAAACTCTTTCTTGAAATGCTCCCCACATTCTGTTTGCTAAACATCGATTATCCTGGCATTGGATAGCCTGGTTCAATAATAAATTTAAAGTCTTTACATCTAGGAAAGTGGCTCCTTAAGGCGGAGAAAGTTGGGAGAATGAGGAGGTAGGATTGTGTCCTCAAGGAAATGTTTATGTCCTTGGAACAATCATGCTGGGTTAGAAAGAGCATTGATTTTGGAGCCAGACGGACCAGAGTTCGAATTCTTCTTTCTCCACTACAAGCTATGTAGTGTTGCCAGTGTGATTTTGCTCTCTGAGTTAGTAATAACGACTGCACAGGATGGATGCGGGAATCCCAAATAGCAGATATGTTTTCTCCTTGTTTGGGACCCTTCGACTCAGAGGTTGAACTACCTGTCCCATCTTTTACAAGGTCTTAGTGTGGTATAATCTCCAGTCACAAAACCTCCATCTCCTCAGATGTCCCACTACTGTTATGTAATGAATGAGTGACGATTTGCAGTTTTAGAAGCTAGGCGACCCTTCTATTAACCAGAGTGAGGCCTCGGTGTTGCAAGTTTAGCCTTGGTCAGTAGATGAGAAAAGGACATGTGGCCCAGCCAAGACCCTCCTGGCATTCCCCGAAACTCCTCACAAGAAAGGCCGTCTTCTCGCTTCTATTTGTGAGGCTGTGATTCAGAGCACCGACTCTGGAGCCAGACGTTCTGAATTGAACTCCTGGCTCTGCAACTTACTATGTGACCTTGAACTAGTTAGTTGGTTTCTCTGTGCCACAATTTCATCATGTATAAAATGAAAATAATAATAGTAATGATAACAGTGAGAACTGGTTTAGAGAGCTGCTGTGATGACCAAATGAATTAGTACATAAAATATTCAGAACAGTGTCCAGTGAATAATCTGATTATTGTTCTCCGTAGACATTGTGATACAGTAGAGGGAGCACAGGACCGGAAGCCCAAAGTGTGATTCAAGTCCTGGAACCGCTGCTTACAAGCTCTGTGACCTTGGCTGAGTTATGTAACCTCTCTGAGTCTCTGGTTCCTCATATGAAAAGTGAGAACAAGCATTGTGACCTCACCTACTTGAACAGTTGTGTCCTGGTAAACAGAGTTGGTTGTAGGGTATCACCTTAGCCCGGAAGTAAGGTTACTGTCTGAGGGTCCAACACCTATCAGATCAAAGCAAAAATAACTGAGGTCACCCGGAAGTAACTGAATCCCCCTCTCAAACCAGAACGAAGTTCAGGTTACACCTTACTAATTCAAGGTAGGGGTGGGGAATCACTCAAAGACAGACAGTCAAAAGAGAGACTGGAGGGTCAGCCTGCATGCTGCCCCTCCAGGCGCGAACCAGGACAGGTCCAGGGATGACCTGTAGCTCAAAGACCAGCAGCCCCTCCACCCCAATTCAAAGTTGTTTTCTCTAATTATCAGCAGACTGACTTATAGCAAGTTAGTTCGTCTCCCTGAGCTTCGGCTTTCTCATCTTGAAAATCAAAGCGCCTTCTGAGCACGTGGTTGTCCAGGAACAAAGTGCCCTGGCCATGCTGATTGAACAGTTATCGCCCACTGGCAGTTCTATTTCCAATCCTAAAATCTCAAACTGGAATCCACATGTATTCATCAGTCTCTTGTAAGTTTTGTTATTGGGAGTCAATATCCCCAAGCCTTCTCACTTGTGAGACACGTAAGATTTATTTTATGATTAATTCTCAGGGTCAGATATTACCTTCGGGATGATTTATCCAACCAAGGTAAATGCCAACTCGTGAGGTCTATGGGCAGCCAACCAGTCTCTTCGAATAATGGCCTGGATGAATGTGCCGTCTTTCCAACTTCTGCTGGTGGCTCTGAGGGTCACGTGAAACAATGAATGTAAAAAGGGCTTTGTAAACTATAAAGCACTTTGTACATATAAAGTGGGGCATGGCTTTGAAGAAAGGGGCAGTGCTGGTAGGACCCTCAGCTTCAGGATGTAAAATAGCCTGGATCTTCCTGTATGTGATAGATACCGAAGTGCAGTGCTAGCTTAGGACGGGTCCCATTGACATTTCCACCATCCCCCCATCCCACCCTGAGGACTGAGAGAGAAAAAGAGGACCCTTCATTTTTAATATCAAACCCTCCCTGCTGATTCCTTGAAGGCCCGGAAACAGCAGGTAACCACGTGTAAGTGACTTTGAATTAAGACTGAACTCTCTGTGTCCTTCGCGTCTCCCTCAAATGTGGAATGATTTTCTAAGAATTTCATTATCTAAGAACACAGCCTCAAAGCTGTTAGACCCTTGTTAGTGTTAATTCAAACTCAATGTGCATGAGATTTAGAGATCTGGGATACTAGGAAAATGATTTCAATTTAAATAGCCCTCTTTGTCCTACACATCACAAAACGTCTTTGAACATAGTTTCTTTTCTTTTTTAATAGAATACTATAACCTAGGTCTCTCCCCCTAAAAAAGATTCTCACTATGGAGAAATCAGATGTTCTATAAATCAGCAGGATGTGGTAGAAAGAACAAATATGGGCTTTCGTGCCTTAGAAACCTAAGTTCAAATCTTAGAGGTTCACCTTTTTCCGTGTGTCTGTGGGCAGAAGCTTAACTTCTTTGAACTTCAGTAAATTAACCTCTCAGCAAGGGCTTGGAGCTGATAGGGGGCAGGTGGGGAGAGTTACCGAGTGGCAGGAATGCAGAGGCGTGTCTGGAAGCTGGTGGTTCTGGTGGAGTCTGACGTCTAGAATTAGCTGATCCATCCCAAGGCAAGGAGTCATGAAATCAATGTTGGGATGAAGGACTGAACCAGCCTATTGAGTTTCGTGACCTGCAGTTATATCATGGCTAATAGAAAATGAGAAACAACACTACCTTAGGCAAACATAACTGTTTTAAACACATTACGGTATTTTGAGTGAAATATATATCACATATGTTAACCATGGGGGGATTGGATAACAAAAGCCAATCCTATTGTAACACATTTATTTAAAAAGTGTGAGATAAGCTCTGTGATGTAATGATTACTTTGAAAGGCACAAAGGAATCATCTGCTACTGCATTCTGAAAGCATGGCTTTGGGTAAATCAAAGGTCACTGTTGTAGTTTGGGATTAGAACATTGTCACTGGACCAACAAAGATTTGTGTGTGTATAATTAATTTTAAACCAGTGCCCCTGCTTACACTTGTTTCATTCATGTTTTAGAAAGAATTTGGGGGTGTCCACTATGGGGAACAGTGTTCCTGCTTTATTAACACCTTAAATTTGTGTAGCCTATGATCAGTATTACCTTCCCAATAAATGTGTAGGATCGTAGGGCAGAATATTTATATACAAGTAACTTTATTTTTAATGTTTTATCTGATTTTTTTTTAAAAGATTTTATTGGGGAAGGGGAACAGGACTTTATTGGGGAACAGTGTGTACTTCCAGGACTTTTTTTTTCCAAGTCAAGTTGTTGTCCTTTCAGTCTTAGTTGTGGAAGGCGCAGCTCAGCTCCAGGTCCAGTTGCCGTTGCTAGTTGCAGGGGGCGCAGCCTGCCATCCCTTGCGGGAGTCGAACCGGCAACCTTGTGGTTGAGAGGATGTGCTCCAACCAACTGAGCCATCCGGGAGCTCAGCGGCAGCTCAGCTCAAGGTGCTGTGTTCAATCTTAGTTGCAGGGAGCGGAGCCCACCATCCCTTGCGGGACTTGAGGAATTGAACTGGCAACCTTGTGGTTGAGAGCCCACTGGCACATATGGGAATCAAACCGGCAGCCTTTGGAGTTAGGTGCATGGAGATCTAACCGCCTGAACCACCGGGCCGACCCCCTACAAGTAACTTTTATAAATAAATAACTTAAGTCCCAGAGAGATTAGGGGACTTTTTCAGAGCCACCTAGTAAAGTAGTAGAACCCAAACAAGAACCCAGAACTTCTGACTTTTTTAGCAAAAAATATTACAAAGGAGGCACCACAAGATAGTTTATTCATTAGACAATTTCTCCCTCCTAATATCATGTTCCTCTCCTCCGTGATTGCCCTAATTCACAACCTAGTGTTCCGCCCTCTTTGCCCCTGCCACATCAAGAGCTTTATTCATAAAATAATATCCAGTGTCAGTTGTTTAACTTCAGTGTGAATTTAAGCCAATGTGGTCTCTCTCCTTCAGTCTTTTACTTTTTAGTCTTTTACATCCCCCTCATTTTCTTCCAGTTGAATAATAGCAAGGATTTGTGCCTATTAAAAGAATTTCAGGAGCATAAGGAGCTTTAACAATAGAGACAACTAAAACTGTTGCCTCTGCTAAAAGCCCCTAGTAGAAAACAACCCAGGATATAGCCGTGAACCTAATATATAAAATACCTTTTACCACAAGAGTGGAAGCTCCCTGAAGGAAGGGAGCAGTCTCGTGGGCACTTGTATCCCCAGTAGGTAGATACAGAGTCTGTCATGTATTTAACACACTAAGTAATTTTAGAATCAATAAAATCAATCCAACAGCTATAGCAGGTCATGTCAAACATGTCACATGTTCGTAAGCTGAGTTTAAAAAAGGACACTAAATGACAGACATATTTGAGAAGAGCTTCATAGTCATTGGTGAGATTGGGAAATCATTTCTTAAGGCACTGAAATAAGGTACCCTCTGTCTGGGAACCACGTAGGGAATCCGGTCCAAAAGACACTACAGTAGCAAAGAAGGGAGTGAAGACACCAGCTGATTTGGTGGCAATAGGGGTCCTCACAAGACTGCACACCTAGAGTTTCTTTGTTTTTAGTCACTATTTTTATGCAATGTTGGTGTGCTTTTATAATGGCCATAGAACAAGTCGAATCCTGACCCAGGTTTTATATTCTGTTGTATTCCTTACATTTATACATTTCTCTTTTGCAATGAGGGCCTACTATATTGCTGTTTGATGAGGGCTTGTTATACCATGGTGGACAGGTTAGGGAGTTGTTTCCTCCCCTCCTGATACTCAGCAGTAGCCTCTGGACCCCAGATCAGATGGGGCAAAGTGTTTATCCAAGACAAGTTAGACTGATGTTGCTTGGAAGGAATCAAAATCCTAGTTAGAAATTGAGTGGTGTGTGTGTGTGTGTGTGTGTGTGTGTGTGTGTGTGTGTGTGTATGTGTGTGTGTGTGTGTGTAAAAGTTCCAATAGAAAAAGGAGCCCTAAGGTCAGAAGCGGGAAAACAAGGACCCAACCAACATTTGGAGCACACAGTACAGTATATGAGGTTTCGTGATTTAGAACTGAGGTCAATAACAGTGTAAGGCCTATATTAGTCAGCATTTCCAGTGTTGTGTGTGTGTGTGTGTGTGTGTGTGTGTGTGGTGTGTGTAAGGGTTGGCTTGATTGCATGATGGAATAAGACAGATCAAATTATGTCCTATATTGGCCTTTATTTCGTGGGAGGTGGGAGTGAGACCACAGAATAAATAGAAATAGGCTGCTCTTTGAAGGCAAGGATAATATCCTAGACAATAATTGGTTTTTGTTATATCAAATAGATGCTCAATTAATATTGATTGTATTAATGCATTAAAGGAGACAAATTCAGTGATTATTTGTTCAGTATGATAATACTACACTTAAAACATACTATAACACTTAAATGTTATTATTATAGTTATAGGTTAGATTATTTGAATCTAACTCTCCAAGTTGTTGGAGGGGTTTTTGTGTTTTTTCTGTATAACTAGTTTATCACCTAGTAGAGAGGAATAGCTGTGTTATTTCTTAACTGGTTTAAGTTTTGCATTTTATTTTTCACAAAGGAAAAAAAGTAAAATCAACATCAAGGAATACTTCATAAATGGGTGAGGAAAAGTATGACAGCACCTACGCATTTACAATAATTTACAATGACATCCACATGTATGTCTGTGGGCATGGTGGCCGGCTTGCACACATGGAGTGCTATATTTACAAACAGTTGGGCAAGTCAAGATTTGTCCAGATTCCCAGTTACCTGAGAATACTTAATGGATAGTCCCTGGGCTCATTCAGGGAAGCTGTTTGCAAATCTTCAGATTGACATTTTTACAGACGTAATAGTAAACATAACGGGAATCCTTTGCTGTATTTTTAAGGCAGGGTTATATGAACTTTGTGACTCATTTTCTCTTCATATTTTGTTTTCTGATTTATGGCCTGCTTCATTCTAGAAGGGTTCTGAGGAAGCAAGTTGAGTTATATATGAATTTCCCTGCCATAGTTGCTTCATTTAGGGAATTTAGAACAAGCTTCTGGAAAACGCAGATCAGCTCTTACCACTCTGGTGCTAAGCCCTCAGTGACTGATCTGCCCACAACCTGAGGAAGTTCCGCTTGGTGGCCTCCAGCGTGTGAGGGGAACTTCCTAACAGATGCGGCTGCAGGGAAGGCAGGGGCTCACGTTGGCGGGCACGTGCATCAGGCTATAGATGGTGGGTTTTCTCCTGTAGACAATGGGGAGCCAACAAATGCTTTTACGTAAAGGCATGACATAATCAGATTGCGGTTTCATGTTCTATAACCGTCATACTGTATTTTCCTCCGGGAACCTAGTTCTGTATTGACCTCTGTGAAAACAAAGCCCACAGAGGAGTAAATCTTCCTCCAAAAACTAATGAACTATATTGAGGCACTAACACACTGAGTGAAAGTTTGAGCACAGATAAAGGTACACTAGTGATATCTCATCTGGGCAGTTAGCTATATGGTTGCCCAGAGAGAGAGACATCTTCACAAGGATTTCTTTCTTTGGAACTTCTCTGAGAATTTTAACAGGGTGACTGGTGTCACTGGAAAGGAATTAGTTGGAGGGACCCTTTGAGTGGTAAAGAATCCCATGGGTGAGTGGCTAAGATGCATCGTGTGACCTTTGTCCTAATTGACTCATGAATTCCCTTCTTTTGAAGCCTGCTGGTCACTCTCCCGTCCTAAGTACCTCTCTTTGGGGACAGTGGGGAGACGTTTAAAACTCCATAGTTCCCTCTGTTATAGTACTTGTGACCCTATTTTGCAACACTGCTTGTTTACTTATCTTTCCCGTTATTCTGTAAGTTCCCGTGAAACAAAACTAGTCTTTCATTTAGTCTTTCATTTCTTTATCATCAGTGCCTTGCACAGTGTATCATTCACATGGAAAACATTCAGGATTTTATTTTCTTTTTGGATAAATGAACATATGAATGAGAAGAAATATGTGGACTTTATAAATGGAAGCAGCACAGTTTGTTCAGAGAAATAGATTTTAAGGGAGATTTCGAAGGCTCCAGTCCCAAGGACACCTAAAGATGATAATGCATCAACCTGCGTAGGAGTAGTGATTAAGAATCGATCTACAGCTGGGCACTTCACTAAATGACTTTCTGTGTTCTCCGACTACAACTGGATCCTCCAAATTTAGTCACATATAATAGCTCCCAAGGAAGTAATACGCCGAATTCTATCAATCATCATCTAGTTCATTTTATAGACTGGTATGAACATAGTTAGTAATGGTACATCTACACTGAGGATGGAACTGCTGGGGACACAATGACAAAAATGAATGAGTTTTGGAACCAGATGATGTAGGTTGGCATTAATACTTATTAAATTAATACCTAAGTGGCTGGGTAGGTGGATGGCTGGGTGCACACAAATAGGTCAATTGCCTAAATTATAAAACGAGACTGGTGAAATAAAGACAGGAATTCTGATTCCCAAAGATATATTGCTCATTCCCACACAGAAGCAGAAGAAGGATAGAAGGGTTGATTCAAGACACTCCTTTTGTATTGATAGAAACAGATGCAGTTTTCACTGCCATGCAGCAGGTACTATGCGGGGAAACAGCCCATTTAAACCCATCATTAGAGACTCCTCAAGTGGAGTTATCCTTAAGTCAGAAATGAGGTGGGAAAGACCGTAGTTCTGCAGTAAGTTGGTTTATCCTATGCATGTTAATATACTTGGGGGTAAATTCTTAAATGAAGAGACAGAGCCTCATAAGCTGCTTAAATGTTTGCATGCCAGTAATTAAATCAAGTAAACTGTAATAGGAAATGTCTATCTAATGTTGACGTTCCCTATTGGGTACTTAGAATTTGAATGGATAAAACTTTTTTTATCTTATAATTCTCAGGAATTAGCTCAATATCTCATTATCAGTGCAGACCTACACATACTAACTAGTTTAATGACATTGATCGCTGGAGTCTTTCACTAAAGACAACAACATACCATGTTGTTTTTATGATCCTAATGATTTTTATTAGCGTGATGGAATGGCACTTAGGGAAGATACTTTACTAGATGTTGGTATAGGAATTACAAAAATAAATGCAATTTGCATCAGCCTGAGCTTGCTTGTGACTTCAGGCAAGTCAGATAACCTCTCTCATTTATAAAACAAGAAATTTGCCTAGTTTAGTCATTATGTGTATCTCGCGTATTTAAGCTCTGAAATGTTATATACTATGTTTTTATAAAATGAGTTCCAATGCAATAAAATTTAATAAATAATTTTTATAGAGTGTCCTATGTTCTAGTCATGGTAGTAAGTTCTCGTATGTAATGATGAATGTGTGTGACTTGTTCCATGAATGCTCACTCATTCATTCATGCCACACAATTACTGTTCTGTACTAGGGATGTGTAGGTCACTATATTCATTTCCTAGGGCTGCCGTAACCACAAGTTTGGGTGGCCACGAACTTGGTGACTTAGAACAGCACATATTTATTCTCTCAGAGTTCTGGTGGCCAGAAGTCCAAAACCAAGGTGTCCATACAGCTGTGCGTCCTCCAAAGGCTTCGGGAAGAATCCATTCCTTTCGTCTCCTGGCTTCTCATAACTGCAGACGTCCCTTGGCTTGTGGCCACATCACTCCAATCTCTGCCTCTGTGATCACATCACCTCCTTCTCTGCGGCTCCTCTGTGTCTATCTTATAAGGATGCTTGTAGTTGGATTTAGGATTCACCTGTGTAATCCAGGATTATCTTCTTGTCTTAAGATCCTAACCTGAGAGGCAAAGACTGCAAAGATTCTTTCCAAGTAAAGTGAAAAATCGTAGATTCCAGGGATCAGGATGTGGACATGTATTTTAAGGAACCACCATTCAACCCACTACAGTGACCAAACAAACACAAAGACAACAAGCAAACAAACACATTGCTTTGTCCTTGTAGATCTTAATAGTCTGCTGGGGGAAACAGATATTAAGCCAAACATAATGATAAAGTATTGTTATACTTTATATATAATTATAAATTATAATTGGGTCTATAAAGGTGCTTGAAAGATTTTAACCCGGAGGCCTCATTAAGGATACAGGTCTGATCTCTGACCAAGTGACATTTAAGGTAAGCATCATCGATGAGTGGGCTGGAATTGGGGCCTGGGGAAAAGCTGTTGGAGAAGTGGGGGAAGACCATTCCATGCAAACAGAACATTACTTGCACAGGCCTTGAGATGGTGACTTGTAGAAGTGAATGAAGGCTGTTGTGGATGAAGTATACTGAACAGGGAGAGAATAGCATGAGTTGAGCCTGGGTCAGATCATGGAGGGACTTGAAAGCCTTTATCAAGATTTTTGGAATCCTAAATACAATGAGAAACCATTGATATGTTTTAAATGGGGGGATCTGAACTGTGGTTTTTTAAAATGTTACTAAGGCTAATATTTGGAACCAGTGTTATAGGGAAGCAAGAGTAAAAATAGGGGGAGAGGAAGCTAGGCAAGAGACGGCTATGGCTTGCTCCAGGGTGACGGCAGGAAAGATGATGGAAGTAAATGGGTTTGAGTTACATGTTGGAAGTAGAATGAGCATGTATTGGAAAAAGACTGGCTATAGGGAAATGAGGCCTAAGGAAGCTTCAAGGATGGCTTTCAGTCTTCTGAGAAGCATAGGCATTAAACAAATGACCATGATAGAGAGACTTGTATAGTGATTAAATAATACAGATGAGAGAAACGATGGTGCCTGGAACAGGGTTGAGATGGAGTGGGGTGTCAGGGTTTGAGCTGGGCTTCAAGGAATGTTAATTAGGTTAAATGGTAGAGGGCACATTTTACACAGAGGAAGAAGAAGAAGGGAAAAACTCCAGAGACACGAAGATGTATGATGTGTTCAGACAACAAGGAGGACCCCCTAAAGGGAAATATGCAAGTGACTGGTTGTGTCCCTAACAGGATCTCTCTTTAATGTCCCTGTTTATTATGGTCCTTTGTTTATCTTGATCCTTCTTATGACATGGCCTTCCTACAGTGAACCCATTTGAATTGAGTGTGGCCATCTCAGATTATGCCACTCAACCAGGAACTATAGACCCTATGTCCCTAAACTGCATAAACATGATTGAGTTAATCCAGATAGGGAAGATTTCCAATAACTAGATGACTTTTTTTTTTTTTTTTAGAATTTGGCAAGATGTGTCAGCTTTCTTCTGGAACTAACATTGTGTGCCCATGATAGACTTGTCTAATTTTTATTTTTAAATGAATACTCAAGACTTCAGACTCCTATTCACAGAGTTCAAGGGTAGTGTTGGTTGGGTAAGGGTGTGCTTCAGCAGAAAGTAGGAGAAGGAGCAGAAGGAAATACCTGAAGTAAGGGTGGACTGGATATGTTACTCCACCTTCTTTCTGCTATCAGAATGATGTGTCTACTGAAAAATTTGATCCTATCCCTCAAATGTTCAAAACGCTTTGGTAATTTTCATTCACCAGCATCAGTTTCCAAAATAGTTTACACTGACACACATGTGACGTTCACAGGAGCAGCACTTTTCTATGGGTAATACATAGAGTCATTGACATTTCTGGGCATACCAGCTGTATCGCTACCATTTTTCTTTTACTCAGGAAAACATATGGGAATGCAAAAGCATGAGAGTAACATTTTTATCTTGAATCTTAACCTTGAATCTTATGTGCTATAATATACCATCCAAGTAAATATTTGCACACATGAGGAATTTTATAATCAGTGACTATTGGTTGTAGGGAAAACAAGCTCTCTCAAATAACAAAATATGTACCAATGTCTCAATGCTTATCTAGCATCATCACTAAGGTCATTATTTTAGGAAGTTTGAATACCAGGATTGACAGTGGTGTTGCCAAAGCCTTTCATGACTATGCTCTGGAATACAGGTGCTTATTATCCCGAGGATCACTTTTCTAGAGACAGCTGAGTGAACCAAAGAGAGAGATCCGTGTCCAAATTAAAGATTACTACTGCAACCTCTACTACTGATAGCCAGGTTAAGTTTCAGAGAGTTAAGTTTGTGAACTCCACCTATAAAAAGTGCTACATACCAAATTGCTGAATATCACTATGGTCACCTTTGAGGTACTCCCCATGGAAAGCTATGCACTGATGCCAGCGCCTAATCCACCCTTCAAAGCAATTTTGAAACTCTTTTTCTGGAATGGCCATCAGAGCTGTCGTCGTATTACCCTTGATGTCCTGAATGTCATCAAAATGCCTTCCTGTCAATATTTCCTTTATCTTCGAGTAAAAAAAGAAGTCATTGGGGGCCAGGTCAGGTGAGTAGGGAGGGTGTTCCAATACAGTTATTTGTTTACTGGCTAAAAACTCCCTCACAGACAGTGTCGTGTGAGCTGGTACATTGTTGTGATGCAAGAGCCATGAATTGTTGGCGAAAAGTTCAGGTCGTCTAACTTTTTCACGCAGCCTTTTCAGCACTTCCAAGTAGTAAACTTGGTTATCTGTTTGTCCAGTTGGTACAAATTCATACTGAATAATCCCTCTGATATCAAAATAGGTTAGCAACACCGTTGCAACAAGTTCATGAACTTAATTGTCAGACCTCATATATCAAGTACTATGACAAAAATGTACAAAAGTTATCTTATTCAAGAATTAAAATAGACACTAAAGCCAGCTGTTATTACATCGATTTTATAGGAGAGATTAGTGCAGTTGAGAGTTAAAGAATTCACCCAAATTCACATCAACATAGTGTTGGAACTAAGATTAGAAATGAAGCTGTAGTTCAAAATTACATGCTCTTAGTCCCTATTCATGCTTTATTCTATATTTATAAACATACAATAATGCTGCTACTTGGCACACATGTAGGAAAGACTATATTTCTAATTAGCCTGGAGATACCGCTGGAGAACAACAATAGCAATAAGACACTCTGACCATGTCTTATCTGCCTAAGAACAGGAAGTCAGATAAGAGCCATGGAGATTTTTGCTTTAGCTTCCTTTGACAACCTACCCAAACCACACTCCTCTCTTCCTTTCATCTTTTCCTACTTCTTCCCTCCCCACTTCCTCCCTCCCTCCTTTCCTTCCTTCCTTCTTTCTTTCCCCTCTTCTTTCTTCTCTATTCTGTCATCCACTCTACTGTCTCTTCACAACTCCTAGTCAATTTGTGTTCTAAGCATTCCTGATTATAAGGATTTTCCATCTCTTAATAAGGTGCTCCTCATATACTTTTGACCGATGGCTGTTCAATGGTGGAATGACAACCACATAGGCTAAATCATCCTCGGTATTAGTGCAGTGATAGGTGTTGCATACATCTCTTTCTCTCTGCTGTTTATAAGGAGCTTACATCTACCCTAAGAGATTACAGTCTCTATGGGGGATCCAGACAGGTGAAAAATGGCTACAACACATGGCAAGGATCAAGATTGTAAATAGACACAACATACAAAGGAAGCAGCAGAGAGAATGAAGGAGGGAGAGCACTTCATTTAAGTCCTGCAAACTGGGAAGCATTTCAGTAAGCTGGAATAGGGCAGGGTAACCCTGGAGAAGGAAATAGCATAAGCAAAGGAATGGAGGCAAACATGCAGGTGTGGTCAGGAAAAGATCCGTCATCTGCTGTGATTTGACCGAGGGTATATATATGAGGATGCTGCTACAAGAAGATTGTAACATGAATTGGGGAAACAAAGAGAAATGAACTTTTTTTTTAAATCACTAAAGGAAACTTCTAATCTATGTGAAATTCCAGCGCTGTATGTGTTGAAAGGCGCTCCTGCTCCTTCACTTCCATCCTCATTTTTATTGATGTCATAATTACCATTATTAAACTTTATGATTATGTAGCTTTTTTTTACAATTTCTCATTCATGACTTCATTACATATTTAAAACCTCTTCACCGAGTTGATGGCACAGTTTTGATAGGAAGTAACAAATAGTGCTGGCTTATATGATAAAAAGATATATTGGCTCGTGTTATTGTTAAGGTAATGGCTTTAGGCAATGACTCAGTGATGTGACCGGATGTGATTTCTTTTGGTATCTTGGCTTTGACCTCTTTGGGTCCAGCTTTACCGTAGACCTGTTACCTTTAGGAGCATAGCTATTGCTTCCTGGGCTACAGGCTATTTTTGTCACAGTATATCCAGTACAAATCTGAGTGGACAAGGTTACGTTCTCTGCCAACTCCTGATTCAACCACTCTGGTCAAGGGGATGGAGCGCATTTACTTGCTTAGCTTAGGTCATGTTCTCCAACCCAGAGCTGAGGGTGGTGTCAGCATCTGAGAAATCACGTACTTCCCCAAATGGGAACTAGGGTGTTTAGGAAGGGAGAAATGGGGTGGGTGTAGGTGGGATAAATGCTAAAGAGGAAACAAAAGAAGATCTTCTAGAGAAACATAGGTACTTTTACTACCATTTTTTAGCTGAGGAATGGAAGTTCGTAGTTCTCTTAGTTGGACAAAGATGAAACTTCCTCTAAGTAGATCATATATGTCAAGAGAAAAAATTACCTATACTGTATATGTCATCATAGAAATCCAGAAGCTGAAGGGATGTTACCATCCCCTTTGGATAGATAGGACAGAGAAGTGCCATGGGCTATGTCCCTGAGCAAGCTGTTTCATTTATTTTAACTTCATTTTCTCCTCCCCCACTCTCCCTCTTCCTCCTCCTCCTTCATGTCCTTTTTTTCTGGAAGACTAGAGATAATAGTAGCACCTATTTCACAGGGTTGTTAGGAAAATTAAATGAGACATTTACAAAACTCAGGTGACCAAATGTCTTTCCATTCATTATGTGTTTAATCCTTGAAACATCCAGGGAAAGTAGCTGAGGGCGTTCAGCCTAAGAGATGAAATTACTGAGGCCTAGTGTGGTGTTAACCACAGGAAAAACCAAAGCGAAGTCTTGTGAGTCCAAGCCTTCCCCACTCTCTTTCCTCTGAACGGTGCTGATTCCTAACGAGGTCCCAGCTCTCTCTCTTGCCTTGCCGTGAACAGGACCCACACTGAGGGAACGACACATGCAAATTATTATTAGCATGAAAATGGGTAATTACTATTTTTTTATATTTGCATCATCCCAGATGATCTCTGCGTTAGACATTCTTTAGCAATGAACGGCTGAACTAAAGGGCTTGCGGTTCATTCAGACCATCATTACTTCTGAATAAGAAATTCATTTACTGTTGCTCATGTTGCTTAAACAATGCAAAGCAAAGAGAGACTACAGAGCCATCCTCGCCTGTAAGGGCTGGGACAGAAGCTGGGAATCACCTAGGCCGACCTTTTAATTTACACATGAGGGAAAGATGGGCCAGAATAGGGAAGGTCACTCAATTAATTAGTGGCAGAGCCAGGGCTAAAACCCATTTTCTTTACTTCTATGCCTAAGTCTTGTCATTAAAACATGAATGCTGATCATCTGACTCCTATGTGGTCAGGAATTACCTGATAATTTTAAAATACATTGAGGGCATAGGAAAGATAGACAGACACTTAATGTGCTACAGGTTCCAAAATGAAAATACATTAAAAATCCTTCACAAATTCCCTTGTGTTGTATTAATTTTATCTTCCAACTTCTACAATACACATGTGGGGGAGAAAAATGGTTATCTGTATATATTGAATCCAGTCTCATTTGAGTCCTGCTAATGTAAAGGTATGAACTAAAAACATTTCACATTAAAAGAGAGCAGAGCAAATTGCTTATGGTAACCATTGCACAATGAAGGAACACAATGAAGAATTAAAGTTCAAATTACTTATCAGGTCTCTTCCATTTTCTAAGTTTTTAAAGTAGAAAATTGCACAGTATAATTACAGTAAGTTAATTTGCATTCATATTACAATTCAATGAGCAATTACATTCTTTTTTATTTTAAAAACATATTTTATAAAGTGTGATTTGCATCAGTATGTTTCCAGGAAAGAGTGGCAACTTTTTCCTTATGTGGTTTTCATACAAATTAAACCATGCAGGGCTGTCTGGTATAGAGTTGGAGTCTCTTATTGACTTTTGGGGAAATGTTTGAAGCGTGACTATGTTTTCAGAGCTTTTGAATAAGAGCTCTTGAAGGAATTGTAGAATATTATGGTTTGGAAGGAAAATTTAAAGGTCTTATTGCTCAAGACACCTTTCTCCCATTCACTTTCACCATCTGAAGCTTGAGTTTCTCTAACGCGTCCCTGCCAAGCCACTATCCAACCTATATTTGATTAACGCCTATGTCAGGAAATTCTTGACCTTTTGATGACAACCATGTCATCATTGGATGGCACTTTCATGTGATGGAGGGTGCTCCATTTTGGTCTAACCATTCTTGCATGAATGTATTTTAAGAGATACTTTGTTACATGTGTACTGCTTTGGTAGTGCCATAGAAGACATAGAGCACGCTTTTCATAGTGAGCATGCACCATTTTATTCAGGACAGCCAAGATTGGCACAGATGTCTGTGTTGGGCCATAAAAGAGTGGTGCTCCGAAGGTTTGTGGGGACTGATCAGCTGCTCCACTTTCTCTGTGCCTGCTTTTTAAACAAAATATTTAAATAAAGATAAAATAGATATATATTGACATGCATAGATCTCTAAGAGTAGTTTGATCAGTCTGTCTTCTTTCACTCAATATATTTTTAAGATTCATCTATGTTGCTGCATAGATCAGTAGTGCATTTTGTTTCTTGCTGAGTAGTATTCCATTGTACGATATTCTATAATTTGTTTATCCATTCTGCTGTGGAAAGACATTTGTTTCCAGTTTAACCTATTATGAATAAAGCTGCTACAAAACTCGTGTGTGTGTGTGTGTGTGTGTGTGTGTGTGTTGTGTACATGTATTATTTCTCTCGGTACCTAGGAGTAGAATACCTGGAATATCTACAATTGCTCATAGGGTAAATGTATGCTTAACTTGATAAGGAAGTGCCAGGCAATTTTCCAAAATGGTGACACCATTTTACACTTTCAATGTATGAGAGCTCTATATCATCACCAATATTTAATACTATTGTCAGGTTTTCACATTTTAGCCATTTTAGTAGGTGTGAAGTAATATCTCATTATGGTTTTATTTGCATATTCCTTGTGATGTTGAAGACATTTTCGTGTGCTTACTGGCCATTCATGTATCTATCTTCTTTTGTAAGGTGTCAGTTCAAGTGATCTGTCCATTTTAATTATGTTGTTTATGCTTTTATTACTAATTAGAAGGAGTCCTTTAAATTTTCTAGATTCATGTTCTTTGTCAGTTATATGTATTGTGAATATTTTCTCTGGGTTTGTGGTTTACCATTAATTTTCTTAATGTCGTCTTTTGAGCACACATTTTAAATTTTGATAAAGTCGAATTTATGATTTTTTTCTTTTATATTGAATGATTTTTGCTTCCACCCTAAGAAATCTGTGCATACCTCCAAATTGTGAAGAAACTCTGTAAGATTCTTCTCTAGAACCTTTAGCTTTTAGCAATTATATTATGTATGATTATGTATGATTGGGGAAGGGGTTGAGGTTAAATTTTTTTCCCTTACATGTTTATACAGTTGTTCCTGTAGCATGTTTTAAAGACTTTTGTTTCCTCAATATATTGCATTGGATTGGTGTTAAAAAAAAAAAAAGTCAATTGACTGCAATGTTGATCTATTTCTGGATTCTCTATTCTGTTCCATCGTTTTCTTTTCATTTACATTTTAGTATTCGCTTATTACTTTCTTGGAAAGCAAACTGAAATTTTTATTAGAATTATGTTAAATGTATAGTTCAATTTGTAGAGAATTGACATCTTATTTTTTTTTCTTTTTTTTCTTTTTTTTATTAAATTTATTGGGGTGACAATTGTTAGTAAAATTACATAGATTTCAGGTGTACAACTCTGGGTGATGAACACACAATGGGATTTATAGATGATGTAATACAGAATTGTACACCAGAATTGATATCTTATTAGTGTTGAGTTTTCCAAACCATGAACATGGTATATTTCTCCATTTATCTGGGTCTTCTTTAATTGTTTTCATCAACGTTTTATAAGCTTTGGTGCAGAAACCTTGCACAACTTTTGTTTGACCTATTCCTAAGTATTTTGTGTTATGCTATTGTAAATGGTATTTCAATTTTTCCAGTTGTCTGTCTGACCAGTTGTATAACTTTCATTTAAATATTTAACCTCCTGAGTTTATTTCTAACCCACCTGCAAATATGAATTCATGTTTTTGTTAGAACAAGGCCAAGTATAAATATATACAAATAGCTTTTGGGGGTTCTTCAAGTATTAAATTGGATAACATATAGAAAGTTTATAATGCAATACTTGGACTATCTGACAGAATTCTTATGGTCAAAAGTGGGGAAAAAAACTTAAACGGCTTAAGTAACAGTGGGAATATTTTGGCTGATATAACTGAAAAATCTGGGTGGGACGATGGTAGTTGATTTCAGGCACGGCTAAACTAAAGCCTTTTAACAATGTCCTCATAAATCTCTATTTTTCTATCTCTTAGTCTTGTTTTCTTCTCTGTTAGTTTCATGCTCTGAAGGATTTTTCTTATGGAATGGGCTCCTGCAGATACAGGCTTAATATCTTTCCAGTTTCCAGTCCAGTGGTAAAGAGAAAGCATTTTTCCCAGTTGCTCTCGCAAAAGTACACAGGTTACCCATTTGACTTCCCTGAATTGTGGCCAAGAAATGTGTTGCACTGTCCATCTCTAGAGGTGAGGGAGGGAGAGTCCGTTCTACCAGAACTAACTAGAAAAAAGTATCATTCGTGGAGGACTTGTTCCTCAGAGAATGCTGGGCATTGTTTACAGAAGAAGGAGGAATGGCGCCAAGGAGGCAAAACAAACAAACAAACAAAAAACAACACAGTAGTCACCAAATACATGGCAGCTGTGTCACATGATGTGCTGATTCTTCTCTGCCCTGAGACTCCCTAGGCATCAGAAATTCAGTCATTTTCTGGTACTTTTAGTCCACTCCTATTTTCAAGTACAAACATCCCCTTAATACCACTTTATGAGTGAAAAAATTGGGGGTTTGTATTGGGACTTATGAGCCCTTTGACAATCACTTTAACTCTCCACTTTGTTTCTACTGTGCATTTAGCTAAAAAGAGCAGACTGCTGGCATAAATGCAATTGCAGTGTTGCTGCTCTCCTCCACGCCCCCCTTGGAAAAATAAAAGGACTGTTATTTATAGGGACTGTAAACCAGAGTCAAGTTTAGTAATACTGCCACACAACCTTTCCCTGGAATCAAGCAAGGCCAGTATCATAAAAGAAGGGATCTTCTGCTTTGATGAAGCCACATAGAAATTTTTTTTCATTGCTTTTATGACCTCAGAAGAGAACTAGAAATTGTAGTTTACTTGTTTCTACAGCAGACAAGAAAAGTATCTGAAATGTGGATAATGTAAGGTTTGCAAAATATTTTTCCTGCTTTTTTTTTTAAACTGGACTCCTTTACTTTCACACTAAATTCAAAAAGTCTTGAACATGGCAAGCCAGACCCCTTTCTATTTGTTTATGCTGTTTTTCTAGAGTCAACTACAGTCATCCGCCAGAGAATAATTTCTTCTGTGCTTTTGCACATTCTCTTTTCTTTGCCTGAAATACCCTTCCCTTCTTCATCCGGTTACTCCTTATCTTTCAGGGTGATATAACTTCTTTTGTGAGGTCTTCTTAACATCCTACCCTGGGTTTAATACCCCTACTGGATGTACCCCTAGCATCCTGTACTTAGCACTATCATGGACAGCATTTATTGCAACGCAACATGGTGATGTGTTTCCTTCACGTGGCTATGGGTTGTTGGAGAGTAAGATTTTTGGTGTGTTTTTCTCTGCCCATACCTGACATTGTGTCTGGTATAGAGTAAGGGATCAGTAAATATTTTTTGAATAAGTGAATACAATCTGAGTTTGAACATGAATTTGAATGAAAGGGACTGTGAGAAACTTACACCTTTGGTATTAACCTTTGAAATTTTGTGTGTTCTATATGTTAGTATATTTTGAACACATGCTGTCTCTAATAAGCTTTGTAAAAATGTTCCTTATGAACATTAATTTTTTATTAATTTGAAAGCTTTATGTTTATAGAAATATTAGCATATTTGTGGCATATGCAAGCACTATAAACTATTTAATAAATGGTGGCTATATAATAATTTGGGTTTGAAACTCCCAGAGCTTACAGCACAAATTCATTTTATTATACTCCATCCAATGGAAGGTATATTTGAAACAAATGTAGGAATAAAGAGAATTTTAAATCATATAGGATACACAAAACAGGCTACTTTGCATTGCTTTCTTTGGAGGAGTTACTGCCAGTGGGATTTAAGATTTCTGACATTTGGTTTTGCTTTCAGTGATGGGTCAGTTTCAAACAGCACTTAAATAGGCAGCCCTTCTGAATATCTTGAGAATCAAGAGCATAAGGATGAATTATGAGAATTCAATAAAACTCCTTTTGCCATCTGCATGCTATCCATGCCCATGTTTTTTATTCAGTTGACACTGAGCTTCTCAAAAGCAGGATCTGTTTCTGATTTATCATCATTATGTCCAATGCCTAGCACAGTGCCTGATACATAGAATGGACTCCATAAATGTTGTTGTTGACTTAAAATTAACTAGTTTGGAATTATTCTGGAAAGAGAACCAAGGCATAGTATGTGACTTATTCTGTTCTCACCATGTCCAATGCATTATCTCATTTAAGGCTCACGGCAATCGCATGAAGTAGGTGTCTCACAAAGTAGGTATCACCATTGTAGAATTTAGAATTTTGAAGTTCAGAGAGGTAAGTAACTTGTCAAAGTTGATGCAGGCCCATCAGCTTCCAGTCTGTATTCTAGCCAGTGCACACCATGAGAGTACCTCTCTCACTGGGCTATCAGGAAGGTTCAATGATTAAGATACGGAAAGGACCCAGAAGGATGCCTGGAACATAATAAGCAACATATACATCTTTGCTGTGCTCATTACTTTGTTGTTTCTCAGAGTAGATGGTAAAAGAAAGCACATGGATTTTTTTCGTATGCAAAATGTAATACAAATGGCACTGTTATTTAAATGAGAAGAAAAAATACCGTAAATTTGAGATGACGTGTTACTTGACATGTTTAGCATAAGTTAAAATAGTACTACTTCAAAATTTGGTTTGGCTTAACCCAAAAGACTATTAGGTCCTTGGGCAGCTGTGTGTAGTTAGAATCTACATATTATGCTTTCTTCCAGCCTGGAGTTGAGAACAGCTGCAGCTTGTTGCCCCTGTTGGATTTAATGGGAATTTGCCCAGTTTCCATAGTGGACCATGTCCAGCACTGAATAGAAATAGAGTTTTACATGAGCCTGTTCCATTTCTATTCCTCTTCCAACTCAGTGTTCCACGCTCCCTTCAGTGTCTGTTATCATAATGTCAATTGAAAACAGAACAAGGTGGAAGAGGGATGACGGCAACAACTCTCACATGCGGGATATTAAAATGGATGTCAATGGTTTTTATGTTCCCTGGCTGTCCTCTGAAGCATGGAGAAACTTTGGATTTTTGTTTGTTTGTTTTTTGGTAGAGTCAATGAAAAGTTAGACCTCTGTTTGATCATCTAGAGTTTGACATTTGCCCCAGCTACTGGAAGTGCATCATAGTTTTCTACACGCTTTCCTCTTATTTCAACCAAGTCTTTGTGATTGGTCTATGTTCCCTGGTGTTTTTGTTTTTATTTCTGTTTTTTTTTTTTTTTTTTTTGGTATTGAGTTCAGATTCCTGATGCCTGTCTTTACAGATGAGGAAGCTGAAGTATTTTATTAATCTTATTAGAGTTGGCTGGAGAGCCTGAACTTCCTACTAAATGAATCTTAAGTGTTCAATAGTAACTCTTGGGGCCAGCCCGGTGGCTGAGGCAGTTAGAGCTCCGTGCTACTGACTCCGAAGGCTGCCGGTTCGATTCCCACATGGGCCAGTGGGCTCTCAACCACAAGGTTGGCATTCAATTCCTCGAGTCCGGCAAGGGATGGTGGGCTCCGCCCCCTGCAACTAAGATTGAACACAGCACCTTGAGCTGAGCTGCCTCCCAGATGGCTCAGCTGGTTGGAATGCGTCCTCTCAACCACAAGGTTGTCGGTTTGATTCCCGCTAGGGATGGTGGGCTGTGCCCCCTGCAACTAGAAACTGGTAACTGGACCTGGAGCTGAGCTGCGCCCTCGACAACTAAGACTGAAAGGACAACAACTTGAAGCTGAATGGCACCCTCCACAACTAAGTTTGAAAGGACAACAACTTGACTTGGAAAAAAGGCCTAGAAGTACACACTGTTCCCCAATAAAGTAAAAAAAAAAAAATGTTGTGAATAAAAATAACTCTTGCCATTCTCTAGAACATTGAAAAAGTCGGAGAGACTTGAGCCAGTTTTGTGGTACCCACCATTAGATTTGCTGGTCACACCCAGGAGTCAATAGAAACAGTTATATCAAGGGGGACACCTCCCTCCCACCTTGCTGGGAGTGTCCTCTGATCAAGGATTTCCCCAAGATTGTATCCTGCCAATGACCTCACACGTTTTTCTTGTCTCTGTGTAAATTGCTATCTTTTCAGGAGGTGCATGACAGCCTCCATACACTGGGGCCTCCATTTGTACAGAAGTTGTTATTACGGAATAAGTTTAATGGGTCGTGAATTTTGTGGTGAAAAGGAGGGTCTCTCGATGACTTTGCATGTACAAGGCACAGACCTATTGGCTCCACAAGGATTGCATTAGGCTAAATATTTTTAGCCCATTGACTCTAGAGGTAATAACCCTAAATGCTTCATTAAATTTTCATGGGTGAGTGACAGAAGCTATAAGGGAAAAAAAACAAAACTCAAATCCACCACATTAGCTTTATTATTACACAGCTGGAGGACAGGAAGTGTGGCCCGTACAAAGGATAAAAATAAACTTTTTGAAGGACAGTTTCCTGATTCTTCCTTTTCCATGACCTGCTCCAATGGGTCAGCACTTGACCTGATATGTTTCCTCCCACACCTGGCATTTTGCCCTCTGGAGGCCAATATACCATAACAAGCATTTACTGGAGTTGAATCCAGTCTCATGGTAGAAACATTTACAGACCGACATAATATTTTCTGCCACTTATTGAACTTTTGTAAACCAGGACCAGAAGTAGGGACCTGGGGTCTTCTCCCAAGCGTGTTCTAATCTGAGACTCGTCCTCTCCTAGGAATTTTAAGTAAAGGAGTGGGGAGGCTGGGTAGGAAGGGGCGAGTTGGGGTTTACCTGGGGCCTGCATACTTTCAGTTGCCTGAGTCCCTGGACTGATGAAAACGTGACAGATGCAACCCTCTCCTCCACCCAACTTTGCGTGGGAAGTTGCAGCGAAGACCAGAGCTGCCAAACCACATTTGGCCGCTGGGAGTTAGCGCCCCCTCCTGCGCGGGGGCTACATGTCCTTGCCGAACCTCGATTCTAGTTCTCACCCACTGGCGCTCTTTGTATCTAGGTGTGCCTGTGTTTAGAGGTTTGGATCAAAGAGTAGCCCTAGATGAAAATGAGGGAGGCCTGGCGAGGGCTGCTGCTGGTGCTGGTAGTGGTGATGGTAGCGAAAACACTGGATACTTTCTGAAACCCGAGTCTGGTAGTTTTCTCTCCCTCTCTCCCCCACCCGCTCTCCGCTGGCACAGCCGGGGTTGGGTACCCTGTGCTCTCTGCTCCGCTCTCCCCCTCCACGCCGGGATGGGGAGTGAGTGCAAGGGCTCCAGAGGCGCGACGGCGAACCGCGGCGCCCCCGCTCGCTCGCTGGCTCGCTCTTCCTCCTCCTCGTCGCCACCGCGACTCGGCTAAACCCTCGGAGTGCGCTCGGGCAGCGCAGAGAGCGCCGGGTGGGAGCGAGAGCAGCAGCCGCAAGGCTGGGACAAGGGGCGCGCGGCGGGCACCCAGGAGGCGGCGGCGGGGTTGCCAGCAGGTGAGCAGCGCCCACGGGCGCCCCGTGGGCGTGGGGCAGGAGGGGCTGGGGCTGCAGGAAGAGGCGGGTCTGCACACAGGGCGGTCTCCTCCCCCTGCTCTGACGCTGGGCCGTGGCTCTCGGGGAGGATGGACCGAGCTCCGTGATCGCCGGGGCTTCCCCGGGCTGGAGAGCGTGCCTGAGTGCTGCCGCCCGCCGGGCATGGGGAGCCGCTTCCCGTGCGGCTGCGGCAGCGGCGGAGGATGCTCGCGGCAAGCCGAGGTGAGGTGCGGCGGCGGCAGGAGTTCCGTGAGGACCGGAGTTCGGAGCGGGCAGTTGCCTGGCGGGCACAAGGCGCGGGGACACCCAGGGCACCCCTCTCAGGAGTTTGGTTAGGGGTACCGCGGGGACAGCGACTGCAGTCTTCTGCCCGCTCCCTCCACTTACCGGGGGAAAGGGGCGACCTCTGAGCCTTCTTTCTGCGTCTCCACCATAACCCACAATCTCCCTACTTCTGACCACTCGCGGTCCCCTCTCCAGACCTCACCCCAAATACTTGTCTGTCTCCGGGACCCCTTGCAACCTCATTGCTTCTACGCTCCAGTCTCTACCGAACCACGGACCTCCGTTCTCCCACTCCAAAAGCTACCGGGTGTTCTCGAGCCCTTCTCCCTCCTTCGCTGGCGGCGTCCCGGGGCTGGAGCCTCTTTCTTACTCAGCCGAACCCAGTTTTCACTTCCCTACTCTTCCGCGCGCCGCGGTTCTGCCCCGACCTGTGGAAAAATCGGATGTACCCCAGGAACCCCTACCCTTTCGCAGGCACCGCTCAGAGCTAGAGCCCGCGTCTCCTCTGACTCCAGCCCTTCTCCGGGTTCTCCTCCCCTCCTTTCCACTCCCCAGGCGCCCTGCCACCCCAATGGGTGGCCTCCCCAACCCGCACCGCTTGCTTTTCTGTGCTCTAGACTCGAAGCTCTGCCTCGGATGCAGAGCTCAGGGTTTTCTTTCTTCTTTTTTTTTCTTTTCTTTTACCTACTGGGGAAACTTTAAAACCTCAAGGTTTGGCTCTTAAGGAAGCCCTAAAAAGAGGACTCAGTCGCCAAGAAAACCTGGAGTCAGGGAGTCAGAGATGAGGGGAGTTTGTGTCGCGCCGTCGGAAAGGGGTTTTGAGATGAGGGTACACAGTACATTTCAAAACGGCTGTGGTTACTGTCGCCCGGACTCTCCTTCCCGTCTGCCTTCGTCCTGCAGAGTATCATTATGACCCCTGGTGGGAGGGCGCATCTTTTTTCTGCTCTTGTTAAAACGCCTTTGTGTGGGTGGGTGCTGGACCGGACGCGGGATGGTGCGGGGTTGGGAGGCGCAGGGCACCCGGGAAGGCTGCTTCCAGGGGCTGCTGCCACTTAGCTCCTGCACAGCTCCCTCCCGACCCCGCCAGACTGTGTATGTTTTACTCCCTGTAAACTCCCCATCCACCCCCAACTGCATCACACAAGTCCTCATTGTTGGGGGTTTGCCTGGGCACTTCCGCCTGGGCTGGGAGAGTCTAAAGGAATGGGATGGGGGTGGGGAAGCCCGGGGCGCTCGGCGACAGCAGTCTGGCATTCGCTGGAGGCTTGGCGGTGGTGGAGTTGCTGAGAGCGCCGCGTCGCGGGCATCTGTGCGCTCCAGCGTGTGTCGGCGAGGGTGGGGTGCGTGCCCGCGTAGGTGGGTGCCTGCGGGTGCGTTTGGATGCTGGCGCACGCCTGAGCTTAGCTCTTTAGAAAGGGGCGAGTGCAAAGCTTGCGGAAGCCAGCGGGCCTTTTGCTGCCCCGGAGCTGGGTGGGCCAGCGAGTCCTCCGAAATGGATGCTACAGTGCCATCCTCTTTAGCGAGTTGCCGGGACCGAAGGAGGAACCTCTGTCGCTTGTTCCTCCCTTCTGCTCCCCTCCTGCTGGCCATTTCCAAGTACTTTCACAATGTTGATGGTTTTGAATAAAGGCCTTGTGGGGGTTCCGCTGACACTTCATAATACTTAACATTTTTTCAAGTAATCATATAAAGGTAGCTTACATTCAGACCCCCCTTATTATCGGGTTCAGGTTTGTACATTTATGTGCCAATTATAGGTCTTCAGGAAATCCATAACGCGATAAACCATCCCCACCCGCTGAATTAGCACCCATTGTTTTTATTAGCTCAGTGATGAGTGATTCTGGACGGAACCCTGAATTGCCCAGGCTTGAAGATAGATGTGCATGGAGGGGAGAGATGGAGTGAAGCAGGGCACGCTCCACAGCACCTCCCCCCCCCCACCCCCATTCCATGTCTCTTTCACTTCCTATCCTGACAAGGCTTGGAGACAATTCTGGAATCTAAAAGGGATCAGAGATTTTCTTGATTTCCTATTGAGAAGGGCGACCTAATCAAAGCTGTATAAAAGTCAACTTCGAAGCAATCAGAAATTGCTGATGTCTTTGATTGAAACCCCAGCATTCAAATGGAGTTTTGAAGAACTCCCAGACATGGCTTTTGAAGTGCTATTGTTCTTTTCCCTACACAGAGGCCCTCTCAAAGGTTTAGGAAGTTCAAAATGCAGTGATTTGAAAGACTGACATTGTAACTATTTGGCAACTCGGAGAGGATCAGCAGGGATGAGAGAAGAGGCCGAGGTGGGAAGTGCAAACGTGTGGTTACTATCTTCTTGGGAACAGTGCCGCTATCAAGTGGGAATTCAGTCCTTCACATCAAGTTGGCAATTAAAGCTCTTCCCAAAGCAGATTTAGAAGATGATTTTTAGTAGTTTTTCGTTTCTTTCTTTTTTTTGGTGGTTTGCTTAAGGTCTGAATAGGCATATCTGAAACATTTAATCATGTTCATTGTATTCAACAATAAAATCTGAATAAAAATTACTTATTGTTGATGAAGCTCATCTCTCAAGCTGTTTCACAGTATGTTTCATTTGCAAGAGATACCATTGTGTGAGGCTGCTGGGAAGAGATGGTATCACTTATTGTTCATTTTCTCCCAAAGCCAGAGAAGAATATATGCTTCTTCACTCCCCTTTGCCCTCTAAAATAATTTTTCTTAAATGGGTGGGTGTTTGGCATGGTACTCGATAGTACCCATCTTCAGCATAGCATTTGGTGGGTTTTGGATGCCTGAAGCTACCCTGCAGGCAGATGAAGAATCTCACTGAGGCAGCATTTCATTTTGATAATTCACTCAAGTCAAACTTTTTTTTTTTTTTTTGCTGGGCTTTAATCCTTCTCTCAAAGTAATAAAGCTAACAAAGCAAGAAAATCACAGTTTATGTCTTTTAGATGACACTTTTAAAAATTGCAAAAATCTTGTCAGGAATGTTAAATGTTATTTAGGGCTTACTGTGACAAAGAATGTTCACCAGTTAAGGGATTGAGGGAAAATCCTCTCAGAATCTCAGTTTCATCATTTACAAGACAGGAATAATATTATCCAACTTGTGGATCTTTGAGCAATTTTATGGGGGAAAAAATGTCTCATTGGGTTCTTTGGCACATGGCAGGATTTCAGGAGAATGGTAACTTTTAGTGGTAAAGAGCATGGGATTCTGCTAAGGAGAGAGGGTGGCATTTGGAATTGGAAGGCCTGGGTCGAATCCCAGTACTTTCTGACTTTATGATGTTTCACAAGTCACTGCTCTTATTAACACGTTGCGTTCGGCGGGGTTTAAATCCCTCGTGAAGATTCTCGTGATCCGTACGCAACATGTTAATAAAAATAAGAATAATTTACCTTTATGGAGTACTTACTAAGAGTCAGGTACCCTTTTAAGCACTTCGCAAGTATTAATTTATTTAATCTTGAACTAACCCTAGGAAGTGGATACTTATATTCTCCTTCCCATTTGATAAGGAAACTGGGGCACAGAGAGAGTTGGTAACTGGCCCAAGGTCACACAGCAAGTAAGGTATGGAACTGGGATTTGAATATAAGCATTCTGGTTCCAAGATCTATTCTAACCCTGGCCTTATGTTGCCTCTGAGAGGGAAGGTGATCTCGGCTATCTCCCATGGGAGTTGTAAAATTTAATGAGGATTAATGGAATAGTTAGACCTCCTATAGGAGCAAACTACAGGTTGTTCCCAATTTCATGTGCTGACAACACAAAATGGGTGTTCCTCTTTTGCCAACAGGGCACTGGGCTGCTGGTTGACATTTTGAACACTTATGACAAGTATTGGTCAGTATTGATTCACATCTGTCTACTCTGTTAAAATCGTCATTAATCAAGTATGCAGAGATTGCATTACTGCTATTATCTATTACCAATCTTGGTAAACAGAGATTCTTAGAATTAAAAGGTGGCATAACAGGCGATTACAAGTCTGGATTTGGGTGCTAGACTGCGTGGGTTCAGACCTCAGCTCCTGCCAGGTATGTGGCCTTGACCAACTTATCTCACTTCAATTTTCTTTATAATAAAATAACAGCACCTGCCACATAAGATTGTTTTGAGGATTACAGGACTTCACACAAAGTGCTTTGAACAGTACGTAGCATGTAATGTTACTTAGCTATTAATGCTATCCTTCAAACGAGATAAAAATCCTTCCCCTTGATTATAAAAAGTTTTCTGTTTGTCACTGGTATCCTGAGACTTCAGTATTCAGTATCTAGGTGTTTGTTTGTTTGTTTGTTTGTTTTGCTTTGTTTTGCTAAACAGAGGGTAGAGAGGAAGAGTTCTATTTCAGCCTTTGAGGCATAGGTTTTGTTGTGTTTAGCTTCCTGGAACTATTTCCTTGAACATTTTCCCTCTTTACGAAGGGAATTTTGAAGCACACATAATGCTAAAATCTCCAGGTCATTGCGCTTTTCAGCAATTACGTTCAGGGAAATAAAATGACTGTTTGATTAAATTCTAGAAGTGGACTAGTCACCTCTCCTAATTATAGATTGGAAAATAAAGCAGGCTTGGGGAGATACATACCTTCACAGCTGCGAGGCACTGTCAGAACCCAGAATTAGTGGACTGTTTGCCCAATGCTCCTTCCTCTGGACCAGATTATCTCTTACACCAGGACAGAGAAGTGGCTTGAAAACCTAAGTAGAACTTCGAGGTGGGGAGACTTTGCCAGACTAAGAGCAAGAGCCAGATGTTCTGTAATGAAAAAATAGTGTCCAGTAGGAAAAGAAAATCCCTCTTCTGGTAGTACTTTGTATCCATGAAAACTAGCTGAAGTCACTCTATGAAATGTGTAACAGGATATGAACGTGTGTTAAAAAAATATGTTAATGAATCACGTGCATTCTTCCCTTAGGTTGGAGAGCAAATGATCAGGTTTCTTTTTCTGTGAGATGCTCTTTGTATATTTCTTCCATTTAGTTCTCAGATATGGAAAGGTTTTGGTTCAGGAATCACAAAACTCCTCTGGCTTCTATTTCATGAAATATGCAGCATATTCTATTGGAAAGAAATTGCCAGCTTGCTTTTATTATTATTATTTTATTTGAACCTGACGTACAACCAATCTACAATGCCAGTGGGGGATTCTCATAAAGAGAAAAGAAAACAGAAATAAGATTCTGCTGAGTAGAAGAACTCACAGCTAAAATGATAAAAGTTCTGTGGTGGCAAAGTTGGGTTGTTTAGCTTAGGGGATAAAAAGGAGAGGGCGCTCTCAGACAGATGTGTCAAGAGTGAACCCAAGTCAGCTATGTGGACTGCCTACTGTGGGTCTTACAAAGTTACCAACCCCATGTATTGGCTCCAAGCTTCATACCAATTTCTGACTTTCTCTGTTGGTCAGTCTCTGTGTTTTTTGACTGGACTCATAATTTATCGGTTCACTATCCATCAGTTAAGCCATCCCTTCCTCTTCCTTTGTCTCTCCTTGTTTCTGTCTGAGTTTGTCTCTTTTTCAGTCTTTGTGTCTGTTTTCTTTTTTGTTTTGTTAGTCTCACAATTGACAATAAAGTCTGAAAAGTTACAAATACACATTGAGAATATCTGGAAAATTGAGGAAGCCAACTCTGGTTGTGCACCTAGACACCACTTCTATGTCCATTCAACACATATTACCTGAGCACCTACTTTATGTCTGGCTGTGGCTCTGTACTAGGGGTTGTGAACAGTGCCAAGATGTAAAGGTGCTGTCTCTGCCATCTAGGCACCCGGCCTCCTGCATAAATAACTGCTACAGTGTGAGATGTGGTACAGAAAAGATACGTACAGCCCTGGAAACTTCCAGAGGAGTAATTCATTCTACCTGGAGAGGAAGAGGATGGGGAAGTATTCACAGGAGAGATTGTATTTCAACTGGAAGCTGAAGGTTGACCAGGAGTTTTGCAGGGGTTGCAGGCATTCCAGACTGAAAGAACTACATGGGCAAAGACAGGTGGGCATGAAGGTCCATTATGGGTTTGGGATGGGCATAGTTGGGTGTGGCTATAATGTAGCGTATGTGGCTGAAAGGGATTGTTTTATAGAGCATTTTCCAAACTGTGTTCCAGGGAACACGAGTGTCCCCCAAGATGGTTATGAGTACTTCCAAAAGAAAGAACATTTGGAGGAAGAAAAGTTCTACGCTCAAAAATGTTTGGAAAGTACTGAGTTATATATCCTACTCTATAAGACATGGTATTTACTGACATATTCAAGCTTCAGAGATTTCTTGCAGTTAAGAAACTCATTTACCTCATTAAGACTTTTCCAAACTTATTTGTCATAGAACCTTTGATAGCAAGGAGCCCCCTCAGTATCTTACAAGACAGTTTAGGGAAAATGTTTATAGGCAATCACTTATGTTTTTTAGAAGAACAATTTTATCATGAAAGTAATGTGTGTGATTTGAAATGTAGTATGGTATATTGAAGACATACAAAAAATATAAATAACGATACAGTAAAAACAACAACAACTACAAAAAACAACTCTGTACCTACTACTCAGCTTAAGAAATAGAGCCGTATAATTGAAGCCTCTTACTAACCGCTCTCTGATCATATTTCTTTCCCTCCTGCCAGAGGTATCCACTATTCTAAATTTGGTGTTTGTCATTCCATTCATTTCTTTTGAATAATCTTTTCAGAAGGCCAAACTTAAAAAGAATTCCACTGAATTCTAACCCAGTTTCTAGCTTGTCACTGCAGAGATAAAGAAAAAAAAAGGGGGGGATTTTGTCCAATAAATGTCTAATAAAGGCATTTATAGGCTCTTTAGGGGAAGCGAATATGGCTTTTCTTTTTACTACACTGCCTGGAACATAGTAGATGCTCTGCAAGTTTCTGCTGGGTTGAATTGAATTATATGTGTA
This sequence comes from Rhinolophus sinicus, assembly GCF_036562045.2. Lineage (NCBI taxonomy): Eukaryota > Metazoa > Chordata > Mammalia > Chiroptera > Rhinolophidae > Rhinolophus > Rhinolophus sinicus. The sequence continues at coordinate 25,957,035 of NC_133756.1, read as the reverse complement.
CAGTCTTGTGTGGTTCATTACGTCTCTGTGGATAAAAAGATTGGGATTCATTGTTTTCCATGGGCAATATTGAAATTCTTTGTGATCGGCAACCTTAAAAACACATTTTTCATTGCAGTTCTTTATTTTGTAATCTGGATTGGGAAATAGGTAGTAACAGGCATCCACTGAAAGTCATCTCTGTTTTCTTGACATGTTTTGGAATCATTGATCATAAATACTTATCCAAATCTATCCTATTAAAAGAGTTGATTAAAATAGTAGAGCTCTCCACTTCCCATTCCTGGAAAAAAAATGATCAATATAAATGCTTTCAATCAAAAAGGAAATTTGTAATGCTCATTAATTACTCTCTACCTAGACACTAAGTACTTTAAAGGTTTACGAGGTTCCTATCCACAGGGTCCCCCAGAAGTAACTTACTATCAGTAACAGAATATTACAATTAGGCACTGTCATTCCAATACAGGTAGTGAAGATATACGTGACATATGTGAAGGACACCGTCTTGAAAAAGCTCACATCATCTAAAACGTATGTCATATTTGGATGACACTTTCCTTTCCTATTATCCTAGCCTATCATATATTACTGTATACGTGTCAACATGTAGAGGGAATGTTAGAATATTGCTGAGGGATGCATGGTAGAAAGAATGAGAAGAGACAGTGGAAGACTTACAGGCTCGCTGGGAGAGGCTTTTTGTACTAAATCATGGTTGTATGTGAGGTAGTAGATTAGCTTTTCCCACTGGGTTTTAAGTTGATCATGGCGAGAATCCACCCTAGGGTTGGTTTTCTGCCTTTGATGCAGATTTCTGGTACAGATTTCTCCTAGTAGTTTTCGGAGTAGTAGTAACATCCCAGCAGATAGAACAAGAGTCAGCTTTGCGTGTGAGTGACCATAAACGGTGCAAACACGGCACGGAGGGTGAGGACGAGAAACCATACAGTGCCAGCGGCTTGTGATGGCCCAGTCGTGCCTGTACACTATGATGATGGCACGTGGTGTGCTTGTCTTGAATTGTGGGGCGCATTATTTTGAACAGTATTCTGTGCATGCTCACAAAAGTTCTAAATATAAAACCACCATTCAAATGTACTTGTTAAACCAGAAATGCCAATAATCCAATTGGGGGAGAAATCAAAGATGGGCCAACCATATGCTGATTCTGAGCTATGGCATGTATTGTTAAAGCACAGCTCCAATGAATGCAAAAAGGTTACTGTAATTTATTCCTTTGGGAAGCTGAATAGATTTATAGACCACATAGAAGTTGGATTCTTGCCAACCTTCTGCTATCTCACTTCTTAATTTTAATGCAGTTGAATTTATCAATCTTTTCTTTTATGGTTAGTACTTTTTATGTCTTATTTTTAAAAAGCCTTTCTTTTTTTAACCCTGATGTCATAAAGATATTCTCCTTTAATATCTTCTGAAAGCTTTATTGTTTCACCTTTCACATTTAGGTTCTTTAAACCAGGTGGTGTGTGCGTGTGTGTTTGTGTGTGGTGTGAGGTACGAATTTATTCTAATGTTCTTCCATATGGGAAAACAATCATCCTGGCACTCAGGGTCAGTTTCGAGGCACATATTTTGTCCACTCTTTTGCCTAAACCGCACTTGTTATTATTATAGTTTTATAATAAACCTTGGTATTTGGCAGGACAATTTCCCCACAATGTCCTTCTTCAAAGATGCTTTGGCTTTTCTTGGCCTTTTATCTTCCAGATACATTTTATAACAATCTTTTAAAGTTGTACAAAAATACTCTTCAGATTTGATTGGCATTACATTGAATTTAAACATGGACTCAGGAAGAGTGACATCATTATGATACTGAGTCTTATATCCTTAAATAAATACCTCTCTCCATTTATTTAGTTCTTAACATTTTAATACAGATTATAACTTTATTCATAAAGGTATGCATTCTTTTGTTAGATCTTTTTTCCAGGTGCTTTATATTTTTTAGGTGCTGTTGTAAATACTATCTTTAAAAAAATTGTATTTCCTAATTGCGTATTAGTTTTCATTACATTCCACCTGTGTTTCTTATTCTGGATGGTGGGGGTTAGGAGGGGAGGAGAAAGACTTCGTGCTTATTGAGTACTTACTGAGCACTCGGTGCTTTACAAGCTCTCATTTGATACCCAGAACAGCCTCCAGGAAAAGCTTGGCACTGCTTTGGACCGATCCCTCCTCCTTCATCCACTGACCCGTGCAGGGGCTGTCCTTTGTCCTGGGGCCAGTGTGCATGCAGAAGTGATGCAATGTGGCTAGTGAGGGTGTGATCGGCCCAAGTAGCAGCTCATCACCTTGTTCAAGTGGCAGAGGTTGTTGAAAGACATCTCTGGCTTTCCCGTGGAGAGTGAGTGGATGTGCACAGGATGGCACAGACCTCTCCTGGTTGGACACCTGTTCAGCATGAGTAGCCTGAGCCGGGGCCTGGGGGCCAGAGTCTGGCTCCAGACACACTGGTCTGGCATGGCAGGCAGGCCATAGTCATCTGGTTGCCCGAGGGACACCTTTTGGCTGGTAGTGACCATCTACTTTGACTTTTCAGGCATCTCTCCGGTCAGTGACTATTATTCCCACTTTCAAATGAGGAGCCACAGGTCTGGAAAAATGGAAGATGTGTCCAAGTCATTAAGCTGAGCTGGAATAGAGACCAAGATCTGTTTGCACCTGTATCAGTGCTCTTCCTACCTCAGCTTGTTGACTTAAAATCCTCAAATATATTATGATGATATTATAGGGAAATGCCAGAAGCACTTTTTACTTGGGAATGGGCCACTATGCATGGAAATTATAACTTGTATCTGTAAACAAAGGGTAATGGGAGAGATGTCCGACTGTGGCCCATATGGTGATTATTATTTTCCAATTGTGAGCGCGCTCTCTCTCTCTCCCCTATTTCCTTTCTCCCCCTCACCATCTAATTCCTTTGCCATTATTTGTTTTCTAAGCCCATTACTACTCATGCCTCCTCATTCAAATACCATTTATATTTTAGAATGTAAGGCAGATATTCATTTCTCTGCAAAAGTTACCTCTATGATATCAGTGTTGATAAACTTTCAAATTCCTCTTCTCCCCTTGCCAAGTGCTATACTTCTGTCCCTCTTCTCTCACATCCTGTCATCAACCCGTTTCATTGTATTTTCTGGAATGGTAATATATACCATGCTAGTTTAGCTGGATATAAAGGGATCTCTTATAGGAAGCAACATTAAGGAAAAGAAAAGCTGGCCTCTGGTTAGTTTGATAACACTGTACTGGGGATGCCAAAATCAGAAGTGTCTGGACACTGATGGTAACCACTATGAGCAGCTCTTGTGACTGCAGAAGTCAAATGTGACTTGTATACATCTCTTGTTATCGGTATACAAGTATATTGAGTATTACAATTAACACAGTTTTTTCCTTCCTTAAAATGTGTGTACATTTTTTTGGCACCTCTGTATATTTTCTCTGCTGTGTATGTGGGTTCATAGGAGTGGGGTCAAATATTATTCTGTATACATTTGACGGCTCTAAATGTGTCAGTGGCGAGGAAAGTCGTGATTTGTTGTTTGAGTAGCCATAAATCAACATGGCTGGGAGGAAGAAGGTTGAATACTGGGCCGGCATTGCCCTCTTTACAAAAAATAAGTGAAGACTGTTCAACATGGGCTCAAAATCTCAGTTTGCTGCTTCCCTCTGCCTGCCTTTCCCAGGCACAGGTATCTTTCTGAGGCTTCTGGAGCCCCAGTCTCTGTTAAACACTACACTTGATCATGCCTTTGATTGTTCTGTTCCATGTCTGTGACTGTGGAGTCCTCTAAAGATTGCAAGTTTCTCAAAAGCCCTGTCGACATGTCCTTCATGCCCCCCTGGACTTGCTTTCCAAGCAAGTTCACCTTAAATTCTTGCTACCTTTGCTTTTTAAAGTCTACCATAGTTCCTGAGCAGTGCAGGTGAAAGTATCCCTATCGTAAACTGTGTTGAGTCTATGAAAACAAAAGAAGTGTTTTCTGTTGTGATTTTAAACATTTCCTGTTGGGACATGTTTTTAGATCCTTTTATTGCCAAACTGTGCCTTTCCTGTCCTATCAGCCTCCCTCTCTTCCTTTCCTTCCTTCATTCCTTTTTCCATTCCGGTTCCAGCAAATCAAATCAACAACAAAAATAAGGCTTCTCAACCTAAAGATGTATAGCATGATTTTACAGATACTAGAATGTGCTGTATCCCTTTCTTTCTCACATGCATCATTTCAGTGGAGGAGGAGGTATCTGGGGTGTAGTCGGGAGGTAGACTTTGAAGTTCTTGTCAAATCCCATAGTAACATTAAGTATTTTACATGGGTGATTGTTCACTTGGTGGATTATTTGCAGCTAGTTTAAAATTACAGCCTAAAGATGACATTCTGGCAACCAGTATGTGTCAGGGGTTGAAGAGTACCTCTCTGTGACATCTCTGAACGCACCCAAATCCACATGATGACTCCCAAGCAGAACTGGATAATTTTAAGGATACACATTGTATCTATCAGTGAGAGTGTAGTCAGGAGACACATACCATGTCGCTTAATAGGAAGAATTTAATACAGGGAACTAGTTACGAGGTGTTGGAAGAGCTGAAAGTGTGACAATGAAGCAAAGGATCAAGACGAGCCCACCTGCTGCTCGATCTGCAGGCAGTAAGGGAGGCTATGGTGTCATCGAACCCCAGGGGTTGGGGCAGCTGGAAGTGGGAGCAGACCCCACACAGATGAGCTGGAACCACGAAGGAGACTTGGCCAATTCTGGGGGTGCCACCTTGAAACAGAAAGGGAGGGTGAAAGGGAGAGAGAGACCCTAGCTCTCCTCCCCCTTCCTTCCTGTCTCCTGCCAGTCTTTCCCACTGAGCAAATCTAAACTGGAAGTCACTGGCCAGGGATTCTGGGACATGTAGTTGGGATCAGGCTCTTGCCACACTCAAAAGAGCAGGAGAAGGGGCCAGGAGGCAAAGGGCTATTTCATATACCAGGAAAATAAATCTCTTACAGAAGTGCTTGTTAATATTGCAGAGCTAAAGGAAAACAGTGAAGTGAAACACTTTTTCCCCCTCTTCCCTCTCCCCACCCCCACCATCCCATCACACCTCCTTTCCAGAAAGCTGAGAGTAACTGATGGCAGTTGAATCTCTACTTACCAGGGTGAGGTGTTTCAGTTTTGGATGCCCTGGTGAGTAGGACATTAGCGGTAGGGCCACACTTTTCTGCAATTCCAAAATCTAAAAGGCTCTGAAAACTCAGTTAAACAAACAAACAAAAAAACCTCATTTAATGGCAAAACCTGACCTGATCTGAATGGACATGAGGCTACTTATAATCTTTATTTATCTCTCTAGTGATACATATTGCTCAAGGAGCATTAATGAACTTGATTTCAGGGTGCCACCCCAAACCCAAGAAAGGATATTACAAATAACAGCTGAGTGTGTGGCATAGGATAGGCTGCCTTCCTAAAATGCAAAATAACATCTGTGTTCTTAACATGTATGACCCAAGGAATTTGAATAAGGGATTGTGAACCTGTGTTTGAACACTGCAGAGGGAGGCCAAATGGAAACATGGCGCTATAAATGTGCAATTCTAGGATAGTGCTTATGGTAAACACCACAGTCCCTCTGGAATCACAGAATGCCAGGCTGGACTGGCCTGTGGCAAAACAGCCCGTTTGTTCTGTGGATTAGAAGACTTTGCTAAGGTTGGGGACCTAGCACACATGTCCCAGGACCACCAAGGGATTAATAGTGGGTTGGAACTATTTATTTTCCCTTTGCAGTGTATGACATTTTAGGACTGATTCTTTGGTTATGTTCAAACATTTAAACACTTGACATTTAGATAAAGGACTCCAGCAGGTGAATATAGAGGTAAATCTACACTCTAGTTACAGCAGTCTTATATTTGTGTAGTGTATTGTGTGTGTGTGTGTGTGTGTGCGCATGCGTGTGCGTGCACACACACACACACACACACACACACACCAGATAGCTTCGTCTCAGATCTTCAGAACAGTCCTTCAGACAGACAGGATGAGCGTTACTATCCCCATTTTACAGATGGTCAAACCAAGGCTTGGCCAATAACTAGCTCTGTGGCCATGGGCAAGAATACCCTTAACTTTTGGAGCCTTGATTGGGAAAATGAGTTCTTATAGGGTTGTCTTGTAAATCAAAAGAAGTAACATCTACAACATAATCAGAACAGTGCCGAGTGCACGTTGATGTGGCACAGGTGGTAGTTCCTCTCTCCCTCACCCCTCCACTGTCAGACACGTGAAATAGATTGCTCAGTCACACGGCTGTTGCCTTTGAAATATAAGGAAGAGAAGTCAGTCATTGAATGGCAGACCTCCACTCTCTGTCTCTGTCTCTCTCTTTTTTTTCTATTTTTCCGCTTTACGAAGATGGTCTTGAAATAATGCCACTTGTGCTAATTTTCTCTGTTTTTCTTCAGAAACTGGGTCATGTTTGCTGTGACCTTGGTGGACCCTGTTATCTTCATGGGTCAGGATACAGCCTGACATTTTGTTTATTTCAAATCTGACTGGATGGGGGAACAGCCACCACCAGGAACACAATTTGCTTCCAAAAGCAACTTTATTTCTTATCAGCACACATGGGACTTGGTTTATCATAATTCACTAAAGATGGGCATTATAAAATATTTTCTTTTTCTGAATATTTTACAAGATTAATAAAGCTGCATTCTTAGGGAAAGTTTATTAATCCATAACTTATAGAAAACTCCAGAGGAAGAAGCTATGAGATATGTTCTGTAGATAAAGACGACAGGCGTGCCACTACTGGAATTGAATTATGCATAAATTATTCAGCCAGCTACCTTCTAGGTGCATTACAGATTGTCGATGTGATGGTGACTTTGTCTTGGACGTGATCTAAACAAGCCGTTGTTTGATTTTACTTTTAAAGTGGGAGGGTGTGAAAGAGTAGGTGGCAACATGTAGAATAATCACCATCCTTTCCATCCCCTGGGCTGTACTTGAGCTACGTTAGACACAAAGGCATGTGTATGGACCCTGGCTCCTTGGCACAAAGCCGTATACACTGGGCTTCTGCTGTCTGCCTAATGGAGATGGTGGTGCTGGTGGCAATGATGGTAAAGATGATGGTGATGAGCAGGATAAATGGTACCTCTGTGTCCATTACAAGGACTAATGATTTATGAGAAAGGACTTGGTGCTCTAGCACGTCATCCATTTACTCAGTATTTATTGAGCCCCTGCAGGGCATTGGCACAATGGTGGGCTCCATGAATGTAGCTGTAAAGAAGACACAGACTCTCTCCTTGACATCCAGGATCGTCTGGGAAGCACAGATAAATAGATGAAAATGTGGTGGCTAGGTATGACCGAAAAAGTATTAGCTGAGGTGAAAAATAAGACGGATGAATTTTGCCAGGGTAGGAAAGCATCAGCATCTAAGTTAAATATTTTGAAGGTGACTTTGAATTTGTTAGTTGGTCTTTTGCGCAATAAATATGTTTTGGGTACTCTGCTGGCCTTCCAGAGTGAGCATGATAGAAACTATAGTTGGTCATACGCTGTGTGCAGTCTCCTGGGGAAGACACAAAATCAGTGAAGGTATGAAAGTGGCATGTCCTACGTCAGGGGACCACGATAAAGGTAGAGATGGTGTGGGGACAGAGTCCCAGAGAGCAGTTTCCAGGCTCTGGGCTCACGTGGAAAGGTGATGGCTCGGTTATTAGATGGCCATCAGCTGTAATCAGATGGCCATCAGCTGTGGCTGGGTGGCCATCAGCTGTAACTAGTTATCCATTAGCTGCTAATATAACTGCTGTGGCTATGCCAGGGGGTGGGTTGTTGATTGGCAGAGAGGTACACTGTGGATTGTGGCTAGCAAGTAGGGTTGTTGGTTGGCAGAGAAGCATGGATTGGAGGTAGCAAGTAGGGTTGGTTGGTTGGCAGAGAAGCAGACGTCAAATTGTACATCGTGTGGCTCCTGCTTCCTGTGTCTCCAACCCAGCTGCCAGCGAGAATATAGTGGCATGACTCCCCTGCCTATGGCTCCGTGGGTGTTCCTTTTTGGCCTCACCATACCCTGTGTTCTTGTGCGGGGAGTGGGAGCTGAGACCCTGCAAGACAGATGGGCAGTTCCGTGTATTGGGAGCCCTAAGTAAGTTACTTGGAATGGATCACAAAGTGGTGGGTAGCAGGAACCAGGGAAAGTGAGGCTTGGAAGGTAAGCAGGGTTAATTCATGGAGCAAGCACCTTGTCACCAAGTGTTAGCCTTGAGATTGTGGTTGGGTGAAGTAGCCTTTTCTTTGTGTCACCTCTGTAGTTTCCTTGATTCTCCTATTGCCTGGGGTCAAAGATCAGTCTAAGGAGAAATATGGTTATATTTAACTAGGTGAAATGAGGACATATGTATGTCAGGTGTGGTCTATTTTAATGGTCTTTCAAGTGTCTCCTATTATAAGAACTGTAAGCTCAGGTGCCTAGAAGGGCTGTGCAGTTGACATTGGTAAGTGAAACAGTTTGGGGGACTGTTTGGGGAGCCCTGCGTATACTACCATTAAGCTACAACCAATGGTTGCAATAAGGGAATGTTGGACCAAAGTAGCCAGGTCTTCAGATTTTTCAAGAAAAGCTAGATATCTTGGTTTTTAAGTGTGTAATCCTTCTGTTTAAAAAATTCTCATTCAATCAGTTAAAACAAAAAACACGTGTAGGCTAAAGATAACTGGCCTGTGGGTTATTTTTATGTCGTAAACTACCCATTGGTGAATTCTGGCCTGTTTTTTATAATTAGTATGCTATGGCTACATAAATCTCCAGTGGAAGTTCATTGGATATGCCAACAGGTAAATTGGGCCATTTTTGGTAAACGAAAGTTTCTGCAAGACAGTTGAATGGTGGAAATCGGACGTCATTTTTTTCTGTGTTTTCTGTCACCTTGTTTGTTGTTCTTGGTCAAACGCTTCTGATACAGGGCACAACGGTAGGAAAACCAGTGTCCATGTGTGGGGACAGAGCCCCAGAGAGCAGTTTCCAGGCTCTCAGCCTCACATGAAAAGGTGCTGGCTCAGGTAGTAAATGGCCATCAACTGAGATTGGATGGCCATCAGCTGTGGCTAATTGGCTGTCAGCTGTAACCAGTGAGCCATTGGCCACTAATATAACTGCTGTGGCTACGCTAGCAGAAAATAGGGGCTAGCAAGAAGATGGTGGCTGAGCCTGCAAGCAGTGCAATGAAGGTTGTGAACCGTGTGGCTCCTGTTTCCTGTGTCTCCAACCCAGCTGCCAGCGAGAATATAGTGGTGTGACTCCCCTATCTATGGCTCCATGGGTGTTCCTTTTTGGCCTCACCATACCCTGCGTTCTTGTGCGGGGAGTGGGAGCTGAGACCCTGCAAGACAGATGGACAGTTCCGTGTATTGGGAGCCCTAAGTAAGTTACTTGGAATGGATCACAAAGTGGTGGGTAGCAGGAACCAGGGAAAGTGAGGCTTGGAAGGTAAGCAGAGTTAATTCATGGAGCAAGCACCTTGTCACCAAGTGTTAGCCTTGAGATTGTGGTTGGGTGAAGTAGCCTTTTCTTTGTGTCACCTCTGTAGTTTCCTTGATTCTCCTATTGCCTGGGGTCAAAGATCAGTCTAAGGAGAAATATGGTTATATTTAATTAGGTAAAATGAGGACATATGTATGTCAGGTGTGGTCTATTTTAATGGTCTTTCAAGTGTCTCCTATTATAAGAACTGTAAGCTCAGGTGCCTAGAAGGGCTGTGCAGTTGACATTGGTAAGTGAAACAGTTTGGGGGACTGTTTGGGGAGCCCTGCGTATACTACCATTAAGCTACAACCAATGGTTGCAATAAGGGAATGTTGGACCAAAGTAGCCAGGTCTTCAGATTTTTCAAGAAAAGCTAGATATCTTGGTTTTTAAGTGTGTAATCCTTCTGTTTGAAAAATTCTCATTCAATCAGTTAAAACAAAAAACACGTGTAGGCTAAAGATAACTGGCCTGTGGGTTATTTTTATGTCGTAAACTACCCATTGGTGAATTCTGGCCTGTTTTTTATAATTAGTATGCTATGGCTACATAAATCTCCAGTGGAAGTTCATTGGATATACCAACAGGTAAATTGGGCCATTTTTGGTAAACGAAAGTTTCTGCAAGACAGTTGAATGGTGGAAATCGGACGTCATTTTTTTCTGTGTTTTCTGTCACCTTGTTTGTTGTTCTTGGTCAAACGCTTCTGATACAGGGCACAACGGTAGGAAAACCAGTGTCCATGTGTGGGGACAGAGCCCCAGAGAGCAGTTTCCAGGCTCTCAGCCTCACATGAAAAGGTGCTGGCTCAGGTAGTAAATGGCCATCAACTGAGATTGGATGGCCATCAGCTGTGGCTAATTGGCTGTCAGCTGTAACCAGTGAGCCATTGGCCACTAATATAACTGCTGTGGCTACGCTAGCAGGAAATAGGGGCTAGAGAGAGAAGATGGTGGCTGAGCCTGCAAGCAGTGCAATGAGGGTTGTGAACCGTGTGGCTCCTGCTTCCTGTGTCTCCAACCCAGCCTCCAGCGAGAGTATAGTGGTATGACTCCCCTATCTGTGGCTCCATGGGTGTTCCTTTTTGGCCTCACCATGTCCTGCGTTCTTGTGTGGGGAGCAGGAGCAGAGACCCCGCAGGCAGCCCCACACGACACCATGGCAGTTCTGGTGTGTTCTTATCTGTTTGCTGGGCAGCACTGAGGTTTGTGTCTAAGTCTACAGCTGCCTTAATTAAGCCTGTTATGTACTGCTACCAAGGCAAATCCCTGTAGTGAGGCAAATGAGTAGTTTTAGGGTCTGTAAATGACAGCGTCTGTGGCTTTCTCATTTAGGGTTGAGACTCCTAGCCACTAAAATATGCACATTTCAAACCAGAGTGAGAACACGAGCAACTTAGTAGTTACTGTGGAATTGAGTGAATGTCATAAATATTTATTTATCTTTTTCATAGCTGGCATAAAAATGTTAGGATATAAAAAAGTTGTTCACTATAAAAACAACAGAAAATTCATTGGCTATACATCTCCAGAATGCGTGTGTCTCTTTGGATTTTCATTAGCGTCTCACAATATACTTTGAGAAATTAGATTTGAACAGAAGCTTCAGCAGAATATGAAAGCTCCTGGTGTTCATAATTAACCCTTTTCAGGAAGGATTCGTTTATGGCAGTTGTCTTTTAATCACAGAGCAGTTCTAGTCAAATTTAATGAATTTTTTTTTTTAGAACTATTTTCTTAAGAAATGATCTTTTGTTTATTAAATTTGGAAAATACAAAAAAAGTGTTTTTAAAAAATCACTTATACTGTTTCTACCCAGAAGCAGTCACTGTTCATGCTTTGAGTTGCAGAGATAAAGAGGCCAGGGTTTGAAGTTAAACCAACAGCATGGCTTTCAATCCAAGCTCCTCCATTTATTCAATCTTGGCAAATCCTATTTTTTCTCATCTGTGAAACAGAAATACAGATATTGTCTATTTGATATTTTGATCGAACCATATAATGCATATTAAGCATTTAGTGCATGGCACATAGGAAACATTTAAAAATTAGCTATTATGATTATTTTTTTCTATTCTTTCTGCTATAAACATTTTACTCTGGAGTTCAAGTTGTCAATAGACTGTGTTTTCTTTTGTAAAAAAAAAAAAAAGAAAAAACCCTCACATTGTACCCATATCTCTTTTAAAAACATTTTTTAAATGTCCTTTTTGACAGTTATATAATATTTCTGTACATGACACATCATTTAACAATTTCCCTGTATATTTAAGTTGTTGCTCATTCTTTTTAATGATAAATAATTTTTTGATGAATACCTTCATCAGTCTTTTGGAGCAGCTTGATTTTTTGGTTAGTGTAGTGACTACATCTCACATCTGGAATGGGCAGAATTACTGCCAGCAATCTCCATTGGAACTTTTGGTGATGCTGGAAAGGTTTTATGTCTGTACTGTCTGACATAGTAGCCACTAGTCACACATGGCTATTGAGCACTGGAAATGTAGTTAGTGTGACTAAGAAACTAAATTAAAAAAAAAATTTTTTTACATTGTTTAATTTTAGTTCAAATAGCCCATGTTTATCAGCGGCTGCCATATTGGATAGGATGGGCTTATACTGTTCTGGTTCGAAGAGCAGAGTGGACTTAGGCTAGGGTTTTTTTTTTCTTCATATAGACATATCCATAGAACATTTTACTTTTTTAACTGGTCTTTTAATGTATGGTGTATAGCCTCAAGATACTGTATTTTCCATCTATCTATCTATCTACCTACCTTCTTTTTATTTTTATGGAAGGTTGGTAGAAGGTGTCTCACACGCCTGCTACCATATTAAGTTAGAAATCTGAATGGAAAATATTGACTATATGAGGATTCTTCAGGCTGTCAATGACAAGAATCTAGCTTAGTATGACTTTAGTCTGAAAGGGAATTTCTTGGCTCATATAACCAACTTAGGTGTGGTCTGGCTCCAAGTATCGTTAGAGCTGAGGGCTCAACCAGCCTTGTTTCCACATGCCAGCTTTGCTTTCTATGTGTTGGCTCTGTTGGAAAGTTCTCCTGAAGCAGTGGCAAAGATAGCCACCGACAATATAGGATTACATCTTGCTAGCTTAGCAGGCCTTGCAAAGGGAGAGAGGGCTTTTCCCCCATAAATCCACAGGATGGCACAGGGCTTGCTCTCAGTTGATTTGTTCTCATTCCTGAATCAGTCACTGTGGTCAGGGTTGGGAGGTAGAATTCATACCTATTGACCATCTATGTAGCTGGATAGCGAGGTCAGCCCCACCAAACCACATGGACTAACAATGGGATAAGAGAATGATACCCCAAATGAAAATCAAACTGGGAAATGTGTGCTTGGCGGACAGGCACATGCTACACAACTGATGCTCCTTGCACTGTTTCAGTGAAGCATTCTTGGTTCCCCCAGTTCTCAGGAATGCCCCTTTATTGTAGGAGGGGAAAGATTTTCTGTACTGTGAATTGCTATCAATTTACACAGCAGGTTTCTCTCATTTAATGGGACTATTCCCTTATCCAGAGGAGGGTCCTGAGCTGTGTCTTCCAATTATGGAAGCATTGGGATGTTTGGATGCTGTCTGGTCTTGCTCTGTCTGCGTTTATGACAGTATGCTCATAAGCTAATTCCTCCTCTCTAGGAAGTAGGTAACTGTGCCCCGGAGAGTTAACAAGGTAAGTAAATCGATGCATCTGTTGTGATTATTTTTCTTTATGAATAAGGCAAAAGATATATTGCTTAAACCCCTTCCTTGAAGCATCTGAATCAAAGCTGATGGGATTTGCATGTCAGACTCCAGATACTCTAGGAATCTGGTAGAGAGTGGGTACTCCAGTCCACAGCTGGTGTATTGCAGCAATATCTAATATCTTGGGAGTTATGGGTATAATTAAACCATCCCTATTAGTAATTACAAAAAGGGACTCACTGCCCTTAAAGGTGACTGTAACATATCAGATCTTCATAAAAGCATGAAGCGATTTATTTCATCAGCAAAGTCCATGTAGAAAATATTTTATTAATATTCCAATTTTCTGATTCAGCTCTGTGTGTAATAAAATACGGTGACTAAAACAGTTTCCTTTTTACTCTTCTTGCTCAGCCTCATAGGAGAGGTTGAAGTTTTGTAGCACTATTTATGCCAATTTTCCTTTAAACTCTCCAGCATAAAGCATATCCGCAAATTAATATTCCCCGACTCGAAGATGAGATTGACCTCATAGGTATAAGTTCATTTCTTGTCCTAACATCTACTGTACCGTGAAATTAGGGGTCTTTTCTTTATCTAGCTATATATTTTTACTTCATTTTCATCGTGGCAGGAGTGGTAGTAGGGACCTCCATCCAATTATTGTGTCGCCTTAATATATTATCAACTTTTAACTAGTCAGTCATTATTGCATAATGATTCAGGCAATGCCACGAACGCAGCTCACTTCTCAGTGCTCTTTTTTCCAGCTTGAATCAGAGACACGCTCTCCATATTTAAAAGGGACTGAAAATATGGAGCTTAGTCTCCATGAAACTATCGGGTCACCTCTGCTGAGTCACCTGTGCTGGGTTGAGTTACCTGTATATAGGTAAAAGAAATGAAGCATTGATGGATGGTATAGCAGCGAGCCCCAGGATATGATAGAACACATGGGTTCTGTTATCAGGTCACTTAGCAGATCTGTGTGTCCTTGAGCTGCTTATTTGACTTCTCTGGACCTACATATTCTCAACTGAGAAAGAAAGCTTTGGATGAGTGGTCTCTAAAATCCCTGCCCACTGTAACCCTCTGATTTTATTCATGCCATTACTTTGTTCCTCTGCAATAATACCTAATGACGAGTGTGTAGTTCAGAGTTACATGCACACTCTCCCCTTGCTCTCAAAAGCCTTCCCAGATTTCCTCGACCTGTCCTTCTCTGTTCTTCCTGTAGTTTTTACAAATGATATTGTATATCAAAGTGGGGGTTTTTATGGGTCTTGTCTTCCCCACAAGGCTGTGAATTCCTCGAGGATGGGTGCCTTTTCATATATATCTTTCCATATATGAGAAGTATTTTGCAATGAGAAAATCAGTATTTGGCAACCATATTTTAGAGATTGTACAGGGAAAGACAAAAACAAACACAGATGCAAACATGTCTGAAAAGGGACTGCTATATAGTTGTGGTGAAATTGCTTTGATACTTACACCATGTAAAGTTAACTCAGTAGTTTCTCAGGGAGATTTCATTTTAATGTACATGAAATGCCATATGTTTGCAGTTGAGTGGAGAGGTAAATCATTTCATGCACGTAATGGAATCCTTTTATACATTTCCGATTATTCAGCACCTTATGGTAGGGCCATGCTATGTTACTTCCCATCATGTCAAAATGTGCCCTTTTGAAGGTAAGATCATTTCAGTGCTTTTAAGAAAGAAAAGCGAGCTCCCACTGTCCTCACTGGTGTTTTGATGTTCTGAGATTATTTTTTGCGTGGACTCCAGGAGAGCGAGTCTGCAAAGCAGCACAATGTGAATACATCTCCCCAAACCAATGAGAATTGTGCTGTCCTCTAGAAAATTAGGTTTGAGCCACATCCACGTCAGTGCCTGAGACTGAATAAATCCCATTTCGTGATTGCACTATGTATGAATTGTGTAATGTGTCTAGATTGTCAAAATCTATGATTGCTTCTTTTTCCTCAGCATTACTAAATGGTAATGCAGTGGATCCGTGTGAGGAGAAGTGTCTCAAATAAACGGCCCAGGCTACGTGAGATAATTTACAGTCTGCACTTGGGAAGTCTCCGTGGACCATTGTAAGATGGTATTATTAACTGGAGACAATGGGAAAAACACTCTTTGTGGCTTTTTTTTTTTTAACTGATATTGGCATGAAGTACTTAAATAATCTTGCTTCATACGGTGTCATGTGTAGGTTCACCATGGTGTTGTGGAAAGAACCTCCCGCTTGGTACTTCCGTCTGGGAAGTTCAGGGTCAGGTCAAGTGGCCTTTCATAACCTGTGTTCATTTGGCCACTTGAAGGAAGTGCCTACAATGTGCCAAGCACCATTTTAAGTGTGGGGAGGGTGGGGGTGACAGGAGTGCTGGTTGGAGGGTTTAGAACACCGTCACACACGGAAACCCTACTCTTTTTTTATTCTCTCCATCTCAGGTGTTAAACCTGAAAAATAAGTGCTCCAGTACTGATACACTGTTCATTTCTTGCCCAGATTTGCAGACTCTCAGATCTCCAGCAGTTCACGTGGGGAGGTGAGCTCTCCCAGCGATGAGCCCTTGGAGCTGTCAAACACCAGAGCTATTTTAAGTTTGGAGGAAATTTAAACGATACCGAAGGCCCGCTTATCTATCAATCCATTGGAAACTGCCCATAAGTTGAATTCAGCGAGTGCTAGGCCGAGGCAGGCCCGCCGTCTGTCAGTAAGTCCCCAAAGCCTTGGGGAGATAGGACAGGTCATTATAATCCAGTGCTGTCTGTTTTGGAGCAACTCTCTTTTTCACTTCAGCTCTGGTTCCTGATGTCCTCGATTTGCTGGGTCTTTATTGCAAGGCAGAAACCTTGGGGTTCATTAAGCTTATTGTGGCTGGAGTTGATGCATATTAGTTTTCTACCTTGAATATGAGTGACCAGCTTTCATAGAGAAGCAACAATAGGTTCAGTCCAAGCTTACTAGCTACGTGACTTTGGGCAAGTCACTTTACTTCCCTCACTGTCACTTTCTTATCTGTGAAGTAAGGACTTTGTACCTTTAACATTCTAGGATATATAGATAGGATTGTGTTTCTTAGTATTGTGCTTGGCTACACTGATGAGCTGATGAGAGGCACGCGGGTCTTACGTTCTCTACAGGCTGCTGGGATTCTCAGCCTCAGCCTGCCTTCTAAAGCATATGCATATTAGTCAAGTAAATATGCCTGTCAATGTCCTAATTTATTTCAAAAAATGATGTGAGCCTAGAATCTCAGGCTTGAATTAATATTAAAATTTTATTTAATTAGGGCAACCCCGTTTTGAGATCAGGAAACTATGCCATCCATCCATTCATCACATTCTTCTCTTATTCAGTATTTATTAATATTAAACACCTGCTATGTGCTTGGTGCGCTGCACAGCACTAAGAAAACAAAGAAGAGTAAGATGCAGCCCCAGTCCGCAAATCTCTCCATGTCTCCTCCTCCACAGTGAAAAAAGACCCTTGCTATACAAATCAGTTGCTCTTAAATGCCTTGCCTTTTGATTCTGTGTGGCTAGAAGGAGGTTTATGGTGCGTTGGTGGCTTCCAATAGAAAAAGGGGAAAAAGTTCCTAAACTCTGACTCCTGTAAACAGTGTTAGTCATTTCAAGCTTAAACTAGAAATTGAATTGGAGAGGAGAACACTGAAAAGCCTATTTGTAAACAAAAACCCCCAGGAGTCAGACAGCGTTTCTCCTGATGAAGGCCTTCAATATTGGAAGAGCACACATTCAAAACCATAACCCAGTCTTCAAGTAAGTGTTCAAAGGAAGTAACAGTCAATGCAGAAAATGAAATGTAATTGGGCACCCTGTGAGGATGGGATAAAACCTGGGCAGCTTTGAAAAGCCTCAGTGTGGCTGGTCCCCAAGCCCGGGGTTAGCATCACTAGCCTTTCCAACAGTAGCAAACACACATGCTATTAAATCATTCAGAGTTGGGAAACAAAGGCTAGAAGAATTTGCCCCTGACTTGTAAATATGGGATGTGCTTGCTTTGCATTTTAAGATAGAAAAAAATAACTTTCATCGTAAACTCCCAAATCAAAAGTTAGCATGAACCATTTGTAGGTGGGGAGAGGTTTGTGTGAGATGACAGGTCACAGACTGACTACTTCTCAGGAAAGTTTCCAGAAGGGAGAAAAATATTCCACAACAAGCGAGCAAAAAATAGTTATGTCATTTGCATCATTTCAGATTCCATTTCCTGCAAGTTTCCGGTCGCTCCCTTTTCCCCACCACCACCTGCTGAGCTCCTGCTTATCCATCCAGGCCCCCATCCTCTGTCCTCCCTGCTCTCAGGCCTCCGGTCCACTCAGGCAGAATGAATGGCTCTCAGGTCATGCTCCAGAGTACCCACATTAGGCCCCACATTCTCCTGATTCATCTGCTCGTCAGTCACTCTCGTGGCCCGAATGCAGTGGCCATGTCTCTTTCACTTTATAATCTTCTTCCCCTGCCTATGGGCCTTGCTCAACGAGGGCACTCAATAATGTTGACTGACTGAATGACTGGAAAATCTTAAGTATCCAATATCTCTGCTAAACTTGGGCAGTCACGTGGAAGTCATTTTTATTGTGAAGAATTTCATCAGGGTTTGGGAGAAAGTGGGCCAAGTATGCTGCCTGGCCGGCAGATAACACAGAGACCAAAGAGACACACTAACAGGCTAAAGACAGAGCTTCACACGTGAGAAGGGTGGATTGAGTCAAATAAGGTAAAATTCAAAAGAGATCAGTGCGCAGTCCTGTACTGAATGGTGCAAACCATTAATACTAATAGCAAAGTAGAATATAGTGACTATATGGCTGTTCTTTCGAAGGAGAAGGAGGGGGGAGGAGTTGATTTAAGTTAATACAAGTCACCAGCAGGCTACCCAGATCTCACTCTTGGGGTAGATGAACAGGAGAATTTAGTGCCTAAAGAAGAAGTGAATAGTGGATTCCTGTCCCTGCCCTCTGAAGGGCCAATCGGAAGTTCAGCTATGTGTGGACACATTTGTGTCCCGTACCAGGCAGTGACAAAATGAATGTGACACGGTGTCTTCTAACTCAACTGCTTTACCCAGAGCCCAGCCCTGGGCCTGGAACGTAATAGATTCGGTACCTGTTAGTGGAATGGAGGAAGAATGTTGAATGGTGGAAAAAAAAGTAAGAAAAGAAAAGATTGTCCCTCAAAGTATTAGAAAAGTAATAGAAGCAACCAGAGATATTTATACTTTGAAACACATGTTTGTTGGCAGGGGTGGGTATGTGGGGGAAGTGTGGAGTATAATCACCATCTTCAAATATTTTAAAAACTGCCGTGTGAAATGGAAATTAGATTCTTCTGTTCCCCATCAAAGGAGTGGAGATTAGAAAAAGCAAGTTTTGTGTGTCAACTGTAATTGAAAAATTAAAAAAAAAATTAAAAAAAAACAGATGCACTTCCTAAGTAATATTGCAGACTACATTATTTAAACCAGCAGTCTAAAAGAAAGCTAATCTAAGCCATGCATATAATTTAAAATTTCCTAGCAGTGGTGTTAAAAAGGTAAGGAGAAACATGCACAATTAATTCAATAACATATTTTTATTTAACTCAATACATTCAAAGTATTATTTCAATATTTGACCAATATAAAAATTATTATTGAGGTACTTTACAATTCCTTTTTTCATACTAATTTGCAAAATCTGATATGTATTTTTAAATTCAGACTAGCCTCACTTCATGACTAGACCACCTCTAGGGTAGAAAGCTGCCGTTAACACATTAATTAAAATCTTGTGAATCAAAGAAAAAAATCATAAAGTAAATTATTTAAAAAAAAAGAAAAAGAAAATTTTGGCTCAAGGAATTGTCCAAATGTGAACTGCCTTCTATGAGATAATGTACTCCCTTTTCCAAATGTTGTAGGCTGGAAAAAATGAGATGAAAGGGTACTGTAGAGGACTGCCATACTGGGTTGGGGGGGAATTGGATAAAATGATTTCTAAAGTTCCTTCTAATTCTAACATTGTATGCTTTCTATTGTATAAACAGTTCCTTTTTGACCCCAGGAAAACATTTAGCATATTATAAGATAAACTGCTGTTATTATATCACTTTATCCTTCTGAAACCATGTTTATTTACATTATTTCAACTGAACCTCATAAGAGAGATACACACATATAGAGGCAACATTGTTATTCTATAGATTAAAAAAACACTGATTGTGTATGAACAAATGACTTATTCAGGGTCGTTAGAGGGGGTCCTTGCCTTAATAACAAGAGCTCACAGCCTGGCTCCATATGAACAGTTAGAGGATTCCTAAGAGGTAGATTCCATTCTTGTCCCCATTTTATAGATGAGGAAACCGAGGCGTAGAGAGGATCAAAGTCTCAGCTAGCTATTAAATGACAGAACCAGTATTTGCACCAGACAGTGTGATTTCAAATCTCATGCTCTTAACCTCTGTGCTGGCTTGCATTTCAATGATGAGTGTGATAGCTGATAAGAAATTGCTAAAATTGTAAAGTCAGAGAGCAGCCAACAACTTACTTTGCCATCAGCCATTCAGGTGATCAAGGTACAAAATTAACAACTAAAAGTGTGTTTGTTGTTTTTTGTTATTTTTTCCCAAATGTGGAGTCCTGGGATCTGTGTCAGAGCAGCAAGAAGAGTTGAAAAAGACACAATTTACCAAAGGGATCCAGAAAACCTGGACCCTTATGCCTGAAAGTGTTTCATGAGACAGTTATGCATCACACACCTGACTTGTTCAGCATGGAGATGATAGGTTAGGTGGACTTTTTCCAAAACCTGTGCCTAATATTTCGAGCCTCCAAACCTTTTATGTGCTTCAGTGACAGCAAATAGAATAATGGAAGCATTATATGGTGTCTCAGAGCCCGTTGGACATTTTCTGAATTATCCTAGACTTCTGGGTGCTTTTGTCCTACCTGTGTCTTTGCCTAGATCACCTTACAGCTTATTAAGATGCTTTGAGTGGTTGGGACCTACAAGGAATGTCCCTAGCCTGCTATATTCTTTTAGCTTCTGCTCTATCTTTCCCACATTTCCTGCTTTCACTATTTCTCTATTATATTTGCCACGCAGCATGCCCACTTTACCTCTGACCTACTGTCTTTGGAATCTGTTAGCTCACTGATTAGTAATAGGAGGTAAACTGGGAGGTTGATAGTGAGAAACTGAGAGCTTGGCATTTCTGTTAGTTGAGTCGAATAGCCCCCGTACTTAAGAAAGGGATAGCCTTTGGCTATTTAAATTTAAACTCATTAAAATAAAACATCCGGTTCCAGTGTCACATGAGCCACATTTCAAGTGCTCAGTAGCTTCAAGGTCTGGTGGCTACTGCGGTAGAGCTAGTGTACAGCACAGAGAGAGATCACTTCCATCGTTGCAGAAAGTTCTTTTAGCATCATTCAAGTGCTTGGAATAGCTTGGTGGTATTGAGACCTGAGTCTATATTGAACAGACAGCTACTGGTGCAATGCTAGTTGTTTTCAGTTGGGAAAGTTACTTGCTGGCCCCTAATTTCCTCACCTGAAAATGGGAATAATGCATAATTACACTGCAGAGTTGTACTGAAGATTAAATTCAATGTCCTATGTAAAGCAGTTCTTGGTTTGCAGTAGTGGCTCAAGGGACAGTCATTCCTTCTTTAAGTTACTCATGACATGTGACATCCAATTTGATAGCTGAGAGCCAGTTTGTAATGCTGAGGGTTGCAAAGCCGGGCCCCTAGCAGTTGTCTCCCTTGGTATTGAGTGACAATGTAGGATTTAACATGTACATTTGTAATTGTTTGCTCCTTTGATGGACAGAGTGGAAAAAAGCAAACAAACAAAAGAAACCAAACAAACAACCAAACAATTTTTAATGAGTCG
Organism: Rhinolophus sinicus; assembly: GCF_036562045.2. NCBI lineage: Eukaryota > Metazoa > Chordata > Mammalia > Chiroptera > Rhinolophidae > Rhinolophus > Rhinolophus sinicus. The sequence goes on along the minus strand of NC_133756.1, from coordinate 25,935,839 downwards.
ATGCTTTCTAAAAGAGTATGTAAAATAGGTCACATCTCTAAGGAAACATTTTTATAATGCAAAGACTATATTTCCCAAGCCACATTTCAAGGAAAATCAGACCCATGATGACTTCCTTTCATTAGATTAGTTTGGGGAACTTTACATGTCCTATTTCCTCTTGGAGATTCACAGATGCACAGTTTAAAGGCTCTGAAAAGTCCTGCTGGAAAGAAACATGTTTGACATTTCTTAACTCAAGTGTTTTAAGCTTTTATGAATACGGAACCCCTTCCTGTCCTCAGTGAATGCCTATTAAAATAGTGTTCACAGAAAGTGTTTCAATTAGAATATGCTGCTCTAAGAGCGTACAGTCACTGTTTTCCAGAGGCATCTGCAGGGAAGGCTCACTGCAAAGCATTTCCTTCTGCACTAACCCTAATTCTAACACAACAAAAGAGATATGGTGCGTGTGGCTCAGGCTCTTTTGTCGTTCCTAAAGGAAAGGATAAGTCTGAAGTGAGTTCAGGACCCGAAAGTAACCTATGTTGTCAAGGTTTAAGGTTCAGTAAACAGCGATTGAGATCTCTTGTATTTCAGACAACCACAAAGACTGTTTTTGTACTTCAAGACTAGAGCCTAATGTAACTGTGTGTTTTCATTGGGATGCCAGCATTTTCGAAGCTCTCTGCCTTCAGCAGTTTGTCTTTGTAACACGATGCCCATTGGGTCTCACGGCGGTCTGATAGAAAAAGGGGAATGTAATTCAACCTGTGTTAGTGAAATGATTGCTTTGAATAAAGCTCTGTCTGTGTTGGCTTTAATAACCTGGTAAGATCTAAGGTAATAGTTTTAACTTTGTTCTTTCACTGCACCACATGATAAAGGCTGATAGATAAACCCACTCATACAAGCAAATCACAAGATGGAGGAACATTGAGAACTACGAGTCTAGGCCAAAGCAGGAAAGATAATGAGCAAAGTCTTGAGTCAAGTTTCTGGATTAAACACACTTGTGTGTAAAAATAGATGTGTGTATTTATGTGTGTGTATGTCATCTCCCCCTCTTTCTATCATTCAGTCACTTATCTCGGGGGTCAGCAAACTTTTTCTGAAAGGAACGAGATAGCAAATGTTTTCCAGCCTGGCAGGCCATGTGGTCTCTGTTGCAACTATTCAGCTGTGCTGTTGTAGCTAAGATGTACCACAGACAATGCACAAATGAATGTTCCAGTTAAACTTACAAAACTAGGCAGCGAGCCAGATTTGGCCCAAATGTAGGAGTTTGCTGGCCCCTGATCTGTGGCTTTGACAATCAGTATAAGCACCAGTTACGAGCAGTTCCTGAAATGCTTGCCTGAATCAGATCCTTACTCTGAAGTCGGACTTTGGGAAAACTAAAACTCCTTCAGTGAATCACTGGCAGTAATGACTTTGCAATAGATGGATCATTATTGCAACTATTGAGTGATCGGGCATTATCCTAAGTGCTCCTTTACTGTCACCACAGCCCTATGAATTAGGTATTATTATCATCATCAGCCTGTTACATAAGAAACTAAGAGCCGGAGGAGGTGGTGGGTGCTGAATGTGCAATGCAAGCAGCCTGGCGACAAAGCATGCCTTTTGTCCCAGCCCCACACTGTGTCTCAAGGGAATTCTGGTGAAAGCTAGTCTCCCTGGTTCAATGGATTGCACAGCTCTCCCTGGCATGGGGCTTCACAGATGGTCTACTGTCTTCAGCTCCATCTCCCCAGCCCCACCTGCAGTTTGGCTTGAACCACATTGATTGTTTGGCTATTTCCCCAACATGCCAGGCCCTCACCCAAGTCAGGGTTTGGAAACACTCTCCCATATAACAGGATTCTGTCCTCCCTACCTCTTCCCCACCTTTCCTCATCTTTCAAGACCCACCGAAATTCTCTCCTCCTCTGTTTTCTCAAACTTCTCTGGGCAGAGGAATTTCCTTTCATCTTTTCATTACAACGGCATTTGCTGAAATTTCATACCCGTATATTGATTTGATGTTTTTCCTCTAGAAGATTGTGATGCCTGGTGGCAAGGAGCATCTTCTCACCCAGCACCGAGCACAGCGCTTCACTTAGCCATTGCTCAGCAAATACGTTTTCAGTGCGGCGAGTAAGTGTGCAATAAGCCCAAGAAGTAGGAGTAGGCATTACAGGCACACCTTGTTTTACTGCGCTTTGCTTTAGCGGGCTTCACAGATGTTGTGTTTTTTACAAATTGAAGGCAAGACCCTCATTAGCAAAAAGATTGTGACTCGCTTCGTTGCCGTGGTATGAAACCGAACCCACACTATCTCTGAGGGATGGCTGTCCATACTTTATGTTAAATGAGTAGGGAAATTTGGGCTGACTTCTGTTTGGTGAAAGTGTCTTTAAAATGTACCTAACAGCCTGTTCTGATTGATTAAAAATTATTAAGGAAATAGGTGGAATCTGATATGAACTGAACTAACCTGGAGAAGCAAATGATCACTTAGCATTGTGATCAGAGTTACTCTTGGCATTAACACTGTATTTTACTTTGAAAATGCAACTTTCCAGCAATATAATGTTGCATCCTTTCTCTCTCTCTCTCTCTCTCTCTCTCTCTCTCTCTGATGTATTCCTCTGCCTTTAAAAAGACTGTGAAATGGATGGATAAAGTAATGCTTCAGACATCTTCTATACAGTTATTTTTATCTGATAGCATCAAGACACATCTCTGGGATCATGAACTGTCATAGTCATTCTGTTTTCCACAACCTATCTTAGCACAAAGTAGATGTTCAATAAATGTTGGTTTTAAAGTAAGTAAATGAACCATGAAACACACAGGACTCATGCCCTTAGAGCTTCAAGCTTTACCAAGTATATGGAAGCATTAATTAATTGATTTTTTTAGTATTCTTCCCATATGCCAAACAGGGAGCTAGGTCTTAAAGATACAGCTGCTATCAACATGTCTTGACAGCTCTTTTTGGTTATCTTATGTATGATAGATTCTGTAATAAATACTTGTGAGTTACTATGCTCATTAGTACTGCATCCTTCCAGTAAAATATATCATGAAGTAACAGATACCTCTGTTGCAGCCTCTTCTTTGTTCAGACCTCGCTGAGTGTATTCGTAGCCCTCTTGCCTCTTAAAGACTATCTCTTAGAGTATCCCTGGGGCCAGGCATAGGACTGGGCTATTACTTGTGAATGAATGAACATTCTTGGAAACAAAAACATAGAGTAACTGTGTGATTCTGGAATGAGCTTTGGTTGTGGGCAGGGGACCTGGGTTCAAATCCCAGCTGTGTCCCACTGACTCGCTATGGGAAGGATCAGGTAAGCTTCTCTTGTACAGGTGGCAATAACGCATGGCCACTGGGAACATCATTGAAGGATTATTTGCAGGAAACAATTGTATGGATCCTTAGAGGACAGAAGCATACCATTGAGATGGTTGTGTGAGCCATGGGGCACGCAGACGTAGAAGGGAAAAGAGCTGAAGTTGGAGGAGGTTAGGAATTTGAATGTCCTGACAGCAGATTTCCTCTATGGCATCAGCTGGGACTGTAGTAAGCAGGGTTAAAGTTTATGAACAGGAAATTGGGAGAAGAAGGAAAACAGCAACAGATAAAGTAAAAATTATGAAGATCACAATAGGTTGAAAAAAAGAGAAATTAAAAAGAGACAAAGCTGGCTTTTCTTTCTCTTTCTCCTTGTCTCATTCTTGGGGGAAGCCAAAATCATCTCTGCAAGGCCCTTTCAAGGGAAAGGAGGAGTAACTTTATCCAGGAGAGACTCAGAGTCCAGAAAAAGGTTACGTGCCAGGGCTCTGATTACGCCCGCCACTGGCATAAATGGAGGTCACATGCTTGGTGTATTTCAGCATCCGTGAAATAGGAGCATCAGTGGACCTTCATATCGGGAGAATACTCATGGTTGTTTTGGTGTCTGACCGGAACTGCTAGAATTGGAATGAGTACCTTTTGCAAATATTTTGATAGACATTATCTAATGTATACGTTAGAGCATTTCTATAAGAGTAGGTGTGATGACCTCCCTTTCAGGCAGAAATCGAGGTGCACGTTAAATGATTTGCCTAAGGCCATGCAGCTGATGAGTAACACAGGTGGAACTTGAATCCCATCAGGTCTTCTCATTCACACTCCATATTCCGCCCCCCCCCCCCCCCCGCCTTGATGGGCTTCTGGAAGAACATTGCGGTCTACTTAAGAGGGCTGTGCAGGACCTAAGCTTCCATTGTGTACAATAAGACAGTGCGCATGCGAGATACTGAAGACTTGTGTTTCGTGTGTGTTAGGAGGACCACTTAAAAGAGCAGACCACAGGTCCAATGGCCCTCCATTAAAAGCTGTTTGGCTTTGAGCAAATTAAAGACAATGTGTGTCTCCTCACCATTTACTGAGGCATCAATGAGTTAACGTAGATAAAGAACCCACAAGTTCTCTGGAATCTGGTACATTAGCTAGTGTCTTTATTGTTATTCTCATCTGGTTTATGTTGGGGCATCTGGGTATCAAATGACTGTGGCAAGGGAAGTACAGTAAGTCCCCCCTTAACATCGTTGATAAGTTCCATGACTTTAGGTGAAACGATGTATAATGAAACCAATGTTACCATAGGCTAATTGATATAAGAAAGAGTTAAGTTCCCAAGCGTCTAGCCCCATTATAATGAAATGAGACTGAAATGTCCTTATCCAAGGACCTGCTGTGTAGGGCTAGTTACCTACCATACATTTCATTTCAGGAACAATTTATTTATCATTGATATGGGGATAGCTATTGGTTAAGAAATTATCTGAGTATACAATGTAGTTGCTTCCTCCCTCCCTCCCTCCCTCCCTGTCTCCCTTTATCTCTCCCTCCATCTGTCCTTCATTGCTTTTGTTGAGTTGAGGCTCTAAGGATAATAGGATCAAAGATAAAGGATAATAGCAGTTCACCTATGGGTAACGAGTAGGGAAGGGCATTTCCAACAGAACCAAATCAGGTTCGAACTGCCATAGTGTCTTTTCTATAGTCGCACCCACAGAGGGGCAAAGCGGTCCCACGTTACGACTGTTCTCCAGTGAGCTTCCACGGTGGGGAGGAGAGGAATTTGAGCTTGCAGTGTTAGGCAGGGACCAGGTCACGAAGTGCCTTGCATTCGGTGCTGGAGAGTTTTGACTTCATGTTGAAAGTAATGAGCCATTGGAGCCTTGTAATTTGGGAAATTAATTGATCAAATTTGATTTTTGGAATCAGCCTAGAGTAGAGGGTGGGAAGGGCAGATGGAAATTGACAAGAAATAAATCAGGGCTATGGATGAGGGGAGCAGGAAAGAAATAATTAGGACCAGAGCCAAGATAGTGACAACGGGAATGGTGAGTAGAGGACGTGTATGTTTGGGGTACATAAAGCAATGTTCCAGCTATATCTCCTGTTCAAAATAAGGTAGAGGATTGAGGCAGGAATTGACAGTTCACCCTTGTGGTGTGAAAGAGAACATCTTTGAACATTCTTCTAACAGAATGACATAGAAAGGAGGCTGGCACGGCTAGAACAGCTTCAAGGGCACTGAATGAAAGGAGAAGCAATACAGAGCTGGTGACACGTTTTGAAATAATGTTGAGGCTTCAGTGTGGGTATGAGAAGGAGAAGTTTGTGGGGAGACACGGCATCCGGTGCAGCTGAGAGACTTAGGGTCATGGAGAAGGAAAGTGAGCAAGTAATGAGGGTAGGACGCTGAGCTCACTTCAGGAAGGATTGTCTGTGTCTGAAGTGCACAGCGGAAGGAAGAAAGGGGAGAGGAGAGGCGCTTTCAGAGAAAGAGATGGAGGCCAAAACTAAAGCAGCTGGAGATAACAGGCCAACTGTAGGTGGGACACAGTCACAGAAGGTGGAGAGACACAGAGAGGAGGGAGCGTTGAGCTTGGGATGAAGCTGCCAGAGAAAGATGAGGGGTACAAAGCAGCCTTGAGGAGTTCAGTGAGATCACGTGACTGTGAAACCGGACAGCCTGCACAGGACCGGGAAACACGAATAGCCTGAAATGCCCCAGGCCTGTGGGGCTCTATGAGAGGAGAAACCACTTAGAATTTTAGTACGAGGAACAAGGCTGTCTAGGATGATGGAAATGTGAGTGAACAGGGACTGCAGAGCTGGTCAGTACGGACAGGATTCCTGTTTAGCAAACATCAGGTAGGCGTGTGAAAGGAAATCTTTGTTGAAAGATGTATGATCTCAAGGTCCATTTACTCGGAAGGGGCAATATTCACTTTTAGGAATGCATGTGCCTTCCCCCCCTCCCCCAGGAGAAATGTGTAAGGGAAAATGTATGCAAGGTTATGAGGCCTTATCTACAGGAAAGGAAGGAAAGGGTGTGATTGCTAGGGGATTCGAGCAGGTGATTAATGGACCTGGAAATAGAGATGAAGTACATATCCTTTCGGAGGTTTTGTTTCGAATCTATTATAGGACGGGAATAAGAGCAGAGGGGTGAATATAGCAGATAGATCCTGGGCTTATTTAGCAGATACCTAATTTCAAATCTATTTCTTGATTTTCTAATGGAATGACATGGTGACAGGTATTTTAACCTTGGATGTTTAGTTTCCTCGTGGGTTTAGAGTGTTACTACCGTGTTTCCCCGAAAATAAGACCTAACCGGAAAATAAGCCCTAGCATGATTTTTCAGGATGACATCCCCTGACCATATGCCCTAATGCATCTTTTGGAGCAAAAATGAATATAAGACCCCGTTTTATTTTCAGGCAAACATGGTATGATGACTAGAAGAGGGGTGATGTGTGTATGTGCACATGTGCATGTATGTGTCTACACACACAGATGCACCAACCATGTGATTTAGCAACAGTACCTGTTATCAATAAATGCAAAAGGTGTGAAGTTCAAAAGTCAAAGATGGACCAGTGAGAATGTCCTATGTATGTTTTGGGGACGGTATGATACTACTGCTAATGCTAACACCTTCTCCTCGCTACCATTATGGAGGTTTTACCCTTTCCCAGCCCTGGGCTGCAACTTCCACACAGCATGTGACTCAGTCCACATACTGAGGTACAGAGGGGTGTGATATTACACGCATTTTCTGCATGAGGGGCCTGAGTCTTAGAGGGATTTTTTTTGATGTTCCTGAGGTCTCTCACATAATAAGTGGAGGAGCCAGAGTTAAACCTTTGTTTGACTAAATCCAAAGCTTTCCTCTTAACCTCTAAGTGGGGAAAAGTAGAGCGCTGGGTAATATGTTTAGAAAATAGGGTTTGACAGATCACGCTATTCCTCTGCCGAGACCCCGGTGACTTAGCTCCGGGTGCCTGCTCACCAGCACGCCAGGCCAGTGGGAAGGTGTATGTGGTCCTCCTGGAACAACAGATTGGAAGGCAGCCCACGAACATGCTCCTGAGGGAAGAGGAAGCAAGGTCGGTCTACAGCTTAATGCTGTGTGGGCTTCAGTGTTAGAAGCCAAATGGGGTAGAACCAGCGGACAATTTTCGGTTTCCCCTCTTTGTTTGAAAACTCTGATGTGAAGGTCACGTTTTGCCCTGAAAAGAAAGAAGAGAGAAAAATGCATATTGGAAAAGAGCAGATGGTGAGGAGTAAGGCTGCTCTGTGTGGAGAGGGGGACAGTAGTGTCTCAGGAGCAAGGGCCCGACTTAGGTGACTCCTTTGGTCTTTTGGTTCATCTGCAAAATGAGGGAGTTGATCCATCTGGTTGGTCTCTAGGGTTTCTTCTGGTTCTAACAGGCTCTCGTATAGACTATAGAACCTATAACCAGCTCTATTTAGTCTCTGGTTCTTTTGTCACCAGTTTCCTAGGACCATTCTTAAATCCTTGTAGACTCCATTAAAAATGATAAAAATTCCGTCCCATCCTTTTTGTGGAGGTACTAGACAGGACCCTTCTTCCAAGGGTCCTAAGTGGTAGAAAGAGAAAACAAAGTGTCATTCTGTTGTACTGTTGTGTGATAATGTCTACGTGACTCACTAGCCTGAGGCCTTTTTGAGGTGTGAGGACTGTGCCTTATGTATCTGAAATCCTCTGTCTAGAACAGTGCCCATTAAATGTCTGATGAAAGAATGAATGCGCGCATGGATACCGTCCACGCCATTTACAAAATGCTTGCCGTGTGCTAAGCACTTAACATCCATTACTTCACTTAACCCACACAGCAACACAATAAAACAGGAGCCATTCTACCGTGTTATACTGTAGAAGCACTGTGCAGTTCAGTCACTCACCCAAGGACTCACAGCTAGGGGGTGACACACACCGTTTGGATCAAAACCATAGCTCTTGCTAACTCTACGTAACCCGTGCTCTTAATTCACTGGAATGTGCGTCTCTCGAGGTGGCTAAGGACATGTTTAAATACGTCCTAAGAGAAGTGATCAAGGAACCATCCATTCCTTTTTAAGAAAATGAAATCAGCAATGAAGCAAAATACCATTTGGTAGTCTCCATGGTACTTTGCCATTTGGGGGACATTTTTAACAGGAGACACTATCATATGGCTGGAGTTAAATTGCATTTTGTTCTAACCCAGTAACTTCTTAGCCCGTTCTCTTTCTAGTTTCCGATCTTGAAGCCTGAATTTCACTCTCATTGAGCTATTTGCTCCTTCTCTGAGTGTGTCACGTAGTCTTTCGCCTCTGGATTCTGCACATCCTGAAATGTATGTGTAATTACAGGTTTTCATCTCTGACTTCTCAAATGGACTGAGTGTCCTCAAAGGCAGGGGCTATGTCTTATTTAACTATACATCACCAAGACCTGGCCAAGGGCTAGTAGGTGGTCATTGCTAAGTGAATGTTTGCTGAGTGGATGCGTTACAGATGATCCAAAAGTTGATTTTTCCAATGCCTGGAACCTGCGCAGAGAAATGAGTGTGTGAAGCTGTTTTCTGCCACACATCTTGTTTTACACAGGGTAGGCTCTGCCTCTGACTATGAATTTCTGTGGAATTCTGAAGAATGAAAAGGAGATGCATTACATCCAAGGAAGAATTTTATGTGGAACAGCTAGACTCCAGGTTGTCCTGTTTCTACCTTTTCAAGATGTAGTAACATATTTTACTTGTGTTGATAAGCACTGTCTGAATAATAGCTAACCCACCAGTTCTTCGTCCGGGCAGTGGGAATACACGGGCTGCCCCTAAAGCCTGAGAAACCGTGTCTTGTGGCTGCTGTGCCCCTGGGCAGACAGCCACCCCATTTTGTGTGCCACTCATGATGGAAGATCCGAGAGGGGGTTTGTGTTTCTGTAGAAATCATCACATTTCCTGTAAGAGCACCTCATAGCATGGAGGCAGTGCTTGTGTTTCTAACATGCCTTACAAACATCCTTAACGATCTTACGTTATTATTTTTCAGTTAAAAAATTTTAATTGTGGTAAAATACACATAAGATTTACTGTCTTAACTATTTTTAAATGTTAAATATACTCACATTTTTATGCAACCAACCTCTAGAACTTTTTCTCTTGCAAAACTGAAACTACACCCATTAAACAACTCCCCATTTCTCCCACCCCAGCCCATGGCAACCACCATTCCACTTTCTGCTTCTATGAATATGACTACTCTAGATACTCATATAAGTAGAATCATACAATATTTGTTGTTTTGTGACTATCTTAGCCTAATGTCCTCAAGATTCATCCATGTTTGTAGTATACTTCAAAATTTTCTTGCCTTTTAAGGATAAATGATATCCCACTGTACATATATACCACATTTGTTTATCCACTCATCCAGCAGTGGACACTTGGATTGCTTCTACCTCTTGATTATTGTCAATAATGCTGCTATAAACATGGGCATACAAATATCTTTTCAAGACTCTGGTTTCAATTCTTTTGGGTGTATATCCAGAAGTGAAATTGCTGGATAACGTGGTAATTTTATTTTTAATTTTTTGAGGAATACCATACTGTTTTCCATAGTAACTGAACCATTTTACATTCTCACCAGCAGTATGCAGGGGTTCCAATTTCTCCACATCCAGTTCAAAACTTAATCTGTTTTTTTGATAGTATCCAATGTGACGGATGTGAGGTGATATCTCATTGTGATTTTGAGTTGTATTTCCTTAATGATTAGTGGTGTTGAACATCTTTTCATATACTTGTTGGCCATTTGCATATCTTCTTTGGAGATATGTCTATTAAAGTTCTTTGCCTATTTTTAGTTGGTTTATTTGTTTTTTGTTTTTTTTGTAGTTGAATTATAAAAGTTCTTTATGTATTCTGGATATTAACCCCTCATCAGATATATGATTTGTAAATATTTTCTTCCATGCCTTTTTATTCTGTTGATTGTGTCCTTTGATGCCCAGAAAGAAATTTTGAAATTTTGAATTTTGATGTAGTCTAATTTATCTATTCTTTCTTTTGTTGCCTATGCTGTTGATGTCATATCCAAGAAATCATTTCCAAATCCAATGTGATTGAGTTTTCCCCTATGTTTTCTTCTAAGAGTTTTATAGTTGAAGGTTTTATGTTCAGGTCTTTGATCCATTGCGATGTAATATTTTTATATGGTGTAAGGTTAGGGTCCAACTTTATTATTTTGCATGTGTATATCCAGTTTTCCCAACACCATTTGTTGTAGAGATTGTCTTTTCCCCATTGAATGGTCTTGTTACTCTTGTCAAAAATTATTTGATCATATGTATATGAGGATTTATTTCTGGGCTTTCTATGTTTTTGGTCTGTAGGTCTGTCTTTATTCTAGTACCACATTATTTTTATTACATTTACTGATCTTTATTCTCCAAATAGCATGAGGTTCCAGGTGGAAATGCCAATGAACCCATGAAAACGGAGAAGGAAAATGATGTCTCCAAGTCTTTCACTTGACAGTTTGCAGAGCTGGGCCTCTTTACGTTTTACTATGCTATAAAGCTTGTTGCATCCAAGATAACCAAACCTAAGAATCACAGGGACAAACTTCAACTGGCTTTTTCATAGAAAAATTATCACTGTTGGAAGGGGAAAATAAAAACAAAAACTAGTATGTGGTTGGCTCTCTGAATACATTTTTGAAAGTTAATGACCTTGTCATTTCTCAATAAATGTAACTCCTTCATAATCTCAGTTTCATGCATTCTACCCTCTGACTGACACTCACTTTCTCTAATATACACTACCGCCATCGGTAATACTACTGTCTGCTCCCCTACACTCCCATTCCCCTTCCCCTTCCTCTACTTATATTTTTTTCTATAGCACTGATACCTTCTAACATACCAATTACTTTCCTTATTTTTCATGTTTATTGTCTACCCCTGCCTACTTGAATCTTTGCTCCCCAAAGCAGGGATATTCCCTTTGTTCATTGATGTGTATGTAGAGCGTGTGCTTGTGGTAGGCAGAATACTGCCCGCCCCCTATTCCCACTCCTTAATCTTCAGTACCTGGGAATATGTTACTTTATATGGCAATAGACTCTGCAGATTGGATTAAGATTACGAACCTTGAGATGCGGAATTATCTTGGGTTATCCAGGTGGGCCCAATATAATTACACAAGTTCTTAAAAGCGGAGAATCTTTCCCCACTGCTGAGAACCGGAGATGGTGGCCTGCAAAGGATTCAGCCTAGCGTTACTGGCTTTGCAGATGTAAGAAGGGGCACCAAAGCCAAGGAATCAGTGGCCTCTGGATTTGGAAAAGGCTAGGAGGGGGAGGCTCCAGAAAGGAACACAGCCCTCTTGACATCTAATTTTAGGCCAGTGGACTTCCACAGAAAAATCATAAAATTGTGTTGTTTAAAGCCACTGAGTTTGTGTAGGGACAGAGTCCCAGAGAGCAGTTTCCAGGCTCTCGACCCCACATGGAAAGGTGCTGGCTTGGGTAGTAGATGGCCGTTAACTGTGGCTAGTTGGCCGTCAGCTGTAACCAGTGAGCCATTGGCCACTAATATAACTGCTGTGGCTCTGCTAGCAGGCGTGGATTGTGGCTAGCAAGTGCGGTTAGCAAGCAGATTGTGGATCGTGTGGATCCTACTTCCTGTGTCTCGCCCGGCCGCCAGCGCGACTGGGGTGCCGGAAGACCCCTTATGGGGGTACTGGCGGATGTTTGCTTTCGTGTCTCGACCAGCCGCCATCAAGAATATAGTGGTGTGATTCCCCTATCTATGGTTCCGTGGGTGTTCCTTTTTGGCCTCACCATGTCCTACGTTCTTGTGCGGGGAGCAGGAGCTGAGTCCCTGCATTGCCGTTTGTCATGGCAGCAATAGAAAACTAATATAAGACTTAGTAAATGTTGAAAGAATGAATGAACGAGCCTCACATCAAGATTGGAAGGTAAGGACTCACCCTCATTAAGAGTGAACAGACTCAGCGAGGTGAACCCTTTGCCAGTGGCTCATAGCTAGTGATTAGCAGAGCAGGATCTTTAATCTGTCTGACTCTCAGCCATCTCCCTATATTTTCTTCTTTGCTCTTGTGTGACAGAGTATTGGTTTGGTATTACTCTGCCCAGGCAACAGGTTGCCATGTTGGTTCACCTTCGTGTAAGGTGGGCAGCAGTGTGGGTGTGTCTCACAGTTGAGAGAGGGAGGAGAATGGAAGCATTACTGTGTCCTGTGTACCAGAGACATAATTGAAAACCTCAGCCTCAGAACTCAGGCTCTGTTCTCAGGTGCAGACACACAAGCAAGCCATCCAAGGGCTTCTTTGTTGTCACCTACAAGAAGCAGCCACATCTGCCTTCAGCATCTTGACTTGGGAGCCAGTTGTGAGGACAGAGTCCCACAGAGCAGTTTCCAGGCTCTCGGCCTCATGTGGAAAGGTGCTGGCTCAGTTATTAGATGGCCATCAGCTGTAATCAGATGGCCATCCGCTGTGCCTGGGTGGCCGTCAGCTGTTACCCGTTAGCCATTAGCCACTAATATAACTGCCGTGGCTGCGCTAGGGGGTTGTTGGTTGGCAGAGAAGCAGACGGCGGATTGTACATCATGTGGCTCCTGCTTCCTGTGTCTCCAACCAGCCGCCAGTGAGACTATAGTGGTATGAACCCCCCATCTATAGCTCCGTGGGTGTTCCTTTTTGGCCTCACCATGTCCAGTGTTCTTATGCATGGAGCGGGACCAGACACCCCACCTGACACCAGGTTTGGGAAGCTCTCGGGGTCAGGTCATCCCAGGACCAGGAACTCTCAGTAGATCTGGGAAAGCAGTGAGCCCAAAGTTTAATTACACACCATCAGTGCTGAGATAAATCTTGAAACCAGTGCCCAATTGTTAATATTAAGGGATTGGTAAAGATGGAGGAGCTATAAAGTCATGTTCTTAAAGAATTGAATGTACAGACACAGATTTATTTCAATGGATTTGGAGCCTCTGTGCATGGCAGACTAGCCAAGGCAGATGGTGTGTACAGGAGGAAATAGTGGGGAGACTAGTTTCCTCATAAATTTTTCCAGAGAAAGCTTTGCTAGAATGTGGTGGGGATGCTTCCTGGACCTGAACAGAAGAGATACTCCATATGAAAGGAGAAAGAACACAGTAAGCAGTCTGCCCGAGTGACACAGACAACTCTGTAATTCAGGCAGTATTCAATCTACAGACATTGACACATCATCAGTATTTTAAGGGTAACATATTCTGTATAAAATTACTCAAGAGCCCTATGCTTTATGCTCTGGACTCCAAAATGATTACACTAGCTCCACGAACAGATGTACGAAGCCTGGATTGATTGCCCAAGACTTGTTTCCTACATTTCTGTTTCACTCTCATTTGACAGGTACTGGTACCCATTTGTTCCATTATCTTCGGAGTTTGAATTGGAAAAATAAGCTAAATCAGAGCAGCCTTTCTTGAGTTATAAAATCAACCATGTGAAGATGCTTCAAATGCTGTTTTGCTTGTACATAACTAAGAACCAGCTCCTTGCGGTAATTTTGCAGGTGATTAGCCTGTCACGTAGAAGCCTGCCTTTGGGAATGACAAAGGAACATTGCTTTACAATAAGCAGGTTACTCCAGAGAATTTCTCTCTCTGTCTCCCCCACCCTCAGAATTTTCTGGAATGAAGATATTTTAACAGAGGATTAAAGCATAATCTTGGAGGAGGTATAGGGGATTCATAGTCATCAACCTTTACATTTCAAATGTAATCAGCATGCTGTTAGGTTGGGAACGCCTTTTAATTTGTGTATTCGATAAACTCCTCTTCATTCTACATGCCATAAATCAATGGCTGCCTCCTCTGTGAAGCCTTTCTTGATTTTTCCAGACAAACGCAAGTCTTATCTCTTGCTGTAACACATTCATGGGTGTGCTTGGCACTGGTTTATGCGCCCACCCACTGGACTTAGCCCTGCAGAGAGGCCTGTCCTATTTCACCTGTGTACCCCTAGTGTTGGCACACAAGAACAACAATGACAGTAAACTCATCATCATCACCATCACTATGTTCCCAGCTTTGTGCTAAGCAATTTATCTGAATTATCTAAAATGCTGATCACTTTAAAGAAAATTATTCAGTAAGTAACAACAGAGGTGTTAGATATGGTAAAAAAAAAAAAAAAAAGTACAAAGATGGTGTATGATTGATATTTGGGAAAGAGTGTTCTAAGCAATACTGTAACATAAATGGTTGTGTTAATGATAATAGGTACTCTCTGTTAGTACCTACCCTGGGCTAGATGCTTCATTTGTATAGCACCATATCAGCTTCACAGCAACCTCAAGGAAATAGAAAGCCTACTAGCTTTGGGTCAGTCCGTTTCAATCTTTAATTTGTTATTAATTTCTTTAAGTCACAATTTTTATATCTGTACAATGGAAATAATGCCTACTTTATTAAAGGGTTGTTGTGGGATTTAGTGAAATGGTGAACAATGTCTAGCACCTCATAGGTGCTCAATAAATATTTGTTGACTGGTATGTTAAAACTTTGCACAGTGATGGGGCGGCTGGCCGGTGAGTTTAGTTGGTTTGAGCGTGGTGCTCTTAACAACAATGTTGCCGGTTCGATCCCCACATGGTCCACTGTGAGCTGCACCCTCCACAACTAGATTGAAACAACTACTTGACTTTGAGCTGATGGGTCCTGGGAAACCACACTTAAAGTAAATAAAAGTTAAAAAAAAATCTTTGCACAGTGCTTGGCACCTATTAACTTATTGACAAAATAATAAAAGCAATAGCTAGTATTGGATTTATATATGAACTAATGTCACCAATTCCATTTGGCAAATGGAAAAACTGGGATCAGAAATAACTTACCCAAAGTCATGGCATTATTGAGCTGGAGTTTGAAACAGGCCCTTGACCTTCAACACAAAGCCTTGATTTCTTTCTACTATGTCTCAGTTTCTCTTGTCTGCAAAACACTGAGAGTAGTAAATCATATTCTACATGTGATTTGGAAATCAACCTTTATCCAATGAGTGATGTTGAATCTGTCCTCATTTGCATAACATGGAAGGAAGTTGTTCTAGCTGGTGGACAACCAAACAGCATTGTTTGTGTTACCAGGGGCTCCCTCTTGGTTGAATGATGGGGGCCAGCTTGCCTCTTTCCAACCATAGGCAATGGCTAACTAACACATAGTGATCAACTTATTGCTAAAATAGCTAAACCATACCCATGGGGAGAAGACCCAATCTACCTTTATTCTGACAAATGTTCACAACACACCTGCCTGTGAGCCATAGTATTAATTTCATTGTAAAAATAGATGATTCTGACTCTAGCTTCATTCAATATGTCAGTTCATGTTTTAGAAGGTAGACTTGGGCAAATACTCCTGGCTTCACAGCTCCAAATGCAATGGGGTGAGATTGAGTTTATTAAATTGTCTTATATCCCATTTTAAGGAAGCTTAGAGCTCATCTACTTCAAAGTGGTTTTTCTTGTTGTGTTTAGAGCAGTGGGTACCTGTTTAAAAATGAGATTTCACGCATAACTCTGCTGTATGAAACTGGTAAGGACTCAGGAGGGGGTTCTCAGCTGGCAGCCCCTTCTTACCACCTCTTTCATCCTCACCTTCAGGAGCCGTCCCGTTAGGCCATCCACATCACAGTTTGAAAACTCGAGGTTAGCCTCAACCCCCATCTACGTTTAGAGCTTAGCTACAAGAGGCAGCATCTTGAAGCCGGGTCTTTTGACATTTTTTTCCAGTGCTTTTTTTCATTCTACAATTAATTTATTTTAAAAGGGAAACTAATCTAAGGTAGGAAATACTTAAAAGTAGCAATAATTTTAGTAAGCAGTGACATCCTCACTACCCTCCTTTTGGGTTTATGGATAAGGCTGTTAAACATATGTTCCTAACCCACCTCCCAGTTGCTGAGCCATTCTGTAATGCATTGCCAAATTTCATACATTCCAGTGACTCCTTCTTCTCCCTAATGCATTGCTAAAAATAAGAAAACTCACACCAAAGCATATGTTGTGGTTTGCCTTTGATTTGGGCACAGATCATCCAAGTGTGGAAACAAAACCGGTAGCTCTATCCTCCTAATGCACAGATTTGCACATCTGTACTGTACTTATGGGGGCAATTATAACTTACATTATACAGGGCTTGACAATTTCATGAAGACACATAATACCCAATGTCTCATGTGATAATTATAGGAGACATACCAAGATAGACAGCACAGGTGGTGGCTTTATTTATACCCATCTCATAGTTGAAAAAGAAATTCAGATTTGGGGGTTCAATTCCACAGGATTTTAAACTAGATCTTCAACTCTAACACTCTTGTTTCTTTACCGACCGCTTCCCTCTCATTTTTACACAGAGGTGCAATATTAGCAGTTTTTGCCGTTACTGCCAAACCAACTCTGGGACTATGCGTGATAATATGACTATTCTACTTGTTAATTATTCAGAGGCAATTTTCCTCTGGCAGAGGAGTCACACGTATGGAATGTCGGTATTGCATTCTCTTGAGATTTGGGGGTTTGTGCTGGACATCTTCCACTTGCCCCTGCCTCCACCCTGCTCTGTGCACTAGGAGGCTCAGAGTGTGATTCCAGGAGCATCTTTATCCCCTGACTTTTGGTCCATGTGGCCAGTGAGAACATTGGCCGAAGGCTGATGGAAGGGTTGAGTAAAGTTGAGGAGTTTAGTTTCCATCTCCCTCACGTCAGGATCCCTACAGGATAGCTGCTTTTCTCTATCAGAGGTCACAATCCTATAGGATGGGCCCCTCCACCTAGCCTCTTGGTCTTTAGGTTCCAATAACCACTCCTTCCCCTGTCCCTTCAGGCCTTTGGATGGTAACAGCGCTTCAGTAACATGTTTCCCCGAAAATAAGACCTAGTTGGACAATCAGCTCTAATGCGTCTTTTGGAGCAAAAATTAATATAAGACCTGGCATATATTATATTTTATTATTAAATTATATTGTATTATATTATATTTATTATATTATATTATACTATACCCAGTCTTATATTATGATAAAATAAGACCGGGTCTTATATTAATTTTTGCTCCAAAAGATGCATTAGAGCTGATTGTCCGGCTAGGTCTTATTTTCGGGAAAACATGGTAGCTCTGCACTATTGCATTGTCCCCTGTTGCTTCCCTGTAACCCTACCCACACCTTTGCAAATAATCCCTTTATCAAATTCTTCTAAGGTTACCCAGTTTGAGGATTCCATTTAGGTCTTGCTGGAGCCCTGACTGATAAAAGTTTCTCAGGTAACAGAATAAACTATAATGCCTTACATTTTGAGTCTTCCACGTCGTCAGAGTGGAAAAGTCCTCTGCATTGCCTTATTGGTAGTTCCCTTTGTCTAACTTTCAAATATACCCTTGGCAGTAACTAGAATTGAAGACTATATACATATGCCATGATTCTCAAGTTTTATACCCATGTGAATCACCTACCAATTTCTTGGTGCCTCTCTCCAAAAATTCTGATACTGTAGTCAATGAGTGGGGCTCAGGTATCTTCATTTTTAACAAGCTCCTCAGATGAATTCGATGTAGGTAGAAGACCCTGGGTCACATTTGAGAAACACTTCTTTGTGCCAAATAGACTGCTTCTCAGTTTTCTGCGTTTTACTCTGTCAGACTCCATAATGAAATTCATGTCTTCCAAGTGAACTTAACATAAGTCATTGAGGTCCTATGTGTATGCGTGTGTGTGCGTGTGTGTGTGTGTGTGTGTGTTTGTGTTTAACATGGGAAATTTTGTTGAGAAGAACTGTTAAGCAAGATAGTGCTTTGTCTTTCCCCTTAATAAAACTAGGTGATGATGGTAATTTCTCAGTAGGCTTTATGCTTTCTAAGTCTCTTTATCTTACAAGATATGTAACAATCAGTCTTCCTTACTTCCACCTCTTTCCAATATAATACAGTAACTGTCATACAGTAGGTATTTTATAAAGAGCTGTTCAACCCATGTATTTATACAACAAATATTTTCTGCATTACTTTCTGTGGCTTTCCAGGTAAAGATCAATTGATCATAGTTCTGTCTTTAGGAATTTGTGTTATAACTGCAGAGGCATGGACACAGCTCACCACAGTATTTTATAATGAATACATCCATCCATTCACCCACTCATTCATGAAACATTTATTAAGCATCTACTCTGTGCCAAGCACTTTGCTAGGTACTGGAGATACAAAGTCATCCCTGTCCCCAAGCAGCTCGCAAGTAGCTAAAAACAAAATATAAATGAACAGGTGTTGGTTTATTCACTCAACAAGTATTTACTGAGCATGCAGTATTTACCAGGGATTGTTCTAGGCACTGGGGATACAGTAGTGAATGAAAGAGTCAAATACCCCTACGTTTCCGAAGCTACGTTCCCGAAGCTTAAATTCTTGTGCTATGAATCCCCTAGTCGTAAACAGTATGGTGAGAAAGGATGGGAATTTTCCGTACACCCATGGGAGGTTAATGGACTTTTATAAGCCAGGGCCTGATGGGAATTATTCCACCAGGAGGTACCAGCATCACTGTGACAGTTCCCGGCAGTGTGCAAGACTAGGTCTAGAATGAAGGAGATTGATTCCCTGCCCATTAAGATAATTATTGTAAATAAATGAAGACAGATTTGAGAATCCCAGGGCTGGGAGTGGAAAGGTCTCGACTATGGGCTACCGATCTCAAAACTGCAGTGTTTTAGAGGCAATTCTAGCATAGAAGTTGGTTTGGGGAAACTATTTAAGAAAAGTACCAGACCTGTTGAGTGTACCTGGAAGACAAGACAGTGGAGCCGTAATAAAAGGGGACTTGGAGCTTTCTGTGTTGTTGCTTAGTCGCTTGCAGCTCATCCTCAGTACCTGGTTCATAGCTTTGTTAGCGCACTCATTGTAAACCAGTGCGGTGAGTTGTGTCTGTGTCTCTGCAGTTATAACATAAACACCTAAAGACAGGAACGATGATCAACTGTCCTTTCTCTACACGGAAGCGCATAGAAAGTAATACGCAAGATATTTGTTGACTAAACGCATGGGTTGAGCAGCTCTTCATTAAATACCTACTGCCTGCCAGTTACTGTATTAGACTGGAAGGAGGTGGGAGTGAGGAAGACTTCTTAGTTCAGGTAGCCTCAGCCTGTGGTGGAAGCAGGCACATGTACTCATGGTGCCACTATGCTGTGTGCTGATGACAGAGGGTCATGGCAGCTGCTGTCACCTACCTCTGTGAGAACCTAGTGTGGTGGTTGAGAAGAGAGTAGGACTGAAGGTGCAGAGTTTGGACTCTAGAGCCAGACTACCTGGATTCAAATCCTGCCTCTAACCTTTCCTAGCTGTGACCTGGGACACATCACGTATCTTGTCTACATCCTGATCTCCTTGTCTGACCGACCTCATAGCAGTCAGGTGGGATTAAATACATCGACCTGTGTAAAGAGCTCAGAGCAGTTCCTGGGACAGAGCAAACACTCTGTACCTGTTGGCTATTGTGATGGTTCATACACAAAGGGTGGTGAGAAGCAGGGCTGCTATAGACTCAATGTTTGTGTCCTCCCCACATTCAGATGTTGAAACCTGCCCCCCAGTATGGTAGTATTTAGAGGTGGCGTTTTGGGTGGTGCTAAGGTCCTGCGAGTGGAGTCCTCATGAATGAGAATAGTGCCCTATAAACAAGACTCCAGAGAGGTCCGTTCCCCATTCCATCATGAGGGGACACAGCTAAAAGACGGCTGGCTGGCTGTGAACTAGAAAGTGGGCCCCACCAGACACTGAATCTGTTGGCACCTTGATCTTAGACTTCCCAGCCTCCAGAATTGTAAGAAATACATTTCTGTTGCTTATAAGCTTCCCAGTCTATGGTATTTTGTTATAGCAGATCTGACTCAGACAATGGCCTTTGTCATCAGAGTGGCATTCAAGTCCCACCTCTGCTACTTTCTGATTCTAGGCTCCAAGGCAAGAATATCGCCTCAGTTGCTGCCACTGCCTAAGTGGTGCTAGTGGTATTGCCTGACTTACAGGGCAGTTGTGAGGGTTCAACGAGATCCCGTAGTACTGAGGTTCTTATCTCCCAGTGCGCTCAGCTGTGGTGGAGGAAATGAGCTGCAGATGAGACAGCCACCAGCTTGTGGGGAGGACTTCTTTTAGGGTAAGTTCAAGGCTAAGGCCATGAGAGCCTCCGTTGCCATCGGCTGCTACATGTGCCATTGTGTGACACGGCCAGGCCAGGGGTAGACAGAAGGCTCGGGACCTGTAAATCAGGGTGGCAGAACAAGCCCAAAATGAAGGTGCTGCCATTAGGCTTAGTGTCTCTAAAAGCAGGCAGAAGCCCGTGACTTGGGACAGAGTGGCCAGTGACAGCCGGACCAGCCACTAAGAAATGGGATGCTTAGTGCTGTGAGAATTTAGGGAGGGGTATTTTTAGCCTTCAGTTCTAAAGGGTGAGCCTCAGCTACACTTGTGGGAAGAGGCAGGGCACCCCAAACAATGGATGCACCTTGAGTCTTCTTTAATAAATCCCTACACACAGGTCACTTCCAAAGCAATTGCATCACTGTCTGGGGTGGGGATCGTGCGACCCAGGTATTTTATAAAAGATCCATAAATAATTGCATGTGTAACCAGGGTTTGAGAGCCACCCAGGCAGAACCTTCAGGCAGGGCCAAGTTGTCCTGTTTGAGAGGAGAGTCCAAGGTGTCAAGGGAGGACGAGGGGATGAGGAAAGAATCAGCTAGGCCAAAGCTCTTAGCACCTTAAACACTTCATTTTCTATTCCCAATTACTAAAGCTCTGAATTTATTCACCATAATTGGAAAGGTGATTTATTCTGGGATATTTTTCTTTTTATGTCAAATATTGGTAGAATGGTAATTTGTAAGATTATTCACTTCCATCAAAAGCTTGCTTTCCAGGCAAGAAATAATACCTTCCTTAATATAGAAGTTTTAAAGAAATTAATAGAGGTTTACATGTTCTTGATTTATTAGTGAATAAGGCATTGAAATTATAAGACGTTGTCCTGTTAGATGATCTATATTTTAATGGTTTTGATAAAAATGCTTATCCATTCTTAGGACTTTTTTGTTTATTCTTGTTTACTTTCCTGCCAAAACATTTAACCATTCTCATTGATTATAAAATAATCCATTTGTTCATTTATTCAACAAATATTTACTGGAAAATAAATTTTTTTGATTGTTGGTTGGTTTGTGTTTTAATTTGTCACAAGTACACTTAGCATGCCTGTATCAGCAAATTCAAATTTCAACAAAGAGACCTGTCTCCCTGGCTGTGCCATAGAAAGGCTTTGCAATCATTTTACTGGCTTAAAAAAAAGCATATTCTTCTTTTTCCCCTTTGGAATACACTTCCTGGAGGAATCCAAAATAAGGCTGGAAAAATTATATCCAATTCTTCTTTACTAGTCCTTTAAGTATCTTCTGATATGCTTTCCAGAATGGTATCACAGATATATAATTTGCAATGGGAAAAAATGAACTTGAATTTTATAAGCACTTAGCGATTATGCTCTTGAAATACATTCATGACTGTCCCAGTGGTGAGGGGACCCACCTTCCTGATTCAGTCCTCTTGGGCCAGCATTTGTGACGGCTGATTTCTTTTTATCCACTTTTGCTAATAGATTCAGCAAGTAATTTTCAGATGTGGAAACAATAGATCATAGATAATAGAAGTAGAGCACAGGCAATTTGGGGGGATGATAAACTTACACATTTGAGATCTCTTCTCACCACTTCACCCCATTTTGTTCTTGTGGCTGCTATGCATTATTCTTTTAATCTTCCATTAAATACAGATGCTTTCATCTGGGCCTAGAGGGCAGGGAGTTAAGTTGTACCAGAACTGCTTCTGTTTCTCTCTCTCTCTCTCTCTCTCTCTCTCTCTCTCTCTCTCCCTCCCTCCCTCCCTCCCTCCCTCTCTCTCTCCCCAAACCCCCCTTCAGGCAACTTTACATGCTGTTAACTACTCACTTGGCTTATCAGCCCAATTACCTGTTAACATTTGATCACAGTTGAGCATCATTAAGGGGTCATGGAAGCAAGTCAGAGGAGGCAGAGGGATGGAGCAAACATACCAGTAGCTACTGTTGCCCTGAAAATAAGACCTAACCAGAAAATAAGCCCTAGCATGATTTTTCAGGAGGACATCCCCTGAACATAAGCCCTCATGCGCACAACTTAATATAAGACCCAGTGGTATTTTCGGGGAAACACGGTAAGTATGTCAATCTGTGCGCACCTTGATTTGTTTTTTTAATGTGGCCGTGGAAGGGGAGAGAGATTGTTTTTCTCTTGCCAAGGGGATGAACCAAGAAGTGTATTACGTATTGATCTTAAAGGTCACATGCATAAGCAGAAAGATTTCTTGAGGACAGTATCATATTGTTACAAGATAATCTACTGTACCTACTATGTAGGTAGGCACTCTGAAAGCAAAAGGATGTTTTTGTCTGGGCTCTTTAGTCTTGGTAGCAAAAACAGGAACTTAGATGTATTTTCTTGAAGGCAAGGTCTGTGAAAATCCTTTTATGGAGCTTGTGTGCTACAGTATGCAGTGTAAAATCAGCCGGAGGTCATTACCGTTTTTATTAGGTGATTATATTACAAATATGAGTTGGGCCTCAATCATAAGTAGATCCTTTATGTGTGTTTCTGAACATTCTGGCCCCAAAGTGCTAAATTCCAAATTGGAATATTGATTGTCTGATGCCTGAGTTACAGCTTTTCTCAAACCTTGCATTAGGCCTCGGGGCCCATGTGTCTTTCTGGAGATAAGTTCCTCTTGTAACCGGGAGATGGGAGGTCTTAATCAGTGGGCCCCACAAGGTGGAAAACCAAAAGCAGACTCAGGCACTGTTCCTCCCCTGGAGAAGTGGGAGGTATGACACACCCCATTTTATGGCGCATGTATAGAAATTGTCATACATTGTAAATGTCCCTGAATTTCCTCTGGGTGAGGCAAACATAAATGCATTTCCTGCAAATGTTTATTATGTCCATGCAAATTCAACTGAATAGTTTTTCTTTGATTCTTTAGACTTTTTAACTTCACCTCAGGCATGTTTCCTAAATTTTCCAATTCTGTAAGTAGTCCTGAGTTGTAACCTAATATTTTTAGAATGGTCAGACACACGTTAATGAGGATTTCTCAGTGTCAGTACCATCAACATTGTGCGCCAGATGTTCTTTTGCTGTGCATTGTAGGATGGTTTGAAGCATTCCTGGTCTCTACTCAGTAGAGGTCGGTAGCAGCTCCCTCCACTTGTGATAACTGGAAACCTCTTCAGACCTTGTCCCCTGCGGGGCAAAAGAGCTCCTGGTTGAGAATCACTGCCTTAAAGTGGTTTCTAGTCATGACCCTTCAACATTCTAAATACAGAATGAAGTGAATCTCTGAGAGTTTAAAACAGGAGGCAGATGCAAACCCGAGTACAAATACTTGTTCCTGTATTGACTGCCCCTCTAGGATGTGAGGAGAGGGCAGGGCTGTGAAGTTTCTGTGTCCCTGTAGCCTGGGACTGCCAGCCAGCTCATGGGCTCCCAGTAAATACTTGTTGGATGAATAAGCAAAACCAATCACCTGTCACTAAATGGATGTTTAGCTGCCATTAATGTGTATTTTTGTGTGTTTATGTGCATATGTATTATGTGTGTATTTAGGCATTTCTATTATAAAAACACTTCACTGAGAGTGTTTATTATTCTTTTCTACCCCAGTGTCTGAACGACGGGCACAGAGCAGACATAGAGTAGATGTTGAATGGCTACCTGGCATATAAAAAGTATGTTAAAATGATTAATTAACGGGACATCCATGGTCCTGTGCCAGCAGAGATGCACTTTTGGGGTGATTACAAAATCTGCTATTGGATGTGGATACCCACAAATGGGCATCCTGAGAGGTCTGTTTGCTTTGCTTCCTTTGAACTTCACATTTGATACCCCCAGTGTGCAGGTCCAAGGAGGCCTGTTGGGTCTTTCTAGATCCACGCTGGCAAGAAGGAGAATGTTCTGGTTCATTGGGGGATGAATTATTTTATTTTGCATTCCCAGATCATCACAGCTGTGCACACAGCTGTTTCGCATTCCCAGAACTCCCCTGGCTACCCTGCCAGAGCTGTGACCAATCTTACCGTGTGTTATTGGTTCTTCAGTACGATCCCCCGTGTGTATTTACCATGGTGCTTTTCTGATTGTTGTATCATTATCTCTATTTTGAAGGCCTGCATTTAAAGTTATAAAAAGTCAGAGGATAGCAGCCTTTCCCAGGATGTATGCTGAAATGGCACAAAAGTTTAGTTATTGGAAAGTATTTGAAATCACTTTTTAAACTTCAGATTTAAATTCCTTCTCTAGGCTTTGACCACTACCATGGTGTGAATTTTAAAAGGACTGTAAAAAAAAACATTTACAAGGTACAGTGGATTTCTAGGTCAGGACTCAAGGCTTGAGAAGGAAAGTGGAATTAAAAGGCACTCAGGTAACATCAGAAAAGATGGTAGAAATGACCCGATTCAACCTTCTCAATTTACAGATGAGGAAACTGGAAGTCATGGGGAGATTAAATGACTCGTCTAAGGTCACAGATATTTTGTGTGTGTGTGTGTGGCTTATCTTTTAGATATCTCTCTTTCTCTCTCTTTCTACATTTCCATCCCCAATAAAATTAGAACCAGATTCTCTCGCACAGATAAACAGTCGTTTTCCTGGACTGCTAAAACAGTGGACTTAGATATAGTAACTTAGACATAGTCAAGCACAACTATTTTCTTTCATTTATGAGTAAACAGAAATCCAGAGAAGGGGAACAGTGCTGTTCAAATTAAAAAAAAAAAAAAAGAAAGAAAGAAAGAAAGGCAAAAAGCCAGTGACTAGCAAAGCTGTAATTTGAGTCCAGGTGTCCTCTCCATTCAGTTAACTTTTCACTAAAGCACCATTCTTATTATTCTATTTTGCACTCTCCTTTTTGGAATCGTTCACTCGCCCATTAGCTAATATTTCCTGAGCAGCTGCTTTATGTTGGATAATAAGATACAGCAGTCAGCAGGACACGACCTCTGCCCTCAGGAGCTCACATTTTGATGAGGAAACTGAGAAACAAGCAGACAGTGCCCACTGAGCATCATATAAGAGGTAAAAAGACGGTGTTGTGGGGCCATGAGTGGGGCTGTCAGTGAAGGTTCCTGTGAGAGGTGACACTGGGATCGTGATGGTCATTGCAGGTGGCATGTGGTTCATCACAGGGGCTGAGAGAACATGATGAGCCAGGAGGATAGCCTGGAAGGAGAGTTAGCAGAGTACCATGGAAGAACCCAGGCCCCAATTCAGGACCTGGCTCCACGACCTGTTCCTGGATGGTCGTGTTCAGTCACTCAGTGTCCGTGTCCTCATTGGCTATAATGAGCGGATCATTCTAGTAACACTTACTTTCATTATGGTCACATATACCCTTTTCTGAATGCTAGGTCTCCAGCCCTGCAGTAAGTGCTTGGAGATTCATCATGACCACCTGAGATACCCACCATATTCCAGAGAGGAAGGTTTCCGAGTGGGCTCAGCAGAGATTCGATTTCATCCCAAGTCTTGGGACCTCTACTCCCTCTGGGAGGGCAGGACTGTTCTGAGGACTCAATGGTGGTATCATTACAGGGACGCGTACACTATATGAATGGTAACTGCTCTATAGAATACAGTTTTCTCTATGTCCATGTAGGCCCACGCCTGGCGATATATATGTGAATCACTCCTGTTTTTTTATCCACTAATTTTCTATTCATGGTGGATGGCTAAACTATGAAAAAGGAAAATGTTTATTAAGATTCTAAAGTGCTTGGGCCTGTAAGAGGAAAAATCCATTTTTCTCTGAAATTCCTTTTTCTTAAATAATCCCTGGAATTTATGTTGTCTTGAGACGATGTGGGCACCAACCCCAGAGAGAGAGTGTTGGGTCTTCTTTTTGTCCCTCCCTCATCTCATGGTTTGTTGGGTTTTTACTCCCATTGATGAAGGTCTTGCTCTGTGCCAGCCGTTGTGATCAGTCCGCACAGCAGTCATGGCGGGCACGAGGACAGCGAGGCTTGGGGATATTGCTTGACTTGCTGCCAGCAAGTGGGATGCAGCCCTAGGTCCAACTAGCTTCCATGTCCAAGCTCTAACCGCGATGCAGAATTGCCCAGCCCCTTGGTTTGAGTTCATTCTTGGCATTTTCCGGCACCACAATGGAGCAAATGGAATGTTTACTTTCCTGGAGTCCTAAGCGACATCCTTTCAGTCCCTGCCCACCTACCCTTTACCTTCTTGTGTGACCTTTTTCTAAGCATTTTTCTAGTGTGAGCCTTTTGCTAGTTCTGGGCAGTGAGAAGTAAACATACCTCTCGGGTCAGTTTCCCCATATTCAATGGGAAGGCAAGTGCCTGGCATGATACTCAGACTCAGACTTACATGGTTTCTTTCGGTAGCTGTCATTTGGGGAGCATTTGCTGTTTCACTGACTCGATTCTCACTGCAGTCAGCTGAGGTAGATGTTCCTGGTGTCATTTTACAATGGAGGAAATGGAAACATGCAAACACAAGACTGAGACCAGTCCTGCATTCTTGGACTCACTGATGCCCGGCCGCAGTAGGTCTCTGGAAATACGTGTTGCTCAGATCCCACACAAGTAGCGCCTGTAGCTCTGATGGGAAGTGCCTTTCAGACTCCAGCCCTCTCGCTTTTCTGCAGCCTATCACTTAGTGTGACCTTTACATAGTCATTTTACATTCCTGGGCTTCATTCTTTCCATCTCTTCTAAGAGATGTTCAGGATAATGTGGGGATTAAAAACACAGAGCCAAGAGCCTGGATCCCAGGTCTGTCACTCCCCAGTGTGTGATGTTGGACAAGTTCTGTAATCATCTGGAGCCTCGGTTTCCCATCTTTGAGGTGAGGATAATATAACAATCCTAACCTTTTGATATTATTGTAAAAATTTGATGACTTAATGTATGTAGGCGTAATGCTTAGAACTGTATCTGACCTGTGATAAGCTTTTTCTATATGTATTAGCTGCGGTAATTATGAGCTATTATTAATTATTTTTCAAACATTTAATAAGCCATTGCCCTGTGCCAAACATGGAGCTAAATAATGGGGTAGATTGTCCGGTGTCCCTTTTAGCGCTGACGTTCAGTGATGGATGTAAACAACCAAACCTTCCATCAATGGGGGAAGCATCGTGGGGTTGGTTAGCTTCAGGGGACTTTCTGACTCTGCTTACAAATCGTTATGTGTGAAATGAAAAATGCGTTTAGCTATTACTTTCTTTTACCCATCTTGTTCACGTAGGTCGATTGTATTTTACTACCTAATTAAGAGTAATGGGAAAAAATGGAAGGAAGCACATTTGTAGCTTATGTGTGGGTGGAACGTTCCTGAGATGGGGAAAAAAAACCACAAAACTACAACTCATAAACAGGAGAGACAGTAGCACTGTTTAAATTAGAAAATCTGTGAATAACAGAAAATGAAGCAATGCCACTTTGCTAGTTTGGACTGGGAGAAGGAAGGCATGAACATATTTGCACATATACGCACACAGTGTCCATGGAGACAATTGGCCTTCAAAGAGCAGGACACATTTGGATATGAAAATTATATACAAACCACCATTATTAGCATGATCCTATTTTCCTGGACATCTTCCACTGCTGCATGTATTGGAGACACCAGCTCAAAGAGCATGAGCTGGAGGGACTTAGTATATTTCCACCCCTTTGGAACTAGCACATAAATACCAGTTTCTCCTTGCCTATAATTTACAGGAGTTAGCCAGGTATGCTGGAAGGAGCTGGACTTTAGGGTCAGATTATTGACTCCTGATCTTCTAATTATAAATTCCTGGGAAACCTTGAGCAAGACATAACGTCTTTCTGACTCTTTCCTTCTTGGTAGCAGAACAGTAATTATACTTGCCATGGCTACCCAAAGCCTGGTACAGAGGAAAGTGCATGGGTTTTGCTGACAAAAAGACCCCGCTCGTGGCCACTCCTCTTTACTGAACTGCTCAGGACCACAGTTTCTCCTCTGCAAAATAATGACAATATTACCTTTGTCGCCAAGCTTTTGTGGGGTTTCATGATGTGTCACGTACTTGGTTGCAATGCAGTAGCCCTTTTTAATTAGAATATCGGGGACCTTGAGACCTGGTTTTTGATTGTGAAATATAGGATATGCACAAAAGAGTCTATGATCACATATGTGGACAGCTAGTGAACAATAATAAAATAAAAACCCAGGTACCCACTTTTCAGGCCATGACATAGAATCTCATAAGTCTCTGGAAGCTTCCTAAGGGCTCCTCCTTCATAGCATTCCCCTCCCCACTTCCCCCGGTTACTTCTAGCCTGAATTTCATGTTAATCATTTCCTTGATGTCTTCCCATAGCTATCTCTGAACAATTTATTGTTTAATTTTATTTTGCTTGCTTTTGAATTTAATAGGAATTTTGTAAAATATTCTTATGACTTCGCTTCTCATTGTATTTCCAAGATTTCTTGATGCATATAGATATAGTTCATTAATTTTCACTGTTGTGTAGTATTCTGTTCTAAGAGGATCCCTTGATTTATCTCATCTAGGGATGGCAGCCGTTTGGCTAGTTACTACTATTTTGCTGTTACGAAATGTCTTGCTCTACATATTCTTGTATCCCTTCGATTCTTAAGCTGAGAAAGTCTTCATAGGCTGTTTATTCAGCTGTCTTGCCTCTGCCTAGTTGTTTTAAGGTAAGTTGTATCAGGCAGCTGAGGCCTAAGAGAGCAGGGCGATTCCCTAGGTTTCACAGCTAGTAAGTGGCAGCGTGGGCCAGGAACCTGTCTCTTGTCCCATTTTGGATCATTGCTATGACAAGGCCATGTCTGATAGTTTGCCTTTTTATTTTAAACAATTCCCCATGCTATTGGTATTATAATGTGGGACTTCTTACTTGGGCTAGCTCTTCAGTGCTCTCCTAGAAATATGCTTGGCGTGTGCTGTTGATTTTCTCCCCATGCAAAGTTGGGGCAGTGCTGGCTTCTCTTGGCTCTTGTCCTATCATTAATGCTGGCCCTGGGCACACCCCAGGGCTATGGGCCTTGTCAGTAAACTTCTACCCCTTCAGCAGTGAAAACCTCTGAGACATGTTTCCATCAGGGAAGGAATCCACATAGACCCCAAGTGGCCAAGGGGAAAAAACTGCTGAGGAAAGAGAATCTGAATCCTTACAAGGCACTTTCTTAGGAAATGTCCTTTTGCTATAAATAGGAACGGATAGTCAATTTTAGGCCGACTTAAAAACAAACAAACAAAAAAACCAACCAACTCTCTAGGACTGAAATTAGATTTGAGGCTGATGGAATGAATGTCGGATGGGGCAATTCTGTGCCGTGCTAAGAAATGTTTGAAAGTTTTGAGCAGCTGGCATGGTGGAACAGCTGATCTACAAACAAATATCAGCTGATTTTAGCACTTCTTATTTCTAGATGCCCTGGTTTGTTAACCCAGCATTTGGCTCACTTGTAAGCGCTCTTCTTAAAGCCCCTCAGCATTGCATCCCACGCTGCCGCTGATGAGCTGTGCAACCTTGGGCAAGTCATTCCTCTTCCTGGGTCTCAGTGCCCTGCGTCCAAACATGGGAGTAGCAGCAACTGTTTAGTTAGACCTTACAAGGTGCAGGCACTGTGCCAAACACTTTTCATGGATCACCTCTCTTTTCACAGCACTATGAAATAAGAACAATTATTATCCCCTTTTCATCATGAGGAAATTGAGCACAGAAGATTGAGGCAGAGTTGGCCCACCAAGCCCCATGAAATCGGGGATTTAGAAACTTGTTCTGGGAAAGATATGTGTGGGCCTCTGTCCTCATACTTTGAACTGGGAACTGTTGTGTGTTACACGTGTCCCCCTTGCCACACACCCCTTTCACCACTGACACGTGGCGATCACATCATCCATCTGCTGTGGAACCACAGAGAAATATGGCTAGGATTCGAATTCTTCATGTGCATTTGTCTGGAGAGAGTGTCCGAGGTTTCTGTCACTCTTATAAGGTTCTATCGCCCCCTCCCAAAAGTTTAAGAACCACTTAAGGACTTGGATGTTAAAGTCACTGCTAAGACAACACACCAGTGCAACCAAACATTTGAATACAAGGAAATAGATCCAGTTTTGCTTGTGAATGGATAAACTTTCAAAGCCTTATATGGATTGTTTTTAATGATCTGACCAAATATTTTGGAGTTGTGAAATTACAATGGAAATTCTTTGTAAGGAATTTACCTAAGAAATAAAAAGTAGTAACCTATGTTGTGAGTTATACTATACTAAGTCCAAATAGTTCACCACTGTCTTTTAACTGAAAGGTTTGAGAGGAGTTGAAAGCATTTTTTCTTCAGATTCAAATATGGTGACAAGCTTTAACAATAAAGGATAAATGATTGTGTACACATGTGTGTTTATGTTTTTGTGTGTATATGAGCACATATATTTTGGGTGGGTCATCAGTTTATAATTAAACATAAAAAATAGTTGATGGCATTGAGAAGGTATAGGAGCAATCCCCTCAGTAAATTGCAGCAAGTGTTTGTTATTGAATAGTAATAATACTAGCAATGGTTTACATTTATTGAGTACATATTATGTTCAGCTCTCATTGAAGGACTCCCCATGGATTAACTAATAGGATTACCAGAACTGCTGTTTGAAGTAGATACAGAGCTGACTATCCATTTTACAGATGAGAAAATTGAGGTACAAAGAGCTTAAGGATTTGCCCAAGTTAAGTATGAGAGTCAGGCTAGAATATGTATAAAATTAATCCTGACAGCAGGTATCTCATATGGAACAAATGAATATATTCATGCTTTGACATGACCTTTATTATAATTGCTTAACTGAGACTTTTGCCTCTTCCTGAAAGGTCCAAGGTTAAGGAATCAGACATTAATTAAATGCCTAATATGGGACAAGTGTCTTTACATATGTTATTGGTTCTTCAGTACTATCCCTTGTGTGTATTTACCACAGCGCTTTTCTGATTGTTGTATCATTAGCTGTTTGACTCTGTTTTAGCCTATGAGCTATTCATTTATCTAGGTATCGGTGTTTTCTGCTGTAGTAACAAGCCACCCTCAAATTTCAGTCGTTACCCAGGTCCGCTGAAGCGCTGCTCAGCTCTATTCTAAGAGTCTTTTCATTCCGGGAACCCCAGCTCTAGGAATAGCCCCATCTGGGCCATGCGGTTCTCATGGCAGAGGGCAGAAATACTCAAGTTTGAACTGAACAACCTCAGTGAACTTAAAGTTCCTGCTCAGTTGTGGTGCACGTCATGTCCACTCATACCCCACTGCCCAACGCTAGTCATGTCGCCAAAGCTGACAACAGAGTACATTGAGGTACTGGCAGTCACATCGCAAAGGGCATGGATAAATAAACCTCTCAATGGGAAGGACACAGACAGTTGGGGACCTACCATCTGAGTGTTCCTAAAACTACCATTTTTAGTCAAGAGAAAACTAAAGCCTGGAGATACTACGTACATACAGGATTCCATAATTATACGATTTTAACTGGTTTTTCTGGTTCCATGTACGTGCTTTTTCCCCACCTAGTTTCCAACTTCATTTCTTTCTGCTCTGACACATACACTCTGTTCTTGGGACACACCGAGTTTTATATAATTTACCAAAATAATTCACGTATGGGTGACTTAGTATATGATATTATATCTGCAGTTGCATTTTCCTCTTTCTATTCTACTAAACACTCATTTCTTTTCTTTTTCCCCCCTGAAAACTCAAGGCTTCTGAAAGCACTATTTGTTTCTCCTGGGGGCAGGGTTGGGAGGCTTCCCTCAATGCTCTCTGGTGTCCTCTGTTGCCTCGTAGTATTTATTCCTCTGCATTTTAGTTGTGTATGGATGTCTTCCCCTAACTAGCCTGAGAGTTTCTAGAAGGCAGAGGGAGAGGGGCTGAGTTTTACCTATGGGTCCCTGCAGTGGTACAGAGAAAGTACTGTACATGTGCATTCAAATAATGAATAAGTGAAGTTTTCCTGCATAAGAATGACGCTTGTCATTGTAGGGCCAGTCATCTTGTATTTCATGTGCATGTCAAGTCAGTTGGATTCAAATCATTCCGGAACAAAAGAGCCTGGGAAATCGGTCCACTATCATGACTTACATGTGTTTTGTCTGCAGATTGTTCGTTCTTTTCAAAACTCAGCAGTTTTTGTGCAATGTGCTTCCATAGCGATTTTCATCCCTCCATTTTCTGGTGTAAAATAAGCTCCAATTATTCTCTTTAATTAAGTGGTTTTATTTTATTAATTGTTTCTAACTTACAGAATTCCCTAGAGACCCTTTACATGTTTCCAAATGAAGCCAGAAAGAAAAGCGCATTAATTATACACACAAACTCCTTTTGGCGAATTAAACATGATGCACAGTGAACATGAAATGACTCACCCTCCTGAGCTATCAATCTTGTCATTAGTGATGGCTTGTATTAGTAGTATTGACATGGGCTTATCCAAATTGGATTCTGCAAAGACTCATTTTCATTTTGCGCAAATGTAAGAAGACAAAGTAGTTTGACATGACGTGTTTTTTTTAACCCCCTCATTTGCCGAGTGACTCGAGCTTTTCTGTTTGTAATTCCAACTTAATATTTTATAGTGCTCTGGGATTTGTAAAACACCAGAGTCGCCTTATCAACTCACAGAGATAGGTGAGATGGGTGAGAAAGAGAGATAGGTGAGTTTCACAGGTAAAGAAATTGAAGCTCTGCATTTAAAGGTTATGTCTCAAGTCATGCAACCAGCAAGAGGCAGAGCCTTTTGAGTTATTTGTGTGTGTGTGTGTGTGTGTGTGTGTGTGTGTGTGTATTTTTTTTTTAACATTTCTCTGAGCAGGAATGGGGGTTGAGTTGCGCTTAAGCCCCTTTCCTGTTATTTTCAGAGGGCAACTACAAGGAAATTTGGATGTTTTTAGGTTATATTGTCAATTCAATAAACATTGTTTGGGCACCTGTTATGTTCTAAAACGTGCTGAGAAAATGTAACATTTTTTGCACGTGTGCTACGTACAGGCACTGTTCTCAGTGCTTCACAGAGTTGGCTCAGCGAATCCATGCAGTGAGGTAGTGTCGTTATTGTTCCCGATGTGTAGTCGAGGCACAGAGAGATTAAGTCACTCTCTTAAGGTCATTCAGCTAGAAAGTGGCAGAATTGGGATTTAAACCTGTAAGTCGGGCCCTAGATCCTAGTCTCTTAACTCTGTACTTCAATGGTTCCCCGGAAGTGGTTTCCTTATGTTAACATGCATACGATCTACTGTGGGAAACAGGCAGCATTTCAATGCAATGTTATAAATTGCTGTGGTAGCTCTACGATCGTGTCATGGCAAGGGGTCATCGGTCCCCTGGGGAAGCGTGGTTACATGGTTCTAGGACCCTCATTGGCCACAGCTGAGCATTGGTCCTATAAACTGCAGTGCTTGAAAAGCACATTACATTTCAGGACTTCTTTCTCTCTGAAAAGAGCTGATAGTAATATGTAGAATACTCTAGGGAAATTACTCTCCTTCTGACCTAAAAAGAGAATGCCTTGGGTTGATGGTCCAGATTTCTGATGAGTCGTAAGCCCCTCAGTGAATCCCTAGCGTGTGTTGGATGATGAAGACCCGGTCCTTGTCCTTCAGAGATGCCCAGGCAGTGGGAATTTATATGACATGGACAAAAACCGAACAAGAGTTGAAGTTTATTGAGGACTTACTCTAGGTCAGTTACCGTTCTAAGTTCTTTATATAACTGTTTATTGTAACTACTTTTACAGTAGGCATTTCACTTGCATTCTGCAGGGAATTAAGATGAAGCAAGTTTAAGTGATGTGTCCACTTTAAAGGCAAAGTCATTTCTCCAAATAAAACGTTGAGATGATTGACATTTGCTATCTTTGAAGAGACCATATTATTCAACAGTGTTCGTGAACTATCTAGTCTGTGCTAAATGGTCTTGTAGGTCCAAAGGATACAGCAGTGGACAAAACCAGAATTCCTCCTCTCAAAATGGAGCTTGCATTTTGGGAGAGGCACATAGATGATAAATAAAATTAATATGTAGATCTTGTTAGCCTGAAAACTAAAAGGCATTTCAAAGTGAGAGGCAGGGAGCATTTATTTGAGATCAATACATACATACATACATACGTACATACATACATACATACATAAAAGCTATTTGGAAAGCGCTGATTCAGGCAGATGCCCAAATAGGTCTGGTTAGGAGACAAAGGCAATGTGTACTTATGAGAAGGGGAAGGGGAACAATTACATCAGTAGAAGGAAGGCATTTCTATTGGTGCAGATAAGCTAACATAGTGGTGTTAATTCTAAACAGTGTTTTTAAATTTCAGTCAAGTAGCCATCACTCTGGTAGTATAAGATGTGCAAGGCAGTTCCTCTGGCATGGCAGTTCTGGTTCCATTTACTAGTGGCTCCGTTTATGTTATATTTTACAATCTGGTACTAAATGATGATAAGTGCAATGGGGAAAAATAAAGTAGGGAAGGGGGATAACTACTGAGTTAGGTCGTGATTTTAAATAGTGTGCTCGGAGATGGTGTGTGTGTGTGTGTGTGTGTGTGTGTGTGTGTGTGTACTGAGGTCTAATTAAAAATCTAGTCACCACACCACTTCTGCTTAGGGCCTCTTATTTCTCTCCATTGCCTTCATGAAATTCTGTGTACAAAGCTTTTCATAATGGGCTTGTCTACCTCTCCAGACTCATTTCATATCACTCCCCCATACACTATGCTCCAGTTTCATTGATCTATTTACATTTTCTTGAGAATACCATATCCTTTTGTCTTTATGTTGTTTCATGTACTGTTTCCTCTTCTGGCAACACATTCCAACTTCATCTAGGAAGCTTTTCTGGACATCGCTTGTATTCACCACCCCCCTGCCATCCCCCCCTGCCAATTCCACTGTATTCCATAGCAACAGTGTTTTCTCTCTCACTATATTGGGGTTGCGTGTGTCCCTCTACCAGTACACTGAATTCTTCCATTAGGAAATGATTTATCTTTGTACGTGCTTAGTAAGTGTGGAAGGAAGGAAAGTATACTAATAAGTAAGTAGTAAGTAGGTTAAGAAAAAAGGAGGGAAAAGCAGGAAGGTAAGCCAGAAAGGAAGAAGTTAGGAAGAAAGGAAAGAAGGAAGGGAGAAAGGAAAGAATAACAAGCGCAAAGGAAGATGGGGGTGGGTAAGGAAGAAGTCAGAATTTTTTGATCCGGCTTGACAAGATCAGAATTGTGTTTTAGGGATATTGATCTGGACATTGTGGGGAGGAAGTTGTTTATCCCAGTATGCAGCTGCCTCACTTAACAGATCTTCTAAAGGGTCATTCTTTGGATCAGTGAGACACAGAGTATTCTGTGGCCCCTAGATCTTTACTAATACAAGAAGGGAGGATAGGACTGATGAAAGAATATGCCTCTACAAACTTCTCTCCCCCTGCCCTCCTGCATAGCTGATGATTCCTGGCAGTGCTGATTGAAAATTCTAATCACAGCTTTGCCTTCCCTCAGATCCCCAATCGGTGACAGTTGATTCACTTTTTCATGCCTGCTACCTGTCTCTGATATGGCAGCTCTTAGGCATGAGTCCATCATTAGCAGACAAAGCATGATGGATTGTCCAGGGTTCTCTTCTTCCTTAGAACCTGGGAAATGCTTCTTTTTGCAGACTCATAGAGCTCTTGTAGGACAGCGTCATGAGTGAAAGAAGAAAGTAATACAATATTGGATGTTCTTGTTTGCCACTATTTAGGAAGAGAATAATGCACTATTGGGAATGTAAGTATATAGCATGCATCCCAACCCCCACCCTCAACTCACTAGCAACTGATGCAGAAAATCATTGATCACAATCAGTGCCCCAACTGAGCCTGGTGATTTCCTTGAAAATCTCTACCCCTTTCAAAATCAGAATAGTAAACAGTTTCTAAAATTGAATCTCAAAAAAATCAACCCACATAAAGTCCTCGGAGTTTTGAAATGATCTAAGATCCAAAAGGATCAGGACTGATTGATATTTATCTTGGACGTGGGTTTATAGCAGTTCTCAAATCTGTGGTCTCGTTGGAGATGATGCAAGGAACGTCAGCCAGATACTAGTTTATTTTAATTTTTAATTTGATTCTAGGACCCCGAGTCTGTATTTAATGTTTCAGTGAGCAACACAGTTATGTTTGGCTCCAATGAAAGATTGATAGAAGTGATTTTTCAGATGTGAAATCAAAACAGAGTGAAAAAATGTCACGTTTAAATAAAATGCAATACTTGGAGGCATCATGTGGTCTCATAATAAATGAATTCATGGCACAAAGTTGACATATTTTGAAGGAAAATTTCTTTTAAAAATTTGAGGTGATTCATTTTTATGATTAACTGCGGTAAAAACAATTACTCGAGAATTTTTAAGTGAAAGGAAAAGAAGCTTTGAGGTGTTTATAGATAACATTCGATTGCCTTCATTTTTTTTATACTTGGCCTCCTGTGAGCTCTGAAGGTGTACATTTGTGGAGTTTGGCTGCAGGCCCTGGAGCTCTGGGGGTGCTCATTCATCCCAGGATGCTATTTGTAGTTCAGGAGGGGGAAAAGAGCAGAGAGCTGTAGCAGTGGTGAGACCTGGGTGTGCATAACTCTTTGTGACTGTAGGCAGGTAAGCTAACCTGCTAGTGTTTCCCTTTCTGTTCCTTAAAATTGGGACCAAATGACATAGAAATGAATGCTTAGCATCTAACATAGGGCCCTGCACATACTCAGGAAAGGGTGAAAAAAGCAACGGCACATATAAATTGTATTCACTTTACCAACATCGATGGGCATTTACTCTTTCATGTATTTGAAGCTCTGTGCTTGATGTTGTACAAAGACTGGCTGCCGATGTGAAGGATCTTGTAATCCAAAGAGCAGACAGGTGGACTGACAGGGGATGGAAAACCGTGGACTATCGTCTCAACCCTGTAATCATCTAGTGCAGTGCTTGGTTCATGTGTAGCGCTCAGAAAATATCTGCAGAATAAAATGAGTTGAAAGATAAGGAACAAGATAGAAGGTAAAATAAAAAGTAACCTATGTATTAGGGTTCTCCAGAGAAGCAGAACCAATCAGATGTGTGTATATATAGAAAGAGATTTATTATAAGAAAGTGGCTCATGCGACTATGGAGCCTGGCAAGTCCAAAATCTACAGTGTCGGCCAGCAGACTGGAGACCCAAGAGAGTCCATGGTGCAGGTGAAGTCTGGAGGCTGTGTGACGCAGAATTCTTATTTGCTTGGAGAGGCTGGTCTCTTTAGTTATAACTAGGTCTCCAACTGATTAGATGAGACCCATCCACCTTATAGAAGGGCCTTCTGCTTACTCACAGTTCACCCATGTAAATGTTATTCTCACCCAAAAACATCTTCCAGGTTGACACATACAATTAACCGTCACACCCTGGAAGTAATTAATTCTAAACAGATCCATTAGGAAAGGCTCTAAGTTATTATTGATAGAATGTCTGCATTGAAATCTTATTTCTTCTGTTTCTCTTTGTGTTATCTTTGGGCACATAATTTAATTTCTCTGCCTTGGCTTCATTGCCTGTAAAAATGGAGGTGTAGTAATAGTGCCTACTCCACAGAGAGGTTGTGAAGGTTAAATGAGACAATGCAATGTTAGAGTGAGTCCGTCATGAACAGAGTTGCTAATATTGGGAGTATTAGAAATACACAAGCGTTTAAGCACAGGCACATCCTATTCACGCTAAACTCTTCTTATGATTTACAAACATACTTTAGGCAAAAGTATTTCATATTAACAACTTCTCACGTCGCCACGTAAGTATTGTTTGTCATCCACTGTGCCTAAATACTACATATGCCTTTCCTGATTTAATCTTTATCAGAAACATGACGTTAGGTGTGTTATTGTGCCTATTTCCAGATGCTACATTGAGGCTTGGAGGAGTCAAATGATGTACTCCAGGTCAGACAGGGACTCCGTGGTCGATGGGGTCTCCGTCAGAAATCTCTTGACTCTTCTTCATCTGGATCCTTTTCCATCTTAACATGCCTGTGTGCTGCTGGATGGCACCTAAGTCAGCCAGGCCTAAGTTTGCTGCCTCTTTGCATTTGGAAATATAGTCTTTTTTTGGGGGGTGAGTGGGGGTGGGCTCGAATCTGATAGTTTCCTCTTCATGTAAAGGGAGTGTAGGTACTCACATTTTACATTTAGTTTTGATTTTTTTCTCTACTTTGCTTCATTTCCTCTTTGACTTTAGCTAGGCCCCCCATAAAATGACAGTTGCAAAACATGCCATGTTTTACTTGCTATGTAGCTGCGTACTTATTTCTGAGCAAGGAGAAATGACAAATAAACATCGGTGCGTGTTTTATGCAAGCTAAGTGTCAGTACACTGGCCTCTTTGCAGCTGAATGGCCCCATGAAAGTCAATGATGGCCTTAGCTGGATTCTGCTTGTTTTCACTCACACCAGGGGTTCAGTAAAACTCAAATAGTCTCTGCTCTGGGAAAATCACATAAAAAGATGTGTGTGTGTCATGTTCGTGCACACATGTATATATACATATGTGTATATGTATATATATATATATATGACCCTTCAGCCTGTCACCTGGCTATATTTCAGCCAACTTAGCATCCTGTTCCCTCCCTGGTACCACTTTATATAATCGCTGTACAGAATTCCTTGCACCTCCTTAGTAGGCTGTGATCTCGTATGCCTCTGGGCTACTGAGTTCTCCCTGCCTTGAATGTTCAACTGCCTCCTTTATCTGCCTGATGAACTCCTAGTTATGTTTAAAACTTGACTCAGGTATCAGCCCGCGGGACCATATCCTGCCTTCCCTTTGTGCCTCCAAATGAATTCCTTTCTCTTTGGTGGCCCCTCTTGGACTGGTGTATCTCTCTGGTGTTGCCCTTATGATGCTGCAGTAGAATTTCTGAGCATGGAGCCAGTACAACTTAGTGCTTAAGATAAAAGTCTTTAGAATCTGAAAAATGTACTTTTGCGTCCCAGATCTATTTACTAGTTTTTGAAACTTGAGCAAGTGACTCAATCTTTCCAAACCACAGTTATCTCATTTGTAGACTGCAGATAATAGTGCAATCTCTTCATAACATTACGGAGGTAATAAACACAAAGCAACTAGCATAGTACCTGGCCTGTGCTGAGTATACAAGGAGTGGGGTACTAGGGTTGCTACCTCAATATGTCGGCACTTCTGTTTCATTCAAGCTCTTTGAGGTGAGGGGCCTTGTCCTATTTATTTCTCTGTCTGTAGCTCCTAGCACAGTGTGTTCAGTAGATGTTTAATAAATTCTATGTGAACTGAATCCATAGAATCATTTTACAAATCCACAGGCTGTGGTTTGCAAAATTCACCATAATCTTTCATTAAGGAGACATTCATTTTATCTTAGTGTTTGGGCATGTGGCTGGAGGAGCTATTTTTCTTTGAAGGCACCTGATGCAGATGTTTTGAGTTTGTGTGGAGCCACCTGGAATTTGAGACTTATATCTCTTTCATTCCCAAGGTCATCATCCCTTTCTAGTGCCAGTCAGAGGTATAGCCATGCCTTTGATTGGCTCAGCTAGGCAGGAACGTATAATTATTGCTTCTCTCCCTAAGAGGCATCCTGCAACGTTGATCTGAGTACAGAGAAAGCTTATTCTGTTCAGGTCTAGGAGCCAAGTGGAAGCTGTGTTGTGCTTTTCCTATGTCTCTTTCACCAAACATTTAAC